>NC_084801.1:130318981-130632231 GCF_963169125.1 Humulus lupulus
TCTGTGTGGGAGGCGCGACGCGGCCCTTGGGGGTAGGTCATGGCCTGCCTGTCCTCTTTAAGCCAAGCTGGGTTTTGTTTAGTTTTTGGTGCGAGTTTTCGAATTTCAAAGCTTGGGATCGAATCTACTAACCGTTTTAGTAGGATTCGAGGTCCCCGGGGCTGAGTTTTAGTCCATGAACCTTTTATTACTCATTTTATTGACGAGATTTATTATTTTGTTATGATTAGGTGGCTGCTAAGGGCCTAAGGACATGATCGTTCTCAAGGGTCATTCTTTATTTATTTTATGCTCAAACCTGAGGTAAGAAAACTGCACCCAGTATGTGACATACATGATTATTGATGAGGCATGTTGAGTGCTCTATTTATGGACATTGGTTGCATTGTAAATACTTGGCAGCATTGCTTACTTGTGAATGACACTGACTTATTAGTCTGAAACGACAATGGTGTTTAGTACTGGTCATGAAGCTCTGACTTATCAGTCATAATCGACAATAGTATTGAGCGCTGGTCATATGGAATTGACTTATGAGTCAAGAATGGCATTAGTGTACTGAAAGCAAGCCGAAATGATTAGATCTAATCAACATAAGCATTAAATGATTGATCGACCTATTGGTCGAAGAGAACTAAAGCACTTGGCTAGTCTATGACTAGTTACTCAGAGCTTGGGCTAAAAGGCTCAGTTGACTTGATAGTCTCATGGCTTAGGGTGTAGGACCCCAGAATGACTCATTAGACATCTATTTAAAGCGTAGGACCCTAGAAAGACTTATTAGTCATCCATTCAGGGAAAAGGACCCCAGAATGACTCATTAGTAATCTATTCAGGGTGCAGAACCCCAAAATGACTTACTAGTCTTCTATTCAGGGCGCAGGATCCCAGAATGACTTAGATGTCATCATTTGATTAGGGATGCAAGCCCCATAATGATTATTTATTTATACTTGTATACATCCAGTAATAAGTTTTCTTGCTGAGCCTTGGCTCATGGGTGCTATGTGGTGCACGTAAAGGGAAAGAGAAGCTTACCTAGCCTTGAGTGGAGAGCTTAGGTGGCGATGTGTACTTATGCGACCGCTTGACCACCACGGCCAATGTGTTTTCTTAGGGGAACTAGGGTTTAACCTTATTTTTGCTGCTTTGGTCGGCGGATTGTAAGTTTTGTATTGTAATGACCATTTTGGATTGTAAATATCTTTGTAAACACTCGCGAGTAGGCTCAACTTTGAGTTGCAGCTTATCAGCGAAAGGTCGCTCGATATTTTAACTCTAAAGTACGCGAAAGAAAGTTTGTCGTGAGAGATTTGGTACTTAGAAGAGTTTTTCTCAACACTCGCAACCAGAATGCTGGAGTACTTGGCCCGAATCGGGAAGGTCCATATCAAATTGAAGAAACTCTTCAACCAGGAACATATAAACTTGCTCGCTTAAATAGAGATCTTGTTCCTCACTATTGGAATGGAGAACACCTGGGGAAGTATTATCAATGAACAATTCTTTTTAAAGAGTTGGCTTGTATTAATTTTATTTTTTACAAGTTTGTGAACAAGGGCTGGTCAGATAATGACTGGTCGCTTGCAAGTGTAAGATCAATTTTGATCACTCGTACAGACAAGATTTTGTCCATTTACTACGAGAAATAAAAGGAACTGTGCGCAGCCAGTTATTCTTGCCAATTATTGTGTTTATTACAAGTACTTGCTCATTACGTGTGTTGTTTTGCTATATTATCATTAATTGTTTATAAAGTACGCGAGCCGAAAGATTCGAATAGGACTTATTCATGGCAAGTGACCGAGAACCTTAAGCTCCTCGATCACTTGGGGGGCATATAAGATACTAAGTGAGCAAATCATATCAACAGACATATGTAAACACACGAGAAAAATATGGGAATGCATACTACCAGTAGATGTTATAATAGCAATGAGTATATTATAATATCACAACGAAATGTCTTTACACATCGAGCAATTGCTGCTCGGATGTAATTAAAATATTAAAAGGAAGAAGCTGCCTTAGGCAGCAAAATTGTCTTAACATTACGAATTGTTGTTCATATGCTTTAATTAAGTGAATGAAAAAGTTACTGTGCAGGTGGAGGAAGGTCTTGCTGAGACTGTTGGTCGACTGATGTTCCAGCGTCTTCTTCAACACCATCAATGCCTGTCGCCAGAGAGATTTAAGGAGAAACCGAGGAGTTCTGTGCATTCCTTTCCTTCTCTTAGCGAGCAGCGCACTTTGCGAGTTCAGCTTGTCTCATTTTCTCGGGAAGATAGTTGAAATTTGCCTCTGGATTGTTCTTCCAAAACAAGCAGAAGCAGTTAAAGGTAGCTCCTTGGAACCTCTCAAGGTTTTGGGAATTTGTCTCCTCGAGTAGCTTAACTCGTTCCTCCAGACCAGTAGCCTCCTACATGCTGGCCTCCAGATCTTCTTGAAGCTTGGTTGCTTCCTTATAGTTAGTCTCTGGAGCTTCTTTAAACTTCTCCTTGGCAGCAACGGATTTGGCCAGCTCTTCTTGGCTCCTCTTCAGCTCCTCGGTTAAATTGGTGACTTTGTCTTCAGTCGCCTTAACCTTCTCCTCGCAGGCTTTGATCCCCTCGGCATGTTTTGCATCGACCTCCTCAGCGCAACGCCAGCCATTGTTCATGATTAGGATACCCTACGAGTAGTAGAAGAATGATTTTTTTAGAGCTAATCAAAGGAAATGTTGTTCGACTAAAACAAAATATAGAAGAAACTTACACTGAACAGTTCGTTGAACCCATGAACAAGGACCTGGCTGGGTTTCAATGTAGGAAGACAGGCAAAGGCCTCTTGGACAATATCTACAGCTTTTCATTTGTTGAGTTATAAGCATTGCTCAATGAATCAGCGACCAAAGATCTTTCTGCCTGGTTGGTGGAAGGAGCAGTGCGAGGAGGAGGAGGAGGCGTAGTTGATTTAGAAGGAGCAGGGGCTAGAGGGTCCTCTGCTCGAGCTCTTTTTCTGGAGGGCTTTCCACCGCCTTCTCTAGGGTGTTTTCTGCTCGACTTATTCCTGCTCGGAGGAGTGTCTGTAGAGGCGTACATGTCGAAAGCATCGTCATATGACATGACTGCAAAACAAAAATAAACGAGCAGATATGTTAAGAAAGGTTTGGCGCAATAAAGGAATAACATAAAGAGAAATTCTAAGTAGTATACTCGAACTATTAAAACTGGTCCTTACATTATCTAAAGAACTACTGCTACACTCACTATCTGCCTTGAAAAATTCCAAGCTAAAACTGCTGGCTGTAAATTTAAAGTTCCCATCCCTATCGAATAAATGACAAGGGATGGGAAAATTATCTAGGAGTGAGAAATCTATATCGTTCTTGTTTGAAGATTCGAGTATAGGGCCGGTGTATTCAGGTAGTTTTTGTTTTCCCCTCCCATGTTGGGTAGGGGTATTAGCAGCTCGAGAGCTAGGAGTTGGTTCTCGGATGGTCACTCCCGTTGGTCGCCGCCTCTGGGGTCGTGAAACATCTTGCTGCTGCTCAGGGATATCTTGTCCATCAGTGACCTCTCTAGTGGCACTCCCCGCAGTGGATTCCCTCACATCCTGGTGAGGCGCTAAAAGACCGACCAAACTTAAATTGCTCTCTGTGACCAACTCCTTGACGCTTTTTCTCTATATTGGTATGCTGGAGAAGGTTGTGGCTCTTATCTCAATCTCTGGAGTGGGTTCTGGTGGACCTAGATGTAGCACAAGACAACTAAGGACAAGGAAAGACGTAAAAATGACTAGTTAAAGGTCGATCAGAGATTAAAAGTTTACCTCCTCGTGTGAAGGCTAGGTTGTCAGCAACCAAGTCGGTTGTAAGGAAGTACTCTTGGAAGTACCTTCCTACATTGGACTTGTAGGTAATATCACTCGAGAATGTGCGAGCAGATTCCTAGTGACAAAAGTGGAAGAACCCCGTGTTGTTCTGGTTGGGGTTGGATTTGAGATCAAACATGTAGTTGATCTCATGTGGAGTAGGCACATGCCATTTTTTGTGGTTGTATAGGATATAGAGTGCTGAAAGTACTCTATATCCATTGGGTGTTATTTGGAAAGGGGCGACCTCGAAATAATTGGCCACCCCTCAGAAAAAATCGTGCAAGAGTAAGACTTCCCCTGCTTCGATGTGATACCTCGACCAGGCGCTGTAGGCACCTCCGGGTATGTTTGTCCTCCTGTCGGGTGTTGTTTTGTAAAGGGTAATCTTGGAAATCCCATACTTCTTGGGGTATTTTTCCACCATCTTGGTCGATATGACACTAGGAGGGGCAATGCACCAGTCTACCTCTGCTCGAGGGCCATCGTGAGGACGAGCATTGGGCGGAATGTCTGGTGGTGAAAAGTTTAAAGGTTGAGGGTTGTTTGAAGGACCCTCGGCGTTGGTTACTGGTTGGTTAGAAGGTGAATCTGTTGTTTTCTTCTTCCTACGAGCAGTGTATTAACACGATCCATGTTCGATTGGTTGTGTGGAGGACTAGTCGTAGGATTTGATTGTGAAGCCGAAGGCTCAAGAGAAGGCAATGAAGGTTGTTCTTGATCCTCGAACAGCAAAGCAAGAAGATCGTCGTCTATTGGTCTCTCACCTCCCCAGGGATCATGCATGAATATCTGAGAATAGCAAAGGGGAAGTGAGAACTACAACCAATCAATAGAAGAAAGAGAAAAGCAAGGACAACGTTGCCCGTGTATAAAAGTTAAACTTTTATATGACCAGCAACATCCTGATAAAAACACAATAAACATGCAATAGTTTGAAAAAATAGATCAAAAAGTGAATGTGAAAAGTTTTTTTAGAAAAACTTTTCAACTCCAAAAATAGGCAAGAAAAACCCAGTTTTTCTGAAATACTCAACATTGAATTTTCACTTTAATTTTGGACCCGAAGTCAATATTCCTATACCCCACATTACTTTTTAAACATTGTCTAGTATTTTATACTGCCTAAACTCCTTATTCGAGCATACTTATTCTATGTATGTTTGCTTAAACCCGGTTACCCAAAAATTTCTCAGGAACAGCAGAAACTCAATTACGAAAATTCGTGAATCAAGACCATAATACATAAAAATTTCTACAACAATGAGAAGGTGGATTCGAAAACTTACTTGGATACAGATTGTAGGAGAAATCATGAAGGTTTTGCTCAGAGTTGCTCGAAAACGTCTCGAATCAAATTGGAATCTCTGGGTTTTCTTAAAGGTTTGTCTGAGTTCTTGAAGAGAGAAAAGGTTCGGATAAAAAATGAAAAGGATGGGAATGGGATTTCGATGTACGGGGAATTGCAATAACCGTCAAAAAAATTATGGGAAACTGTAAAGGTCATAATTATTTGCTTTTTTGAAAAAGTACTGACAGATGTGACAGGTCAGATTGATTGCTGATCGAGTAAGTTTATTAAATGTTGATCGCATTAAAATAAACTTGGGGAGCAAATGTTTACCAAAAAAAATACTTACTTACTGATGTGGAAAAATTAGTACGCACGTGGGATGCACGTGACTACTTAGTGATTACATCCAAGTCAACCCGTGTCCAGAAGAGACGTTGCTCGATGGATTTAAGAAAGATGCTGAACAATACGGTAGAAAATCTGCTGACATATGCGACCAGGTTTGGTCGTGGTAGTGAAGCCAGAGTTCAAATACAATTATAAGTCAGATATATCTAAGATATTTGACCTTATTTTTATGTAAAGATTATGATTTCTGTTATTATTTGAATATGCTTGAATCAAAATGTAGACATGACCCATTGGCCGATATGTATATCCTTGAGTCTATAAATAGGACTCATGGGACTCATTAAAAGGGGGGAATAATTTGTATTCCCAGAGAATTAGTGTTTTATATACACAAACTTTTGTATCCTTTTTTGGAACTTGTGAAACTCCATAAGCCCTAGTTTGCTAATCACAGGTTTCATAATACATCAATAAAAACATTAAGTAGAAGTAGGTTATTACCAATATCTGGGGCCAAACCACTATAAATCCTAGTGTCGTTTAGTTCTTGCATTCAACTTACAAATCTTTATCATTTTGGTGACTCTGTGTCATTGGCTAAATCATCAGTCAACATATATGAAGTGAATTATGTGTTTAATTGCTTGTCTAAGTTCCTTGCTTGTGTGGATATTATAGATAAAGCATGATGAATTTGTTTGTATATATATGATGCCAGGGCATGACCCCTTTGAATGCTATGTGGTTAAGTTATGTGTATATTGTGTTGATATGATGTATGTATTTGATTGAGGGAACTAAGAGGTGGTTTTTTTTGGATGTTTCTATCATGCCTGATCTGCGGTGTCATTGAATGCAGGCATATTGAAGTTATGCATCGTCATTCGATTAGACTCCACGACAATATGGATAAAGATGACAACCAGGGTCAGGACCCTAAACCTGCCCCACAAAATTGGAAACAGATGTTTACTGAAATGGAAGCAAGACTTCAACGAACGGAAGATGAACTCCGAGAACTGAGGCAGTAGGCCCTTCCTCGGGGTATTAGGTTATAGATTCCACAGGCTGTGGCACCAGTGCCAGTCCAACCTGGTATGGAGAACAGTTGGGAGCCTTTATACGAGAGGTTCAGGAAGCAACACCCTCCCACCTTTGAGGGTGTTCCAGACCCACTGGGGGTAGAGCCGTGGATGAATATGACCTCTTCCATCCTAGACTCCGTGAGGGTTGAAGGGAACGAGAGGGTGGCCTGTGCCAATTATATGTTGAGAGAAAACACCCACATCTTAAGGGAAGTTGTGTCCTAGAGAAGGGATGTGACAGTTATGACCTGGGAAGAATTTAGAGATGTATTCAATGAGAAATACTATAGTGTCGCAGTTTGAGCTACAAAGGTGGATGAGTTTATTAACATGACTAAGAACATAATGATTGTTACAGAATATGCGCTGAAGTTCAACCGGTTGGCGAAGTTTGCACCAAACTCGGTGCCTACTGATATGGCATGAAGGGATCGATTTGTACGGGGGTTTAACATTGTGACAGCCCGTGATGTTAAGATAATATTAGATCCGAGGACTACCGCTTATGCTTAGAGAAGGCCTTTACAGTTGAGGGGGTGAAGATCAGATATGGAGAGAGCTTGCCACAAAGCGTGATGCTTAGAGGACGGTGCCTCCTTTCACTAGTTCTAGTCAGGGTAGTGGCCCCAGTGAGAAAAAGAGAAAAGCCTAAGATTTCTTTGATCCTCCTGGTATAGATAGGAGGGCACGGGGTGCTTTCAGTGGCCATCAGGGCGGAGGATAGAACTAGAGAAGCTTCCCAGAGTGTCCACGGTGCAAGTGGCGACATCTGAGGGAGTGTAGAGAGAGAGCATGCTTCACTTATGGGAGTGTCAGTCATCTGAGGAAAGACTGCCCATAAGCCAGGAAGGAAGAACCGAAGAAGTGTGCTAGCTTTACTCCAGCCAGAGTGTTGACCTTGACCCAGACCGAGGTTGAGGCTAGTCCCTTGATCATGACAGGTCAAATTTCTAGTGCCGGTTATTCATTTACTGCATAGATTGATTCAGGAGCTACCCATTCATTTGTATCTACTAGAGTAATAGATCATTTGTGTATACCTTGTGATATGTATGTTAGGGGATTCAGGACTTTGTTGCCATCTGGGGAACTGGTAGTCTCTAAGAGATGGGTTATGTAGGATCTTGCAATTGAAATCTAGATGCATGCTTCCTATTATTTTTTCAAAACCCATAATAGAAACATAGAATAACATGACATACATATGAACATCAGATTCATAAATTAACAAAACACAAAAATGTAGAAACTTACGAATTCGCAGCGGAACTGGAACAACTCCTTCATTCAATCTCTCTAACCCTCGATTCTTTTATGTAGTAGAGTATTATCATAGATTGAACTAGATCAGGAACACAATCTTCCTCACCAAGCCTTTGATCAACCTAGAACTTGTGTGTGCTGGTTCTCAACACATGAGATAGAGATCTAGAAGAGAAGAAGAGATAGTGGCTAAGAAAGGATTGGAGTGTCTAGCTTTTCACTTACCCAACGAATCAACTAAGACTGACTTATGAAAACCCTAAATATCATATTTCTTATATAGGCAACTTAATGGGCTTTATTTAAATTTAAACGAATTAAAATAATAAACAAAAAGATAAAAGATTGGGTTCCCACAAATGGACTTGAGCCCAATACCTTTATTTTGAATTTAAATCCCAATTGGGCCCAAATTCAAAACCTTTTATTTTTTTAATTAATTAATTAAATCCTTATTCAAATTAACTAATTAGAATTTGAAACTTGATTTAATATTATTTATTTATAGTGACACAAATTTATCAATATTAATAAATTTACTCAAAGATTCTCTTTTATTTTCTAAATCTCATATCTCTGTAAATTTTCCAAAATTGACCTAGTCAACTTTAAAATATCCTAATTGATAATTAAATCAATTATTTGAGACATTCTAGATGATTTACTCAAAGGTGATGTAGGGACCGTGGATCCATGAAATCAAGATCCAATAAGTTATAGTGAATTTATTTACGAATAATTTCACTACCTCATTAATTCCTCGTGACTCCACTATAGACTCGGAATTGAACTCTTGAATTCATAGAACGTATTTTCCAAACCATAAATACATTATCCATTGTTATAACCATTATAGTTAGTCAATCCTCTATCAATGACTTACTAACGAGCTGGGTGGAAATTACCGTTTTACCCCTCATCAATATTTATCCTTAACTCCCACTAAGTTCCTTATAAATGATATTTGCGTGAACTTAATCACAGAAATGAGATCTCAATCATTTAACCTTTTGAACAAAGAAATTAGGGAAATCATATTTTCACTTCTCATACAAAAGTTATATATTTCATATCTATGAATAATACTCCCACTCAATTACACTACTAAATCTCCAAGATGTAAGTATGTGATAGACTGTAGGGTAAGCTGGTAACGAACAAGTCAAAAGATTTAAATATTATAATTAGCAGAATATTATCACTCAGAATTAAGATCGACTTAACCTATGGTCAACGTTGTGACATTGATTAGATTTGATAACAACGATACTTATTTATCAATCAATAATCAGTATCAGTCCTAGTCCGATGTAACCAAATACATCTGATCATATCTACTTGGTCAATGCCTTGGACAAGGCATCACACGCCAAATGTGTAAGTAGATCATCTCGTAGATTTCCTAATCAATGGAATCCAATGCACTGATCTAATTTTTAGGACTCATTCTTTTGAACATATAATTATAACTATATTCCATTGTGACCTAGTCACTATAATTGTAACTATCCATATGTTCGGGATTTTATGAATGCTTGTATTAATTGAATAAACATGTAATAAACACAAGAGAACAATGTGATTGAATAAACAAAATGATTTCTACTTCTTTTATTGATAATAATAACGTGTTACATAAGAAATATGATTTTATTAAGGGCATAAAACCCAACAAACTCCCACTTGCCCTTTTAAAAGAAATAAGACATGTTTCTCAAACCCATTCCCTCTACATGCTTCATGAAAACACTCTCACCCAAAGTCTTGGTAAAAGGATTCCCCAGATTGTCTTCCGATGCTATCTTCATCACCTTGACGTTACCCCTGGACACATATTCCCTAATGATGTGGTATTTCCTCTCTATATGCTTTGCTCTTTTATGACTTTGAGGTTGTTTTGAATTCTCTATAGCCCCATTATTGTCATAATACAATATGAGTGGTTTATCCTGGAATAACACCGAGATCCGTGCAGAATTTCTTCAGCCAGACTATTTCCTTAGCCGCTTCAGACACAGCTATGTACTCAGCCTCCATGATGGAATCTAAAATGGCAAACTACTTAACACTTCTCCAAATCAAAGCTCCACCCCAAGAGTAAACACCTGTAACGTCCTGCATTTCGGGTACCTTTAAACGACTCGGGTCGGGATTTTTCCCCCGGGTTAAGAATATTATTTTAAATAATATTATATTTTGTTTGTAAGTAGTCCATGAGTTATTGCTAGCCAAATATGAATTTTGTGATTTTAAAAGTCAAGATAAGACTTTCGGTCCTGGACCGACACAAAAACCCTGATCGGGTAAAAATCTCGGAAAATAAAACGAAAAATCATGGCAATTATATTTTGGGCATAAAATACATTCATAAAAGTTAAAGTTTGGTCAAAAATAATAAACCTAAAAGAAAATGGAAATTTTAGGGCATTTTGTGTTAAATGCCTAATTCTACCGAAATGGGGAATTTTATTCCATGAATGGACCTTAGGTTAAATTTTATTATGTGATTAATTAAATTAAATGTGAGAGACATTTAATTTAATTAATTAATGTTATGTTTGGTGATTAAAACTTAATAAGAGTGAAAAAAGTGTCAAAAGCCAATTTGGACTTTTCTTCTTATGAAACCTTTTTTAACCTTTATTAAAAAAAAAAAATGAAATGATCATATGTGTAGCAAAGAGTGGCCGGCCATGTGGTGTTTTAGGTGGTGTGAACCCAACTTAATAAAGATAAAATCTCATTTTAACTAAGTCAAGTCAAGTGGGCAAGTGGGAGGAAAACACTTGAGTGTTTTTGAGATAAATTAGATAGTATATAACTCTTCCATCCCTCCCCAACCGACCACACCACCCTTTCTCATTCACTCATCTGATTTTTGAAGACCTCTCAAAGTGTTCTCTCCATTTTTCAAGCCCAAGAACACCAAGGAAACTTTGAGGCTAAGTCTTGGTCTAGGAAGTATTTTCCCTAAGGTAAACCTTCACTAATCTAGGCTTTTGTAAAGTTTTAAGCTTAGAGTTTCAAATAGCTAATTAACTATGTTGTTGGGGGAAGTTGGTTAGGGTTTTTGAAAGGTTTTGGAGGAGCCAAAGCTAATAGGAAGGCCCAAACCTTAAGCAAGAACACCAAAGAGGTAAAAAGTTTACTTTTGATGATTTTGTTGTAGGGTTTTTAGTTTTAAGCATTATTTTGTATATTTAATGCTTAAAGTTTCTTGTTGGTGATGTAATAAGGTTATGGTAGTTGTTTAATAATTTTTATGATGCATGTGTATTGATTTTTGAAAATGGGAACCAAAACCCCCAAGGGTTTTGTAGGATACCCTAAAACAAAACATGTTTTGAGCTGTGACTTCCAAGGGGTCAAGCAGCCACTGTATATTGTTTTTGTAAAGTTAAATTGTACTGTGATGTTGTTGAGATTGAGTACATAAAATTGAGCTTTTGAAACACTAAAAAATGTTTATAAATGAGTAAGTTATGCTATTTCAAAGATTAGGTAAAAAACTGTTTTTTCGTATTCTTATTTTCGGAACCAAGTTTGGACAGCCACTGTATAGGGAAAATGAACCCAGTTTTTTCTAAAATTTTGTGGGCATATTACTGGCATAACCTATTATTCCACTGTAAAATTTGGTTAGAAAATATTGAACGTTTTGAAAGTTATTAACTGTCAAAGTTTGGGAAAAATAAGGACTTGAGAATAAGGTCATTTTTACCTCATTGTTGGAAAATGATTTCACCAATCAAAAATGCTCATTTTGACCTAAGATTTTTCAAAGACCTAAATGGCATAACAAAAATGGAATTGAGAAATTTTGGTAACAATTGGGTAAGTAAATTTCAAGTTATGAACTAACGAAGTATGTAGTTAAAAATGTGAAAAATAAGTTTTTCACACTTAGTGTAAAAATGAGATTTTGGAACATAAGGTAAAAAGTAAAATTCTGTTTATTTCAAGATATAAAATGGTAAGTCTTGAAATCATATTTTCACTAAAATTTACCCTTTGAGTTTAAATGAATTATTTTTATTAAAGAGTTTTTATTCTTTCTAAAAATAAGAGATTTAATTTATTAATAGATAATAAATTAAAAGAGGGTTTAAAACCCTATATTTTGAGAAAATAATTAAATGAATTATTTTTCTAGTAAGTAAAAATTGATTAATTACTTTTGGAAAATTAATTAGTCAAGAGGAGAAATTTATAACGGTTTTCCTAATTAAGACAAATTAGGCAATTTTCTTAAAACAGTTTTTAGATAGTAAAACCTTAAGAAAAATAAAAGGAAAATTTAAAGAGTTTATTTTCTTTAAAAATAATTAAGGAATTTATTTGTATTTTCTGGATATAATACCGGCTAAAATCTTACATATTTTAACCGACTAGTCGAAAGCGCGGGTTAATAGTGATACCTTGAAAGAATAAGATTTTTAGCGGGTTGTGGGGAAATACCATTGTGATACCGGAGCCTAGGTATCGAGACCTTAGGATAGTTCTCCCCGAGACTTAGGGTTTAGTCTCGAATATTTTGTATGACTTTCCTTAATAGGTTTAAAACCAAATAAGGATTATAAATCCTTACAAATGACTTTTATTAAAATGACCAAACTACCCAAAATAATAATAATGAATTATTAGTGCCATAATTAATCCGAGTATACTGTATAGATAACTACAGTATTGGCTAAGCGTAACTGGACTGAACGTTGGAGGGTGAAAACCTGCTGAGCGCTAAGGACTCCAAGTAAGTCAACTTATATTGTATGGCTGCAACATGAAATGATTATTGTCTTGTATGTTAGTATAGGGATACATGCATATACATAGGCTGTCATAGAAAGTTGCTTAGAGACGTTAGTCTAGTGAGTGCTGATTTAGAAAATATGAACGGTAGAAGTCCGTCATATCCTAGACGGTTGATCCCCGTCACACTGCTTGATTTTATTTATGTCCGGTTCATTACCGCGAGGAGTGGCCATGAGATGAGGATAAGCTGGTTAAACCTAGGGGCACCAAGATAAATGGGACCTAGGGGCCCTCATGCTTACTTAATCATTGGACGGTTAGAATCCGAGCAAGTGCTCTGATAAGTTATTCCCGGATAGCAGCCGTGAATATTGGCCATTCCGTGAGAGTGCCTAGAGATACTAGGGGTTGCCAAGATTGAGTGAGGTTGAACACCCTAGGGGCAGCTGCTCACCAGCACCACTGATTAACACAGAAGTCTCTGTAAAACCGTGTAAATTCAATTTACTCTTGAATAAGTAGAGATGCCCTAGGTTACAAGATAGTTACCCATGATGGGGATATTTATTGGCTAGATCTTAGTGTTGATACTCGATTCTCTCTTACAGATTAGCACTTATGTTGGAGGGCGCGTTACGCATGAATTGTTGGAAATTGTCGAGCGTTGGTCTCGAATTATGTTGTGATATAATATATCTGCTTGCTCTGGGATTTTATGAGTGTAGGGATATAATTGTTGGTAAGATATAGTTGTGATATAATATATCTGCTTGTTCTGGGATTCTTCTGAGTGTAGGATTTTTATCTAGATATGAATTAATTTATCCTTGGTTATCAGGCATGACCATAAGTTTGCCAGGACGCTTTAGCGTTCTTGAAATTGATTGTGTAGGGTCCGGATGGGTCTGGATCCCTATTTCCTCTACCTGCTTTGTTTGAAAGTTGATCTTACTAAGCGTTTTCGCTTACCTAGTTGTTTCATGTTGTAGGTAAGAGCAAGGGCAAGGCAGAGCAGTGAGCGCTGGAGTCTTCCTTGCAAATGTACATGTGGACCGACCTTTTGGGAAGCCTTTTTATTTTTGGAAATGTTGTGTAATTTTCCTAAACTAGGCTCACTCTAATCTTTATAAAACATGTTTGTAACTAAATGTTAAGTATGGCCATACGACTTTTTAAAAAAGTTTTTTTTTATACGGGTTTTTGAGACATTTTGTTAAATGAAAACATTTATATTTCCGCATTATCGAGTCTTGAAAATCCGGGTCGTTACAACACCATTCCAGAAGTAGACTTCCTGTCATCGACATACGTTTGAAAATCAGAAGCAGTGTAGCCTATCGGGTCCAGTGAACCTCCTGAATAGACCAGCATATAATCCTTTGTTCTTCGTAGATACTTCAGTGTGTGCTTGACCGCTGCCCAATGTTGTCTACCAGGATTTGACTTGTACCTGCTTACAACTCCCACTGCATGGCAGATGTTCGGTCTAGTGCATAACATAGCATACATAAGACTTCCAACTGCAGATGCATAGGGAATCTGTTTCATCTCTTCTTCCTCTTAAGGAGTCTGTGGAGATTGCTTCTTCAAAAGATGAACTCCATGTCGAGATGGCAACAATCCCTTCTTCGAGTTTGTCATAGAGAAATGTTCAAGTACCTTATCTATGTACGTTGCTTGAGATAGCGCCAACATCTTGCTTTTCCTATCCCGAATGATCTAGATACTGAGAACGTAACTAGCTTCACCCAAATATTTCATCTGAAATTTGGTCCTGAGCAAGTTCTTTGTATCTGATAATTTCTTGACATTGTTGCCAATGAGAAAATATCATCTACATAAAGTACCAAGAACACTTTCACGTCCTTTTCCCTCAGTTGGTAAATACAGTGTTCATCGATGTTTTGTTCAAAACCATAGGTCTTAATTATTTCATTAAACCTTAAGTTCCAGGAGTGCAAAGCTTGTTTAAGACCATAAATGGACCTATTGAGCTTGCATACTTTCTTTTCATGTCCAGCTATTACAAATCCTTCTAGTTGATCCATTTAAATGGTCTCATCAAGAAATCCATTTAGAAAAGTTGTCTTGACGTCCATTTGCCAAATCTCATAATCAAGAGCTGTAGCTATGGATAAGAGTATGTGAATGGATTTTAACATGGTCACTGGAGAGAAAGTTTCCTCATAGTCAACTCTCTCTCTTTGGGTATAACGCTTTGCCACAAGTCGAGCCTTATATGTCTCAACCTTTCCATCAACTCCTATTTTCTTCTTGTAGATCCACTTGAATGCAATTGGCCTAAAGACCATCGACACTTATACAAGATCCCAGACAGAATTGGAGTACATGAACTCCATTTCCTGGTTCATGGCTTCGAGCCATAGATCCTTTTCAAAACTAATCATTGCCTATTTAAAGGACAATGGATCATCACGAGTGTCGGTTACTACCATATTGGTTTCATCATCCATCCCTAGTATTTCAGGTTTCGAGAAATCCCCCCCCCACTACGACAAGGCACTGTAACTGTCTGACTTGGACCAGCTGTCTGTTCTTCTTCCACGTTCTCGTTGGTTTGCATTGGTATGGGATGAACATTTCCTCCTGATTGCATTTCTTCCAACAATATTTTAGTCCTAGGTTTGAAGCTTTTCATGTAGTCGTTTACTAGAAAAGTAGCGTTTGTTGAAATAAACACTTTCTTGTCATCTGGACTATAAAACAGACCACCCCGAGTACCTTTAAGATAGCCTACAAACAAGCAAAACTCAGTTCGCGATTCTATCTTTCCTTCCTTTTTTCTCAAGACATGAGGAGGACACCCTCAAATTCTATAATGGCGTAGACTAGGTTCACATCCATTCCATAGTTCTAGAGGCATTTTGGAGATAGCCTTAAATGATACAACATGTAAATTGTTGTTAGCAGTCTGAATGGCATACCCCCAGAAAGATGGTGATAGAGTTGACTAACTAATCATTGACCTAACCATTTCTAACAACGTTCAGTTTCGATGCTCAGCGACACCATTTTTTTCCAGAGTCCCTGGGGCAGTGAGTTGAGACAGAATCCCACATTTAATAAGATGATATTGGAACTAATTATCCAAATATTCTCCACCCCTATCAGATCTCAAGATCTTTAAAGTTTTACCTAACTAGTTTTGGACCATTGCTAAGAATTCTTTAAACTTGTCATAAGTTTTAGATTTCCTTTGCATTAGGTAAAGACATGAATATCGAGAATAATCATCAATGAAAGTGACAAAATATTCATTACCACCTCTTGCCTGAAAATTAATCGGTCCACAGACGTCATTATGAACGAGCCCTAGGGGTACTTTGGCCCTTTCTCCTTTTGCAGAGAATGGACGCTTAGTCATTTTACCTTCCAGACAAGATTCGCAGACAGGTAAGTCACCCATTGTGAGTTCCTTCAAAGGCCCATCCTTTGTAAGTCTTTTAATCCTATCATAGTTAATATGACCAAGGCGAAGATTCCAAAGGTATGTCGTGATCATTATGAATCTTCTGTCGTTTGGCGGTCAAGTGCGAGTGATTCGTTAGGTCACAAAATATACAAGCCATTTTCCATACATCCAACACACAATCCACATCCCTTAAATGAAATAGATATATTAAAACTTGTGAAAGTAACAAAAAATCGTTGTTGATGTAATAAAGAAACTGAAACTAAATTCCTACTAAAGTTTGGAATAAAATAAACATCATCCAACAACATAAATTTATTTCAAAATTTGAACGGGCTTCTCCTTTCGCTTTGACCTCCATGAATTCACCATTTCCAACTATAAGCTTTAACTCGCCCTCCTTCACCGCTTTCTAGTTGCTAAGTAGCTGCAAAGAAATACACACATAATTAGTGGATCCTGAATCAACTATCCAAACAGAAGAATCATCCTCTAAAACACATGCATCCAAGACTAATAAATTATTATTACCTTGGGTTCCAGTTGCCTTGAGGGCGGGGCAATTATGCTTCCAATGCCCCTCCTCCTTGCAGTGGAAACACTGTCCTTTAGCCTTCTTGCTAGTTGGCTTTGCTCCAACATGCTTTTCAGTTGCCGGTGCCTTTCCAGTTGCTTTCTTCTTAACCTTCTTTTTGTCCTTCCTTGTCTTTCTCTTCTTGCTCTTCGAGGATGAGGCCAGGTTAGCCTCACCCTAAGCACCCTCGATAGTAGCAGCCTTCTTCTACGGTCCTTTACTCAATCCACCATTTATTCCTTCATACATCTAGATCTCATTCAATAACTGAGTTATTCCATAGTCCAACTTGTTAAGAAAATAGTTCGTGGTGAACGTAAGGAAACTGGGTGCGGGTGCAAGGCTGTTGAGAATGATTCCAACTTGAGTCTTCTAATCTATTGTTTCTCCATGAAGCTCAACTTCTTGTAAGTAGTTCGTCATCTTAATAAAATGATCACAAACATGTTGGCCAGGTGCCATCCTACAGTTCACATATTTCTTGGTAGCCTCGAAACTAGCTTGCGATGACTTGTACCCAAACATTTCTTGGAGTTGCTCCATGATGTCGTAAGTAGTTTTTGACATTCTCCATCTTAGTCCTTAGCGTTTCTGACATGCTGGCGAGCATGTAGGCCTTGGCCTTGTTGTTGGCAGTAGTCTGACGATCATACTTTTCCCTCACAGCCTTCGAGGCGTTCTCTCCGGGAAAGTTAGGTTCAGTTTCAGTCACCACGAATTTTGAGTTGTCGTCGATCAACACTATGTTGATATTAGACTTCAATTTCATGAAGTTCTCATCGGTTAACAACTCCTTGGACAGAAGAGAGATAATGGGGTTGGAGGCCATAGAACTACAATTATCAATAAAGTAGAAATCAAATCATTGTTCGACAAACATTCATTCATACAAGTTTCAGAAATAACACAACATATAAACAATGTTTAAAGATAAGTAAATACTAAAAACTTATCTTTCTATTTCTTAGGTTTTTCAACTAGCCATAAACCTATGTGTCCTGGTAGGCGAGAGTCACAAATATTCACTTAGTCAAATAAAGAAACAACTCAATTAATAAAATGTCCTAGACTCTTATTAATATCTTATCCATTCGATCAAAGTAATGAAAATAAATTATTTCTTACTTTATGAGTTTGACCCACGGTTTTGATTATCCTAGACTTAATTCCTATAGTCATCGTAGGGATGAGTCTATAGAAGGTACATCTATAACCATCTATCCTAAGAAATTCAACCATGTTAAGAGTCCAGTGAACACATTCTGTAGGGAGACGAAATATAGCGCCATTAGACCCCACTAAATCCTAACCTTGTTAAATCAATAGTGGAGATCAAATTCAAAATTTTAAAAACTCATTATTTAATTTTTCTTGATTTAGTATTTTTTTTCTTATGAAAATTATCAACATGGGTTTGCCAAATTATTAAAATAATCAATGAACCATAGTTTATAATTTTCCCATTAATTCTAAAAATACCCATTAAAAATTAATCAAAAAATTAGAATTAATTTGTTTCTAACCAATTATTAGGTCTAACTAAAAAGAAAAACCTAATACAATTAAGTCCAACTTAGGTAAATGGGCCTTAACAATTCGAGCTTGCATGGAGGAGAGCTGGGTTCAGTATGTCGAACCCACTACTAAGGCTCCCTAACTTCCACACAAAGCCCAAAAAGACAGGAATTTGGACCTTCCTTTTATTAATTGTTATTCAATTGATTAAGCCCAATCTAGTAATGCAAAGCAAATGGGTCTTCACAAGTGGAACCACCCACAAGAGGGAGATTTAAACTTTACATGTTAAATTGGGCCCAAATAAAACCTAACATTTTATGAAAGTTTTATTTGAGTTTTCCCACATTTTTCAAAACAAAAATTAGGCCATCATGATACTTATATTTAAAACCCAAATACAAAAAATAACTTAATAATGATGCTAGATATGTTAATTTTCTTATTAATTGGATGTGCCTAACATGAAAACCTATATGAAATGTTACACAACTTTGTGCATCATTACATTTATTACCAAAATAAATTAATTAATTGCTAAAATAAATAAATCGTTCAATATCTAAAACAATTAATTGAGTTATCAAAATTAATTTATTTATTAATTAGTTACCATAAAGTTTTTCCCAATTGAAAACTTATCATATAATTAATCAAACATAAAATTAATTTAATTGTAATTAAAGAAAATATCTCAATTATTTTAAAATTGGATACTTAGATATTTGTTTAGCACAACAAAAACAAAAAAATATCTTAACTAACTAGGTTAATGTCAGCCATATAAAAAAAATTAATTAAATTAGTTTTTTTTATATATGAATATATATATCATTCAGAATTAAAAATGGCAGCCGCCAACTACAAAAAAAAGTGCAATTTTTCAATGTGCTAACTACCAAGCATCAATTAAGATCTCAAAATGCATGAAACATAAGACAACTTAAATTAGCAATATGATACATAAACATTCAAAACATGCATATCAAATTTCATGTACCATCCAATTAAACTTTTAAAATTAAACATGTCAACAAAGACATATAATCACACATTCTTAACATCTAGATCTAGGCAACCTAGGCTCTGAGGTCATTTGTAGGATCATGGAATTTAAATCTAGATGCATGCTTCCTATTATTTTTCCAAAACCATAATAGAAACATAGAATAACATGACATACATATGAACATCATATTCGTAAATTAACATAAACACAAAAATGTAGAAACTTACGAATACGTAGCGGAACTGGAACAACTCTTTCCTTCAATCTATCTAACCCTTGATTCCTTTCTGTAGCAGAGTATAATCAAGAGATTGAACTAGATCAGCAACACAGTCTTCCTCACTAAGCCTTTGATCAACCTAGAACTATTGTGGGTTGGTTCTCAACACATGAGATAGAGATCTAGAAGAGAAGAAGAGACAGTGGCTAAGAAAGGATTAGAGTGTCTAGCTTTTCACTTATCCAACGAATAACTGAGACCGACTTATGAAAACCCTAGATATCATATTACTTATAGAGACAACTTAATCGAATTTATTTAAATTTAAATTAATTAAAATAATAAACAAAAAGATAAAAGCCTTGGACTCCTACAAATGGACTTGGGCCCAATACCTGTATTTTGAATTCAAATCCCAATTGGGTCTAAATTCAAAACCTTTTATTTATTTTTTAATTAATTAGTTAAATCCTTATTCAAATTAGCTAATTATAATTTGAAACTTGATTTAATATTATTTATTTATATCGAAAACAATTTATCAATATTAACAAATTTACCCAAAGATTCTCTTTTATTATCTAAATCTCATATCTCTATAAATTTTCCAAAATTGACCTAGTCAACTTTACAAAATCTTAATTGATAATTAAATCAATTATTTGAGACATTCTAGATGATTTATATAAAGGTGATGTAGGGACCATGGATCCATGAAATCAAGCTCCAATAAGTTACCGTGAATTTATTTACGAATAATTTCACTACCTCATTAATTCCTCGTGACTCTACTATAAACTCGGAATTGAACTCTTGAATTCATAGAACGTACTTTTCAAACCATAAATATGTTATCCATTGTTATAGCCATTACAGTTAGTCAATCCTCTATCGATGACTTACTAATGAGCTGGGTGCAAATTACCGTTTTACCCCTCATCAATATTTTATCCTTAACTCCTACTAAGTTCCTTATAAATGATATTTGCGTGAACTTAATCACAGAAATGAGATCTCAATCATTTAACCTTTTGAACAAAGCAATTAAGGAAATCATTTTTTTCACTTCTCATACAAAAGTTATAGATTTCATATCTATGAATAATACTCCCACTCAATTACACTGCTAAATCTCCAAGATGTAAGCTGGTAATGAACAAGTCAAAAGATTTAAATAATATAATTAGCTGAATATTATCACTTAGAATTAAGATCGAATTAACCTATGGTCAACGTTGTGACATTGATTAGATTCGATAACAACGATACTTATTTATCAATCAATAATCAACATCAGTCCTAGTCCGATGTAACCAAATACATCTGATCATATCTATTTGGTCAATGCCTTGGACAAGACATCACATCCCTATTGTATAAGTTGATCATATCGTAGATTTCTTAATAAATGGAAATCCAATGCACTGATCTAATTTTTAGGACTCATTCTTTTGAACATATAATTACAGCTATAATCCATTGTGACCTAGTCACTATAATTGTAATTATCCATATGGTTGGGATTTTATGAATGTTTGTATTAATTGAATAATCATGTAATAAAACAAGCGAACAATGCGATTGAATAAACAAAATGATTTCTACTTCTTTTATTGATAATAATAACATATTACATAAGAAATATGCTTTTATTAAGAGCATAAAACCCCACAGGTTAGAGAATTACCAGTAGAGATAGACAGTAGGGAGTTGTCTTTGGATCTGATTGAGCTAGTGATTTATGGCATTGATATGATTTTGGCAATGGACTGGTTATCAATAACATGGCATCGATAGATTGCAAGCGAAGAATGGTGACCTTTGAACCGGAAGGAGAGGTACCCTTTGTATTGGTGGGGACAGTGAGTGGGCCACGAGTACTTATGATCTCTGCACTGAAGGCTAGAGACCTAATGCACGAAGGTTGCATAGGATTCCTAGCAAACATAGTTGATACCTCTAGGATTGCTTCAGTTGGACTGGATGAGACCAAACTTGTGTGTGAGTTTCTGGATGTATTCCCAGCAGACCTGCTAGGGTTGCCACCACACCGAGAGATCGAGTTCGTCATAGAGTTTGGACCAGGGGTGTAGCCAGTATCTAGGACACCTTATAGAATGGCTCCAGCATAGTTGAAGGAACTAAAGATTCAGTTGCAAGAGTTACTGGATCAAGGATTCATCAGACCCAGTCTTTTGCCATGGGGTGCTCTAGTGTTGTTCGTCAAGAAGAAGAATGGATCTATAAGGATGTGTATCGACTGCAGAGAGTTGCATAAGTTAAACATGAAGAATAAGTATACCCTACCTAGGATTGATGATTCATTTGACCAGCTACATGGGAATTCGGTGTTCTCTAAGATCGACCTTCGATCTGGCTATCATCAGTTGAGGAATAAGGAGGAGGACATACCAAAGACCATATTTTGTACGAGGTATGGACATTATGAATACCTGGTCATGTCCTTTGGATTAACCAATGCCCCATCAACCTTTATGGACTTGATGAATATGATCTTCAAAGATTATTTAGATAAGTTTGTGATCGTATTCATCGATGATATACTGGTGTATTCCCAATCAGAGACCGAGAACGAGTAACATCTTCATTTGGTATTGCAGCTGTTGAGAGAGCATAGGCTATATGCTAAGTTTAACAAATGTGAGTTTTGGTTGCCCCAAGTAACATTTATGGGCCACATTATGAGTAAGGAAAGGATTCTGGTGGATCCAAGCAAGATTGAGGCATTGAGAGATTGGCCCAGGCCGAGCAGTGTATCAGAGGTTAGGACGTTCTTGGCATTGGCAGGGTACTATCGGTGGTTTGTTGAGGGATTCTCCAGAATTGCTAAAACATTGACTAAGCTGACGCGTAAGATGACCAAGTATGTTTGGACAAATAGATGTGAGAACAGTTTCAAATATTTGAAGCGGCAATTGATCACCGCTCCGGTATTGAGTCTTCCATCAGACAATGAAAAGTTTGTAGTCTAATGCGATGCTTTGAGGCAGGGTTTGAGGTGTGTATTGATGCAAGTTGGAAAGGTGATAGCCTATTAACGTATTTCTTTACTTAGAAGGACCTGAATATGCACCAAAGGTGTTGGCTGGAGTTGGTAAAGGACTATGGCTATGATATTTTGTACCATCCAGGGAAGGCCAATGTGGTGGCGATGCATTGAGTCGGAAGGGCCTAGGGCAGTTATTTAGATTGAGGTAGCTATCAGAGAGGTTAGCTGAAGAGATGACCAGAGTAGGAATTGAATTGGCTAGAGACTTTTCTATTTCAAAGGTGGGTTTACTAAGGTATAAAGATCAGATTTGTGTTCCGATGGATTCTTGTATCATGCGAGAGATTCTAGATGAGTATTATATCACTCCCTACTCCTTACATTCAGGTACGACGAAGATGTACCAAGATCTGAGGACTCTGTATTGGTGGCCAGGGATGAAGAGGGACATAGTGTATTATGTGGCCAAGTGTTTAACCTATCAGCAAGTGAAGGCTGAACATCAAAGGCCAGCAGGGTTGCTGCAACCTTTAGGGATTCCGGAGTGGAAATGGGAGGATATCACCATGGACTTTGTGGTTGGATTACTGAAGACAGTAGGACAATATGATTCTGTGTGGATGATTGTGGATAGGTACACCAAAGCATCCCACTTTTTCCCTGTTAGAGCAACTTATACGGTGGAACAGTATACTGAGGTATATGTGAAGGAAATTGTGCAACTTCATGGGGCTCCGAGGTCGATAGTATATGATAGGGACCCCACCTTCACCTCTAAGTTTTGGGAGAGCTTGGAGAAAGCTATGGGTATGCATTTGCTGTTTAGTACCACCTATCATCCTTAGACAGATGGACAGTCTGAGAGGAGGATTCAGATACTGAAGGATAAGTTACAGGCCTGTGCGTTGGATTTTGGGGGATCTTGGAGTAACTATCTCCCTTTTATTAAGTTTTTGAATAATGACAGCTATCATGCGACTATCGGAGTGGCTCCCTATGAAATGTTGTATGGGAGGAAGTTCAGATCGCCCATCCATTGGGATGAGATGAGTGCGAGGAAGTACTTAGGTCCTGAGGCTGCTCAGAGGACCAACGAGGTTATTGAAAAGATTAGAGCTCGGATACTTGCCTCCCAGAGTCGACAGAAGAGTTACTCAGACTTGAGACGTAGGAGTGTAGAGTTTCAAGTCGATGATCATGTGTTCCTTAGAGTTGCTACTTTGAGAGGAGTAAAGCGATTTAGAGTGAAAGGCAAGTTAAGCCCTAGGTTTGTTGGCCCCTTAGAGATTTTGGAACGAGTTGGAGAGGTAGTGTATAGACTAGCTATACCTAAAGGTGTATCAAGGGTTCACAACGTATTTCATGTGTCCATGCTCCAGAAGTACATGTAAGATTCTACGAATGTGCTGAGTTGTGAAAACTTGGAGCTGGATCAAGATTTGACTTATGAGGAGAAGCGGTTCAGATTCTAGATCGTAAAGATAAAGTCTTGTGGAATAAGACCATTGCCTTGGTAAAATTGTTGTGGAGTTACAAGAAAGTGTAAGAGGCAACTTGGGAGCTTGAGACTAATATGCATGATTGATATATCGAGTTATTTAAGTATATTTCGAGGATGAAATTTCTGTAAGGAAGGAGTAGTTGTAGCGTCCCAATTTTTCTAATAAGGCTTAGTGCCTTGATTAGCGTACCAGGTGGGCAATAATTGATTTAATTATGTTATTACATGGATTAAATGATTATGTGATTCGAAATGCATGTTTATGTAAATTAAATATGCATGTGGGCTCATTTTGGTTAATATGGGCATATTTGTAATTTTGGCCTGTTGAGGGAATAAATGTAAATTATATGTGTGTTGTGCTTGAGACCACAAGATTGTGGAGATTTATTTGTGATTTGTGATCCGAGACGGTCCTAGGGAGTCGAATAGCAAAATAGTCACAACAGGGTCGAATACCCAGCTCAGGGTGAGTCTAGGGGTATTTTTGGAATGTAGTACCTGTTCGGGGATACTGGGTAATGAGTAGCTACTTAGAGATTATTTGGTTATGTCGGGATTAGATGGGTATTTATAGGAACACTCTAGGAATTAGGGGGATGAGGCAAATGATGAGATTACCCTCGGAGGCATTTATGTGGCTAAGGTTAGCATAGGTGTAAATTGGTCCTTTTGATACTAAGGGATAGGCTTAGGTGGCTTTAAGAAACAACCAGGAACTAAGTAAACCTTAGCTTTTTCTCTCTCCCACGTTCACTCTCTTTCTCTAGGTCTTTGGAGGAGTTTTGAGAACTTTGAAGAAATTTACCCAGAAGTTGAGGATTTGAGGCTGGGGACTTGGGGAAATCAAGCTAGGAGGGAGCCTGAGGAAGTTCAGGGTCACAATTCATAGCTGGGGTAAGCTCTAACCTTGATTTAATTAACTTTTGGGGTTGTTTTCTTAGTATTTTGGAAGTTTTGAACTCAAGAGATTTAAGTTAGGTTGGGATGAGGTTTTGGTTAAGTTTTCAGGTTTATGTACTACTCTAGGTGTAGTGGTAGTATTTTCGGACTCAATTTTGGTTTTAGAACACGTTTAGATCGATTTATTGGAGGTTTAGAATTCTGAAACATGATGGAATTTCTGGGTTTTGGGGCTTGAGCCGCGGCCCTGTTCTTCAGGCGCTGTGACACGCATGAACCCAAAAGGCCTTAAGGCCTTTGAGATTGTCTAGGTGCCACGACGCAGGCTGAGGCACACCGCGACCCATGTCTCTTAGAAGAGAGCTCCAATGCTCTTTGACATGTAGTGCACCGCGACCCTAATGGGTTGGGCCGTGTCTCAAATATGGGATTTTGGCCAAAATAGGGTTTTAAGCTCGGGAACCCAAATGTAAGGGCTCGAGAAGGATTCTACTACCCGATTTAGTAGAGTTCAAGGTTCTGAAGGCAAGAATATTAATCTGAAGTTCTTAATTGGTTAGGGCTTGACGGATGTTTGTTTATTGATGCATTGTGACTAGGTTTTACGTCAAGGCTTGGGTTAAGGGGATTGTGCTCGGGATCACATTAATCAACTAGCTCGAGACACAAGTAAAAAAACTGTTTGTGCCAGTAGAGCAAGGCATGGCCTGATTATCTGTGTTTAATGATTTATCACTTTATATGCCATGTTTGTATGATTGTGAATGAACAACGAAGGCTGGGAACGACGAAGGCCAAAAACGGCAAAGGACGAGAACGACGAAGGCTAGAAACGGTGAAGGCCAGAGACGGTAAAGGCCGGGATCGACATTAAGCATGTTGAATACAAGCCACTAGGGAAAGAACCTCTAAGGGTGTTGTACTCACCCGCTCGGTGAATACCATGAAACCAGTGCCTGGTAAAGCACCTGGGTCAGCATAGACCGCTATATGTTTAATTTGCTAACAGTTTAAGCTGTTTATTACTGGATTGAATTGTTGTATGTTATGTGTTGATTTTTCTTGCTGGGCCTCGGCTCACAGGTGCTCTATGGTGCAGGTAAGGGCAAGGGAAAGGTCGACCAACCATGAGTTGGAGAGCGTGGAGCGGCGTGTACATGTTTGGCCAACCTGGCTGCCACGGTCGGGGCTGTTTTAAGGAACATACTATAAATGGTTGGTTTTGTTGCTTAGGTCGACTATATCTTAACTTTTTGAATTGTAATACATTTTGGAAACAATATTTTGGGATCCCAATGTATAACTTTTATGACTTTAATCAATGTCCAAATCTTTTATGATTGACGTTCGTCAAATGAGTCTTTATTTCGATTTAATCACACTTTTCAACCTAAAACCTCGATTAGCGAGCAAATGACACATTTATAAATCACATGGTAACGAGTCAAAGCCAGTAGAGCGTTACACACACCTTGGAATTTTCGCAATGAATTTTTGTAGGATAGTGCTTTTGTGGCTGTTTTGATGTAGTTTATGCTTTGGGCTAACCAATTTTGCTTCCATTTTCATGGAATTTTGAGGAAAAATGATTTCCCCTCTTGTTGTGAATTTTTGGGTTCATGGGTATAATATGAACTTTAAAGCTTTCATGAAAAACTTTTTAAACCATTGAAATTCCTCTTTTGATCTTGTTTGTGTGCCCCACAGTTAGGAAAATCTGTTTGTGCTCTTTCTGAGTAGTGAACTATTTTTTTTACAACCCAACTCCTCGGATGCGTATGAGTAGCCCCTATTCACATTGGCACCGATCAAATTTGTTCAATAACAGTCAGATTTCACCTTGGAACCCAACCTTAGTCACTCGGGTCACACACTCAACCGCTCGGGGTCACACACTCAGCCACTTGAGTACGCCTTGGCTGGGCAGAACTCACCCTTAGCTGCTCGGGGTCACACACTCAACCACTCGGGTTATGCACATTTTTGGGTACCCAAGCACCACCCGAGCACAAAAATATGACACCTGATCGGCTAGGCCTTATGCACTTGAACACATGGAATCTTGAAATGTGCTATGTGACACCAAATATTTTTTTCATGTGAACTGCTTAAAATTGTCATCACTGCTAGGATATGTTTTTTATTTGGACAGTAAAATGTTTTCACTTTGCATTCATTTTCTATTTGGTTTATTCACCTCCCCATATTTTTTGTAGATGAATCATTTCCACTACAGGGGAGGTGATAACCAAACAGACTCCGATTCTTCATCTCCTGAGTCAAGTGACACCCATTCGAGCAGCGATTCTTCCTTCAAATCTCTGAGCAAATGAACTTCTGAAGACCGTCTTCGTCATCTTAAGAAAATCCTTCCCCGATCAGCTTTATACTTCCTTCACAAAGAGCAGTTCCTTAAGCAACAACGTCATCACCAACCAATGAGGGTGAAAATGTCCAATTGACTTCCCAGGAACAAGATCCCCAAGTAGCTCGTAGAGCAGCACAAAAGGTAGTGGAACGAGAACCTTTTGTGGGAAAACATTTATTAGAAGAAGCCGAGACTGAAGCCTCTTCAATGGCTCCCCGCCAAGTCCAAAAAGTTAGCAAACCGAAGAAAAATGCTGCCCATAATTTTGCAACAGAGATCCAAAGAACTGATGTACTCAAACCAAGGAAAGAGGAAGATCGTGTGCCGTCTTGGTTTGTAGCTAAAGCTTCCAAGCTAAACTCCAAAATGCTCGATAGGTATACCAAAACTTTAGGCCTTTAAGGAGTGAGTGTGATATGCCCGCACCCTTACCAGAGAGCCAATAATCCTGGAGGAGCGTATTGCGCCTGGTCTAGATACCACATCTATGTAGGGGCCACTATCCCTTTGCATTTTTTCTTTCGATCAGCGGCAGATTACTTTAATGTTTCTCCATTCTAGATAGCTCCAAACAGGATACAAGCCTTGTATGCTTTGTACATTATTTATCACTTCCAGGGCTGGAATCCACCTACTCCCCATGAGGTACATTAATTATTCGATTTTAGGACTAATCCTAGCCACAAGAACACAAGTTTTTCCCACCTCTTTCATAGGCAATAAGGGATTAAGTACCTTCATGGCATTGCCCATAAATAGAATCCTGGAAAGTACTATACAGAATACTTTCTTACTTCAGATATTAAAGCCAACAATTTGGCTTTTACGCATGTAGGACCTTTTTACCGACCTCTCCTGACTAGAGAGATGCATGACCTGGCAAAGCTTCTTGCTAACATGCCCATTGAGGAGAAGGATGTTGAGCAGTTGGTCAACTTGGATAACCTTCGATTGGCGGGGTTGTTATAGAATAACCAAGACATTGTTGTGGGCAGTACTATTGATGAAGTAATCACGACCGACCAGTCAAATGCGGATACCGAAGTAGTAACTGACCGATTCTCTCCTGAACCATCTCCCCAACCACACCGACTGGGTGACCTTATCATTATAGAACCTCTTCTTGAGGATCCTCATCGACCTGCCTTCCCTACCAGGTCTAGGAAAGGAAAAAGCATTGAAGTCCTTAGAGGAGATAGCTGCTCGTCAGAGGATGAGGATGACATTTTCGATGAAATTCTAAAGTCAGGTTTTTCTACTAAAAGTAACCATAATTTATCTTGTTCCAGATAACTTTGAGAATGATTGTGATAGGATTTTGTAGAATCATGTGGTCACAATAGCACTTTTCGTTTACTTATTTCTTGTTTTCACTAACCGAGTTTTTGCTTTACTTTTTTGCAGATCCATACATGTTAAGGAAATTTAACACTCCCTCTGCTCAGAAGAGGAAAAGTGGTAGGGGTAACAGCGTGAATCCCCCAAGCAAGGTTGTGAGGACTATCCTGCCCGACCAGGGGAGACCATCCGACCAGTTGGCTACTATCCCACGCTTGACTCCTTCGTCTATTCCACCTTCTGACCCAAAGAAAACTACCCAACTAGCCGTCTTAAGTGAGCCCCTTCGTGTTGCTGGTGAGTATGGCAAAGAGTTATTAGACCAGACTCTTTACCATGAAAAGTCAACTTAGACCTTTGAGACTCTACTCGACAGAGCGTTGAAGTTGTTGATTAGTGCTCAAAAATATCATTTTATTAGTTTTAAAGTTTAAAATAAATTAAGTTTTAATTAATAATTTCATGGATTTATTGTCATATATTTTATATTTGAAAATATTAATTTTAATTTAATTATTGTTTAATTTTAAGGAAATAAAATGTATTTTGACACAAAGGAAAAGAAAGAAGAAAGAAAGAATTAAAATTGAAGAAATAATGAAGAAAATGAAATTTTTGACAAAATTAGGCCCAAACGGCCCGGGCCCAAAGTATTCAGCAGCCCAGCCGAGCCAAGCCAAGCCGAGCCGAGCCACGAGCCATGCCGAGCCGCCTGACGCACGTCTGCCACACCTGCCACCTCCTGACGCGCTGCCACGCCTCCTGCTAAGCCTGTCAGAACGCGCCACGTGGCCTTCTGTCCCCCAGCCGCCTGCAGCTGCTCCCCACGCGCTCGACCAGCCGCCTGCCACGTTCTGACCGTGTCCCCCACTCAACCTGCAGCCTTTTCCAAAGCCAATCCAAGGTCGACACGTGTCCCACTTGTCCCATTTTGTATCAGATTGTGGAAGGAAGAGTAGAGAGTATTGTTGGAGAGAAAAACATTTATTTCTTAATTTTCCTATTTTACTTTTATATTTCTATGAGTGAAAACAATGCCTATTTTAGGCTAAATTCTCTTGTGGAAAGGCTAGAGTTAAGTTCATGTTTCACATTATATTTTTAATATATTGATTCTTTATTTTGTTCTTCATTTCTATATCTTTGTTACTATTAAATTTATTTTCTTCTAATTTTTATTCTAAATTTATTAGTGTCTTTTACATAAGTCTAGTCATGCTCTTCTTATGTAATTTAGGCTCTTAATTTAATTTAGGATATTTGTTATATTATATGCTTTTTACTGCATTCTGCCATTGGTATTTTATCGCTCTGAGGTATATAATATGATGGGTTTCTAAAATTAGAAGTTAGTATAATTTAATTAAAGAACATATTTTAAGGTGAGCTTTATTATATATATTTTCCAACTATAATTAATGGTGTAGAATTATAGTTGAGTAGAATGAATCAATTTTATTAAAATATATATATGTTTGCATGAATGAAGCTTATGCCTTCCATATTTTCTTTCTGATTCTAATTCCTCGATTTTGTTTATTTAATGTTAGTATTCTTTTTCAAAGTTTATTATTTCTGATTTACTAATCTTTCTTTTTACTTGTATTTTACCTCTTTGTGGATACGACATAGCCCGATTACTACTGCGATCGCTTAGGAGTTATTGGGCGATATCATTTGTCCTCCTCAAAGGCCTTGCAGAAGTAATGAGTGTAAGTATCTTATCATAAAAATTACACACTTCCTTGTTGATTGATCTTATTCTAAGTAATTTTCTATTATTTATCTCAAGGACTCATGACTATTAGTCATGCTCAATGCTGAGTAATCGACTATAAGGAGCTGGTCAAGGTCTTGAATGATCAATTGGTGGAAGCCCTGGCAAAGATTGAAAGCCTGGCTAAATCTGAAAAGGATCTCCAAGAAAAAACTCAGTAGGCAGAGAAAATAGTTGCCGACTGGGATAGATCTTTGAAGGAGTTGGCTAATGAAAATTGCAAACAGATCCAGGCCAACAAGACATTGACCAACCAGCTTGAGAAAAAGACTCAAGAAAATGAAAAGTTGAAACAGGACAAGGAAGCTAAACAAGCCTCTCAACCTTGACTTTCTTTCTGAAGAGGCAAAGGTCGAAGAGCTCACCAAATGTGAAGCCAAGGCCACTGAGGAGGTAGCTCTTTAAGCTGGCACTGTGCCTTTCTCTCCTGCTCTATCATTTCAACCAGATGAGGTCCTAGATATTGATGATGGAGTTGACTAGCAAGGGACAAGTGTGCTCAACCAGTGAACTTCCTACCCGACCAGTAGAACTTTGCACTTGATCAATACTTTACTTTTTATGCTTTTGTGAAGACTATTGCTGCTTAGAAGCTTTGATATTTTTCTCGTACGGCTGAGCTGTTTTGCATTTAATTTAATTTTCTTAAAGCACTCTAAGTCTTTTGTGAATAGTAAAGTCACTTTGATTTATGCCTTGTATTTTTGCATGAGTACTTAGTTTTCTAACTTAGATATTATAGACATTTCATAAGTCCATACTAATATACTTTCTCACACTCTTATTGCTCTAACATTTTATGAGCATAATTTTTATTTTCATATGAATATCTGCTTCTAACTTCAAATTTTGAAAAATTCCAAGTTACTTAGGCTTTGTCGAACAAGTTAGCTTAATGGCCTTTTTTGACTTCAAAAATTTACTAGTGAGCCTACAAACAAATATTTTAACTCGTGCTCTAATTGCTTGTGTTGAATTATATACTAGTATACCCCATGTTCCCCCCAAGTGATCGAGGGTTAAAAGATCCTTGGTCACTTCCTACTTGACCGAATCTGTTCGAGCAGTGCACGTGAAACACATCGAATATAAGGAAAACATCCGAGCAGTTGAACATTGCTAGAATACATGACAAGTTAAATACTGTCAGTCTGCTTGACCAAGTGAATACCGGTCAGTCAAACACTGCTTGGTTTTTTAGACCAGTTGACAATTTTTCGAATTAACTAACTAGTTGAACATGTTCAAGTATAAAAATAATCGACACATATGCATAAATTGTAGCAAGATTTGACCACGCTGCACGTGATCTCTTTTGTTACTCGTAAATTAAAAAAGGAAAAAAACGTGTCTAATAACGAGTCTTTAAACAAATAAAAAAATTTCAAAGAAAATAAATGACTGCTCAGCTAATACCCAGCTCATAAACAAACTTAAATAACAAGTAAAATACTTCAAACTAAGCTACTGCTCTGTAAGCGATATTTATTGATAATATTTCCTCAGGTGCTTGCCATTCCAATAGTTTTTGATTAGCTCTCCACAATCAAGAAAGTGTTTAAGTGTTGGGTGGAAAAACTTGCACAATCTGATATGACTCTTCCAAGTTTGGTCCTAGCACTCCAGCTGCTGGGTCATTAATGAGCACCTTTCGAAGGATCAAATCTCTGATCTGGAACTTTTGATCTCTAACTCTAGAATTAAAATAGCGGGCCACCTTTTGTTGATGGGTAGCAACTCTCAATCTCCCATTTTCTCATTTTTCTTTGTTAAAGTCCAAAGATTCAACTTGCAATTGGTGGTTCTCTTCCTGCTCTTATGTGCTTCTCCATTGGGATGGGGGGTCAATCTCAACTGACAACATAGCTTCATATCCATATGCCAAGGAAAAAATAGTATGACCAATTGCTGTCCGGGCAGTGGTTCTGTACCACCAGAGGACCTCTGGTAACTCCTCTGTCCAGGAGCCTTTGGCTTGTTCAAGGCGCTTCTTTAGAGTATCCTTCAACGTCTTGTTGACTGCTTCAACTTTCCTATTCGCTTGCGGGTGAGCTACTGAGGAGAAACTCTTTGTGATGCCATGTCTAGTACAAAAATCAGTAAGTAAGTTGCTATCAAATTGAGTGCCATTTTCAGACACTATCTTTTGTGGTAGACCATAGAGACATATGATAATTTTCACTACAAATCTAATGCGTTTTTTGAGGTGATTGTTACTAGGGGTTCAGCTTCAGTCCATTTAGTGAAATAATCCACAACAATACTACGAACTGTACTTCTCCTTTTCCTTTGGGTAGTCTCCCGATCAGATCAATTCCCCATACTGCAAAAGGCCATAGACTTTGCATTTGCTTCAAAACATTTGGAGTTGCTCTGGGTATCTTAGAAAATTTCTGACATTTATCACATCGTTTCACATATTATATGGAATCTTCATTCATTGTAGGCTAGAAAAATCCTTGTCGCAAAATCTTTTTAGAAAGACTTTGCCCCCCAGTGTGATCTCTGCAATATCCTTCATGCACTTCAGCTAGCAAGTTTTTTGACTGGTCAGGTGTCATGCATCTAAGTAACGGCATAGAGTACCCTCTTCTATATAACACTCTATCCATAATGACATATCGGGCAGCTTGTCTCATCATATTCTTTGCATCACTGCAGTTGTCTGGTAAGGTGCCTTGTTCAAGGTATGTGATGATGGGTGTCATCCAAGTGTTAAATATTGTGATGGGCATTGCTTCTTGCTTAGTGATACTTGGTTTTGCCAAGTATTCGACTGGTACTATAATGCCCCACGTCACTATGGTTGCTTCCTGGAATGACGACTGACCATGCAAACCAACACGAGTCTTTCCAGCGTTCTTTGTCCTCACTCCCACGCCTCCTAGGAAAACTTCTCAGGAGGTCACCCATCATGAGACTACTCTAGGTCAAGCATGCTTAACTTTGGAGTTCTCAAGTGACGGGTTACCAAAAAGAAGATGCATCTTGTTGGCATAGGTAGTACCCATCAATTCATTTAAGCCCTCTTCAATTATGTAGTCCCATACCTACACAGTCTTAGAATCATCACACTTGACCTTCCCTAGGCGATGTGGGATTACACAAAATTTTACCCAGTCTTTCCCCCTGTGGATCACAGGATTCTGACTGTCATAGGTACTATATTCAAAGTGTCAGCATCTTTCACACTGAAAATTTTTGCCAAGGAATCTGCGTTGGAGTTTTGCTCTCAGTGTATCAGCTTGATTGTGTACTCTTCAAACTGTGCTAGCAAGTCCTTGTATTTATTCAAGTAGGCCACCATGCGCAGACTTCTGGCTTGATACTCCCCCAAAATTTGGTGGACCACCAGTTGAGAATCACTATTTATTTTGACTGATCGGGCATGAACATCTCTGGCCAGTCGTAATCTCGCTAGGAAGGCTTTGTATTCCACCTCATTATTGGAAGCATTGAATCTAAACCTTAACGCGCAATGGATTTGATGTTGCTTGGGTGTGATCAGTATAAGACCTTCTCCTGAATGATGTTCATTCGAGGATCCATCCACAAACAGTTGCCAGGCAAGAAAAATTTTCCTTTGCCCTGCTACATTTTCTTGCTGGTCAGGAGTATAAAAATTCTGATGCATTAAGCAATGAAGTTCACCAAAGCTTGTGCTTTAATGGCTGACTAAGTTGATATTTGATTTTGAATTGGCCTAATTGAACAGCTCATTTAAGAAGCCGACCAAAGGTTTCCGACTTTTGCAAAACTTGTCGTAAGGGCTGTTCGGTAAGCACTTTAATGGGATGTGCTTGGAAGTATCGTAGTGATTTATGAGATGCGAGCACTAAAATATGCCAACTTCTCAATCAGTGGGTATCTTGATTCTGCTCCTATCAACCACTTGTTGACGTAGTAGACCGAATGATGTACTTTATTTTCTTCTTGTACTAGAGCAGCACTGATAGCATGCTCTGTGATTGCTAAGTAAATGAAGAGATCCTCTCCATCTATTGGTTTTAAGAGAACTGGAGGTTTAGCCAAATGTTTCTTTATTGCTTGGAAAGCTTGCTCACATTCCTCCGTCCATTCAAATGTCTTGCTTCCTCTTAGTAAGGTAAAAAATGGGACACACTTGTCCATTGATTTGGAAATAAACATACTTAGACCAACAATTCGCCCAGTCAAACTCTGTACATCTTTAGTTCTGGTCGAGTACTTCATTTCTATGAGTGCCATAATCTTCTTAGGATTGGCCTCAATCCCACGTGAGTTAACAATGAACCCAAGAAGTTTTCCAAAACCTACTCCAAATGAGCATTTAAGGGGGTTCAACTTCATGTGATACTTTCTAAGTATTGCAAAGCACTCCCCTAGATCTTGTACATGCCCACTAGCTTCTTTTAACTTGTCCAGCATGTCATCGACTTATACCTCCATATTTTTGTCGATCATGTCATGGAATATGCCATTCACTAAATGCTAGTAGGTGACACCTACATTCTTCAAGCTGGATGGCATAACCTTATAATAGTATAATCCTATATCTGTTTGGAAGCTGGTATGCTCCTCGTCGGGAGGGTGATTATACCTAGAGTAAGCGTCCATGGAGGACAAATTTTCATGACCAGAAATTGCATAACCAACTGGTCTATCCTGGGCAGAGGAAAATAGTCCTTGGGACATGCTTTATTCAGATCGGTGAAGTCCATGCAAGTCCTACACTTTCCATTGGACTTGGGTACTAACACTAGGTTAGAAACCTAGGCTGGGTAGTAAGTGTCCCTGATGAACCCATTTTCCTTTAGGCGCTTGAATTCTTCCTTTAGAGCTTTTACTCTCTCCTTGTTAAGCAACCTTCTCTTCTATTGTACTACTGGTAGTTTTCATCTACATTGAGCACGTGGCTGATCACAGTTGGTGAGATACCCACCATATCCTTGTGAGACCAGGAGAAAACGTCTTGATTCCTTTGCAAGAATCCTACCAGCTATGCTCTCACTTCTACCTTTAGATTCTTTCCAACCTTGATCACTTTGGTTGGGCCATTTTCATCTATTGGGACTTCATCTAAGTCTTCAATAGGTCCTACTCCACTATCCAAATCCCCAAAGCAAGGATCAATGTCTACTCCCTCGCTTTGGGCAACACCCTATTTGGTGGCTTCCTCACCAGATGAGGTTTGCTGCTTAGTAACACCAGGAGTTCTCTCCTTGTCGGTAACTTTAAAAATACCTTCCTAGTTGGTAACATTCACAATGTCATCTTGGTTGACATCCATCTCTTCAACTACTTCTTCTCTCTCTCTCTCTCTCCACACACACAATCATATTTACCCCTTTCGTGCCTTAACCACTGAAGCAATGTAACACTCCCTAGCTTCCCTTTGGTTTCCTTGGACACATCCCATGCCTGCACTGGTTGGGAACTTCATAGAAAGGTGCCATATGGACACCACTTCATGTAGAGCCATGAGTAGTGGCTGACCAATCACCACATTGTATGCCGATGAGCAGTCTACTATCAAAAACTTCGTCATTACTATTGCATGCCTAGGAGCATCTCCAGCTGTGACCGCCAATTAGATTGTTTCGAATGGTGATAAAACTTCCCCAGTGAACTCATAAATAACTTGAGAGCAAGGCTTCAAGTCATTCATTGACAACTTCATCTTTTTGAAAGATGACTTGTACATAATGTCCACCGAGCTTCCCATATCAAAACAATCTGTTTTTACTTTCATTTTTGCGATTTTTACCGTAATGACGAGCTGGTCATTGTGAGGATACCTAACGTGCCTGACATCATCCTCTGAGAAAGTGAGTTCCTCATTTTTGTACTGAGGATTCTTTAGAGATCACTCCTCAGTAGTCATGACATCTGATGATGCATCTATCTAATGCCAAAGTGTCCGAGCATGCCATTCCCTTGCTTTGTTAGTATCACCGACCGGTGTGGTCCTCCACATATAGTGTCTAAGGTAAAGTTCACAGGCTTGATTTGTAAGGATGGAGATCGTTGTCATTTAAACCCAGGAATGTTGGTGCTTCCTCCTCCTTGGGTTTTCTATGCCCGGAACTTTTTCAACTTGCCCAACAAGAGAAGAAATTCTATCTCATCTTTGAGGTGATTTTATTTGTTTGTATCATGACCATAATCTCCATGGAAATGATAAAACTTATTCATATCCCTCTTACTAATTTCTCTTTTGATAGGTGGAGGTTTCCAGTAGGGAACTCCCTGATTAGTGATGAGATAAATCTCTGCCTGGCTAGCTGAGAGAGTTGTGTAATTTGTGAACCGAGGTTCATACTTGGTTGGCTTGACGTTTGGTCCTGAATTTGCCTTTTTCTCATCATGGGGGTCAGATCCGCTGTTCCAATGTTTCTTTCCACCATTTTGGTCGTTCCTACCAGCCTTGGGGGGATCAGATGATCCGCCCGAGTTATTTATGCCAATCTCCTCTTTTTCAATTGAATCATCCAATTTCATATATTTGTCCACCCGGCCATGAAATTGTTGAAGTATTGAAATTTGGTTTTGATGAATACTATCCCACAAAGGGCTTTGGTAAGTGATTCCAGAGGAGATGGCAACCATCATTCCCTCATCACCTACAGCAGTCACCTTGTTGGCTTCTCTCATGAATCTCTGTATGTAATTCTTCAGAGATTCATCCTTTCCTTGCTTGATGTCTGCGAGGTGATTTGCATAGACTGGTGGGGTCCAGGTAGCGTTAAATTTTCAAGAAAACTCTTTCCTGAAGGTTTCCCATGAGGTAATGGAATCTAGTTTAAACTTCCAATACCATTCCTAGGCAGTATCTGACAGCGTAGTCGGAAAGACTCTACAACGATAATCATTGCTCACCCTGAGCAGTTCCATCTAATCCTTGAATTTTCCAACATATCTAATCGAATCTTCTTTTTATGTATATACCAATAGCACCAATGCTTTATATTTTGTTGGCGGCTGGGCCATTCCAATCCGAGCACAAAAGGGACTGCGACTCATATGATCTACTTCTTCTAGCCCGGATGATTGTTGCCTTCCACCACAGCTGCTAGTGGGTCAAGCTGGGCTAGGATGGCTGGTGCAACTGATGAGGTTCCAGTATTTTGACCTCCTGGTTAGGAATTTCCATCTGGGGCATTCTCGTTAAGTATTTCTACTTGATCGCCAGGGCTGGTAAGATCTTGCCCTTTGACCTGGACGATCTTCCTCTTGTTGCAAATTACATCTCTCAAATCTTTCCGGGCGACATGTCCTCCTAGCCGGTCGAACACTTTACTTTTCAATTTTTCTTTCTAAGACGATTTATTGTGTGGGATCAGCTCTTTTCCACTACACTACTGGTTGGGATGTGGCAGCGATTTCTCATGATGAACTAGGCGGTCTTTTCCTCTTTCCTGTTGGTCACTACCTTCTCAGTCTTTTGACTGGTGTTGTGAAAATTATATGTGCAAGTGTACACAGTCCAACACAAGGAATATAATGATAAGTGAATCGTGTCCACAGGGATTGGTATTAAAAAGTTCAATGTAAACACCAATTAATTACAACTTAGAAATTTAAGAAATTGAATTGAGTGGTTGTTGAAACTAAAATAAAATGAAAGAAATTACAATATGCTTAAAATTAACTACAAGTTCTAGAGAAATAACAGCAAGAAGAATTATCAATGGAAAAATTGGACTTGAATAGCTAAATCTCCCTATGTCAAAAACTGCCCAGAATGCTATAGCATTAAATTTAGCAAATTGCACCAAAGTTAACTAGAATTCCCAATATGCTCACGAGATTTTTCCAAAACTCGTGAATATAGTTCTACCATCCAATTAAATATATTCCTATATCAAATCAGACTTAAGAACACAAATAACATCACCAATTCTCAAAAGTTATGCAAGGTAAGTAAAATATTCCTATTCTACTCACTAAGAACAACCTAACAATGGTTATGCTCTTGCATCATTCAAGTACAAACTACTACATTCAACCTTTCCAGAATTAAATCTAGCTTAATAATCTGCCATTGTTGGCCAAACAACAACAAACAATAATCATGAACAATACTTGAATGAACAATGGTGAATTTACGTAAATATGCATTTAAACTTTAATAACTACGACATAGGGTTCTTTAACCATTCAAGTCTCAAAAAAGCTTAGCTCATAGCTAAATTAGTGTCCAACATCTGAAATAGAAAATTGATATCCATGAGTTCTAAAATAACTATTCAAAATTAGGAAATACAAAAATCAAAGAAGAAGAGTAAATGGGACAAATCTGATATAGTTGGTGTGTGAATCCTCCTTGTCCTTCTTGTTCCCCTTCAACAATTGTACTTCTCTTTTTTTCTCTGTTTTTTGTACTTTTTTTTCTTTTTCTGATGATAGTTCTTCAATGGCTGCTCTTAGGTGATACGGCTGGTACTCTCCTTTTTTCCCAAATTAGGGTACAAAACATCATGTCTCCAATTAGAAAGCCCACCTTATTTTCCTCCACTTAGGCCCACTAAATTGGACCACTTTTCTGCCCAAAATAACTCCAGCTGGCGCCATTTATGGACCTATGCCACCTGGTCACGAATTAAAAGGAAATGACACAGCTGCCTTTAATTTTCCACATCAGCAAGTGAGCTCCAGCATGAATTTTAGCAATCTGGAAAGTTTCAGCTTTTGCTTCCAAACCAAACTTCCAATTTTTCTTCTTCAATCCTTCCATGGATCGCTTGATTCCCTTTTTACACAGAAAACTAGAACAAGATTAGTTATTTAATTTCAATTTAAACCCAAAATATTGTAAGACTCCAATATTAGATCAACTAATTATATAGATAGATAACAACTTAAAATTAACAAACAAACACCAAAATCATCACTCTTTTTATGCATAATTAAGTGTAAAAGTCAAATAAATAACTCTATATCATAGAGTTATCACACCCCCCAACTTAAAACATTGCTCGCCCTCGAGTGATGACTCAAAAAGAAAGAAAGAAAAGACACACAACAAAACCGACTCAACAACAACACACACAATCGAGAGGATATGCTATCTTAGGATTTTGCTTAGCAAAGGAAATGCTCTCAGAAATTTATTAAAATGATGGTGGGATATGATGATGATAGTGATGAGTGTGCCTCTTGCCAATGCTCTCAGTCAAATCTCGAGTGCTAATGATGCCACAAATGCATATGTCAATTGTTCCCACCAATAGAATGTGCATAAACCTTCCCAAACAATCTTGATTCCCTAGAAAAGATTACACCTCGATCCTAAAGCTTAATGCTTGCTTCCATATGTTGACTTAGTGAGACCCTCTCCACTAATGTAGACTAACACTACACCCAAGATCAATAGGACTTTAACTAGCTTATAATGTTTGGCTTCGGGTAGGGTAGGATAAAAGGTAGTATCTTTGGCTCAAAATACCCTAACATCTCAATTTATCTAGGATCAATTACAAGCTCACAAACAATTCCCCAAAGATTCACCCACAATATTGACATTTTTATATTTCTCTTGCCATTATTTAACTCCACACAACTAGGAAATAAAGAAAACTTCAACACAACTTCTTCACTTTTTTTTTCAAAGATGCTACACCCCCAAACTTAGTTTCAAAACCTATTATTGTTTTTTTTTATATATATATATTTTTCGAAATTTCTTTCTCTGTTTTTTTTTTCAATGGGGATGCACTCTTTATATTTTGCTTTATACAGATTGTTTTTAAAACTGTTATTGACAAAATATATACACAAGGCAAGAGAAATATCACCTGAGACTCACTCTCCCCCCAAACTCAAACCCAACATTGTCCCCAATGTGGCCACTAAGAATAAGAACATGAAATGGCTCACCACAGTAGTTGAAGTGCTCACACTCCCCACTCACCTACTCTCAAATGTATATCCTAAATAAATTGAGATGGTTAGGGAGGTAAATGAAGGATTAGGTGTTGTAGGGAAGATGATCATGGGTGAACAAGAAAATAGGAAAATAAGCTCAAAAGGGGTGACTAGGGACAAAAATATAATGGGTTAGTTGGAAAGGCTCAAATGTCCAAAAATGGCCTAAATCATGTCCGTGGTGTAGTGTCATCTAGGATTTCGCCTCAAGGGCCACACTAAGCAATTCTAGAAACTTAAACTTTCATAAGACATTAACTAGCTCTAGAGGATCAAGAAAATATGGGAGAAGGTAATGCACATAATATTGAAAACAACACAATCAATTCACTTTGCAACATCATTAACACCAAAGAAAAGCGTGGAAGATGCAATGACAAAAGGAAATGAGGATGGAGTAATATGGATGCAAGTGATCATCATCGAGCCCTATGCTAAGCACTACTAAACAAACATAATCCTCTCAATACAACCAAAACATACTGACAAGAACAGAGACATCAACAACAGAACAAACAAAATAAGACAGAAAACAGAAAACATAAAATTATTTAACATAACATCAAAAGATAAAAGAACGAAGAAACCCCCTTTTCAATAAAAAGAACGTACGATTCTTTCTCCCTCCCGTTCTCTCATCTGGCGTTCAATAGCATTTTTGAAGGAAACTCGAGTTTTAGGACTTGGATTCAAGCAAGTTTAGAGTCATAACGATTCTAAGAAAGATTGGAAGCTTATTAGCTAGAGGATTTAGTTGTAAAACTACTCAATCAGAGCTAATCCAAGCTTTAAGTTTAAATTTTTTTAGATTTTAAGCTTTGAATTCGGATTTTACGTTTTGAGGAGTTTTTGAATGATTTGAAGCTTGGGTTTTGACGATTTTCTGCCATTGAGATGATTGGGAACTTTGTTTTTGAGATTTGGGTATGTTTGGATAGGTTTTTCGGAGGATTTAAAATGGGAAAAAAAGAGAGGAGTTTTTGACTATGTTCGTGGTTGGGCCATGACCCTTTTCTTGTGTGCCGCAGCCTAGGCTTGAAGTAGCAAGAGGATTTGGCTGTTGGGGAACCTTGGGCCACATAACCTTTTAGGCATTGCACGGCCCATGGCACAGAGAGAGAATGGGTTAGCTCCTGTTCTTGAGCAGGCCACGACTCAAGTTTTTGGGGTCGCGACCCAAAAGGGGAAAAATTGCCAAAATAGGTTTTTAGTGATGGGAACTTAAACCTAAGGGCTCAAGATCAATCCTACTACCCGGTTTGGTAGGATTCGACGTCCTGGAGGCTAGGTCTTGGTCCGGAAGTCTTTATTTACTCATTATTGATGAGATTCTATATTATGGTTGTGACTAGGTTATCATTAGGGGCTCAAAAAAGGGATCGTGCTCGAGGGTCATTTATTGGTAACCTGTGCTTGGACTAAAGGTAAGAAAACTGCACCCAATTTGTGATACATATGATTATGGCTTGGCCTGAATGTTGAATATAGAATTGATGAGATCTTGAGTCTCTGTAAATGTGCATGATTATTATAATGCTTGTGATTCCTGAATTGTTGAATAGGAACATGAATAGGGAATGAACGCCTGAGTATGTGGATGATTATGATTATGCTTGTGATTATGAATTAAGCATGCTGAATGCTTTGTATCTTGATATTTGACATATGATATATGCATGTTTGCATTATCTTATTGAGAAAGGCTTGACTTATTAGTCAAGGGCGGCAATAGTGCACTAAGCGCTTGTAGTTTAGGTTAGGCTAACCAGAAGCGCCAGGTACGCTTAAACATGGGATAAGACTAAGGGACATGGGGTGACTTATTAGTTCCATATCCTAACATTGACTTATTAGTCAAGAATGACCTTAGCTCGGTTAGTGCTGGTCAATGTCAGGTACGCTTATACAGAGGATAGGGCTAAGGGCCCCAGGGTGACTTATTAGTTCCATATCCTAGCATTGACTTATTAGTCAAGGTCGACAATTGCGTCAAGCACTGGTCGTAAAGAATTGACTTATTAGTCAAGGACAACATTACCACAGTGAGTGTTGGTTGTAAAGCATTGACTTATTAGTCAAGGACAACATTAACACACTAAGTGTTGGTCGTAAGGCGTTGACTTATTATTCAAGCATGGCGATAGCACACTGAGCGCTGGTCCATATGATTTGGCCTAACCAGGAGCGCTTATACGCTTGACTGACCTATCGGTTGAGGAAAAAGTTAGTGTCAGGTATGCTAGATCAGCTCTAAAGCTAGTTATACAGAGGACAGGGCAAAGGGCCTCGGAGTGACTCATTAGTCCCATATCCTAGGGCGTTGAGCCAGTATGATTCCATAATCATGTATTTTGGGCATTATGCCCCGATATGATTTATTGATCAATTATCTAGGGAAATTGGCCCCATATGACATTGTAGTCATTTATATGAATGGTATACATGCACGAGTAGTTTTATTACTGCTAGGCATGCTTATTATGATTTGGTAATATCTTATAACTACTTATAAGCATGTTTAAGTTTTCTTGCAGAGCCTTGGCTCATGGGGGCTATATGGTGCAGGTAAAGAGAAAACAAAGTTGGACCATCCTTTACTTGGAGAGCTTAAGTGGCGGTGTGTACATATGCAGCTGCTCGACCACCACAGTCGAGGGTTTAAAGAGGAACTAGGGTTAAACATTATCTTGCCGCTTAGGTCAGCAGGTTGTAACTCTTTTATTGTATTAACCTTTTAAATGTATTTTGGGATCCCATGTATACAGTAAACATTTTAGTGAATCATTTGTATCTTTGACCAAATTTTTTAACCCTAACTGTTAATCACGTTTAGTTACACGATTATGGCCAAATGACTTGTTTAGCGAGTTTTGCACTATTCAAAATACATAGTGTAACAGTCCATAAGTAGTTGAGCATTACAACTTGGTATCAGAGCGTGCCAAGTTTAAGGGTTCCTGAAGATAAGATGGGCATGTACGCTCGTCACTAAAGACAAGCTCCACTGAGGGTATGGTGACTATTTATGTGGTTATGTGTTTAACTGCTTAAATAAGATATATATGCTTTACCTACATGCCTTATTAGGAAGCAGGAGATATTCTAATAGGACCTGGCTCTTGACTATTGATATGATTATGTTATTACCTGGTCAATGAATATGTGAATGTGTTATCTGCATGCTGGAGTTTAGAGCATGATATGTTTGTTGGAAAGAGCAGAGCTTGCTGATTGATGCATGAATTTTATGGGCTTGTATTTTGCACTACAACGGTATATGAATGTGGTGTTGTGTAATTATTTTCCATGGGAAGGCTCGTAAATGTGATGATCATGTTTAATGGATCAAGTTATTGATTGCAGACTAAATCAGAGGTTATGTACCCAAGGCAGTTAATGGGATCATGTGGTGTTTATACTGAGGCTGGGAATTACAGCCAGGGCCTGAGCCCTCCACCTGCCCCTCAGAATTGGCAGTGGGTGTTTATAGATATGCAATTAAGATTGCAGAGGCAAGAGGAGGAGATTAGGTGTTTAAAATAGCAGGTTCCTATCAGGAAACACATCTTCCTTTGTTATGCCAGGAGTGGCATCAATTTTAGCTTAGCCTAGGGTTGAGAACAGGTGGGAATTTTTATGTGAAAGATTCCAGGAATATTACCCTCCAGCTTTTTAGAGAGGCCTAGATCCATTTAGAGCTGAGCATTGGATGGGCATGATCAGTTCCATCCTTGGCGGTATGAGGGTGGTGCGTCACGATAGGGTGATCTATACTATATATGTGTTACGGGAAGATGCTCGAATGTGATGGGAAGTGGTATCCCAGACACGAGATACAAATGAAATGATTTGGGAGGAATTTAGGGAGTTGTTTAATGAGAGATATTACTATGATGATGTTAAGACTGCTAAGACAAATGTGTTTCTGAACCTAGTTAAGGGAAATGCAACATTAACAGAGCATGTTAACAAATTTGATGGGTTGGCCAAGTTTGCTTTGATATGGTACCCACGGATGTGGCTCAGAATGAGTGATTTACCCAGGGATTGAATCCCAGAATAGTTCAAGGTGTTAGAATCGCCCCAGTACATGAGATCTCTACCTATGCGCAGGTGGTAGGGAAGGCCCTTGTTGTTGAGGGCATAGGAAATGAGATTTTGAAGAAGAATGTTGGAGAGCGCGAAGCTCAGGTAGTGATACCTCCATTTATTGGATCAGGCAGGGGAAGAGGCCCCAATGATCAGGAAAGAAAAGTTAAGTATCCGGTACCTCTGGATTAGAAAAGGGGATCCAAAGTGCTCAGATAGACCATCAAGGCGAGGATGAGTATTGGAAAGTCTACCCAAAATGCACTTGGTGTAAGAGACGTCATTTGGGAGAATGCCAAGCAAAGGAATGTTTCTTGTGTGGGATGGTTAGGGACTTCAAGAGGGAATTCCCAGGGCTAAGGAAGGATAAGCTAAAGGGGACGGACAGCTCAACTCTAGCTTGAGTGTTCGCTCTGACCAGTCAGAGACTGAAACTGAGGCTGGTACCTCAGCAGTGGCAAGTCATCTTCCTAGTCCTGATTCTTGTATTATGATGATTGGTTTTGGTGCCATGTTTTTCTTTGTTCTGTTGCATTTAGTAGAGACATAGACTTTATATGAAGATTACGTGGTTATGTTGTGATGAGAATTTAGTACCCTATTGGTAATTTTAGAGATGTGTTAGATTATTGTGGAAAAGGACTCATTAGTTGATTTGATAGAGTTTGTTGTGACTGACTTTGATATGATCCTGGATATTGATTGGTTAGCCAAGTATGGGGTAGTGTTAGATTTCAAGGGAAAGATAGTAGCCCTTGGACTTGAGGGTGAGAAACCCTTGTATTTGTTGGCACTGCGCATGGATCCCATATACTTGTGACATCTGTACTTAGAGTTAGAGACCTATTTCAAGAGGATGCATATGACTCTTAGCTAGTGTGGTGGATACCACTCAGGTCGTGCCAGTGGTACCAGAACAGGCTGGATTAGTCTATGAGTTTTTGGATGTATTTCCAGGGGTTTGTCAGGGTTACCTCTACACCAAGAGATAGAATGGTGATTATGTTGGTGTCAGGGACGAAACTAGGTGTAGGGCACTGTATTGAATGGCTTCAGTAGAGCTGTAGGAACTAAAGGTTCAGTTATTGAGTAAGATGGTATTCTCCAAGGTGGATCTTCGATCTGGTTATTACCAGCTGAAGATCAGGGAGAAGGAGAAGCACAAGACTGTCTTTTATATCAGATATGGGCACTAGGAGTACTGAGTCATGTCTTTTGGGTTTGGCTAATGCCCCAATTGTTTTGATGAATAGATGAATAGGGTGTTTAAGGATTATTTGAATTTTTTTGTGATCATCTGTATCGACGATACTTTGGTATACTCTCAACCAGAGATTGGCCAAGGCCAAGGAATGCCTCAGAGATAAGAAGTTTCCTTGGATTAGCAGGGTATTATATGTGTTTTGTGAAAGAGTTCTTAAGGATTGTTACGTCATTGATAGAAAAGGTGACTGCCTATGCATCACATCAGTTGAATGATATGACTAGAACTAGAGTAGAGTTACTGGTGGACCACTTGGCCAGCATTACCCTTGAGTTTACTATTTTAGAGAGGATCAAAGGAAAATAATTGAGTAACCCACAGATGGGAAGGATTAGGGGGAATGTCTTAGATGGATTAGCTAAGGACTATATAGTGTCAGGCATGAGTTTTTTGAGGTATAAGGATCAGACTTGGGATCCGATGGACACTGGGATTAAACGGGAGATTCCGGATGAATCTCATACTACCCCTAATTCTCTACATTCAGGCACCAAGAGGATATATCAAGATCTAAAAGTCTTATAGTGGTGGTTTGGGATGAAGAGGGACATACTTGAGTACGTGGCAAAGTTTCTGGCCTGTTAGCAAGTCAAGACAAAGTATTAGAAACCAGTAAGGCCATTATAGCCTTTGAGTATTCCATAGTGGAAGTATGATGACATCATGATGAATTCTGTGATGGGGTTGCCCAGGATAATGGGCCAGTTTGATTCAGTTTGGGTTATTATGGACCGGTATACAAAGTCAGCTTACTTTTATCAGTAAGGATGAGCAATATAGTTGAGTAGTATGTTGATCTCTATGTGAGAGAGATAGTACGCCTTCATGGAATTCTAGGTCTATCTTATTAGATGGGGACCCTATTTTTTTCTTCCAAGTTTTTGGGAAGGTTACAGAAGGCGATGAGTATACAGCTGGAGTTTGGTACAACTTATTATCCTAAGTCTGATGGTAAATTAGAGAGGGTTATCTGGTTATTGAAGGGGCACCTTATGAGATGCTGTAGGATAGGAAGTATAGATCGCCCATTCATTAGGATGAGATGGGTGAGAGGAAATATTTGGATTTTGAGGTAGTTCAGAGGACCATTGAGACTATTGAAAGGAGTAGAGCTCGGATGCTCACTTCTTAGAATAGATAGAAAATTTATGTTAATTTGAAAAGCAGGAACGTGGAGTTCCAAGTGGAAGACAATATCTTCCTTAGAGTATCACCATGGAAAGGGGTGAGGAGATAAGGGCAAGTTGAGCCCTAGATTTGTAGGACCGTTTGAAATCTTGGATAGGATCTGTAACTCCCTGGATAGCCAAGACTGCTACACTGTGTACTTATAAAGGTACAGGACTTGCTAATCAAGTCATTTAGTTAAAAAAAACGTGTTTGCAAAAATCATTAATGCGCCAAGGTTAAAAGGTTTTCGTCTCAAAAGATATTTTTCATATAACTAAACATTTTTACACATGGGATCCCAAAAGGAACATCGTTTAAAAATCAGTTTACAAAATTTCCAGAGCACAAACAACCACTAGCCATAGGTTTATGGTTCTCCTGTACCTGTCTCCCCTCAACCGTGGCGGCTGAGCAGTTGTTCATGTACATTCTGCTCCTAGAGCTCTCTGAATCAGGGCTAATCAAGCTTGCCCTTGCCTTTACCTGCACCACGAAGCACCCGTGAGCCAGGGCCCAGCAAGAAAGCATAATATCATAACACAAGTACTGATAATAATCATAAACTCTTTAAGCATGTTTAAACGTTTAGCAATCCCTAATAAACATATAACTCATTGGCATAAACATGAATTCACAAGCTAACACTTAGCCATTCAGCATATCATATTCAAAAATCAACCACAACAACCAGATCACACAATAAATAGGGTCGACACCCTTAGGTCGCACCCTCTGTTTACCCCACTGACTCCAGCCCGCTTAAACCGAGCTCAATGCATAATAAGCTGTCCTCAGCTACCAGTGGTCGAGCCACGCCCTGTGCGCTAATGTAAACTCCGGTACTCTTAGGCCATTTGTCTACTATTTACATGGCATAATACCATCCTCTATAAGGCATACAAAACAGGTAACCCTTAGTCCCATTATAAATTCGCAATCGGGTGCATTTTTCTTACCTTTAATTTCGAAACGTTCCGATTACGAGAAATGCCCCTTGAGCACGATCCGTCTCCCGGGCCCTAGCTTTTACCTAATCACAACCAAGATAAGGGATTTCATTAATATTTGAATAAAGGTTTCTGGGTAAAGTTCTAGCTTCTGGGACATCGAATTCCACCAAGCACAGTGGTGGAATCGATCTTGGGCACCCTAGGTTAGGTTCCCGCGCTTAAAACCTCCAAATAACCAAAAATACCCTTAAGGGCTGCGGTCCTAGAAACTTGTGCCGCGACCCGCCCCCTAAAACAGAGGCTAGGCCCCTCTAATCACAGACACGCACCGCGGCCCTACCCTGTGGCACCGCAGCACTTCCTTACCGCAGAGCCTCCCTGGCTCTTCTTTGCTCCGCAAGGCCGCGACACTCTAGAATAGAGCCGTGACCCAGCCCCTAGTGCCTAGAAAATCCACCATTTTTAACATCCCAACCTTGCTCAAAACCATCCTAATTCCAAAACCCATTGATCACAAAACTTCTAACATGATTCTAGCAACATAATCCAGCAAAGACCTAGCTTAGAAACTCATCAAAATCCCATTTTCATTTATGAAACCCAAAAGCTCAAGAACATAAAAACCAGCCATGAAAACACCAGAATTCAAACATTAGATCATAAATTCAAGCTTACCTTCATTGCTGAACCACTTCTCTAAGCAAATTCTGAGCTAACTCCTAAGCTTTCTACCTTAATTCAACCTTGAAATTAAGAACCTAAGAACTCTTAGAATTCAGCCCCAAAATCTCATAATCAACTGATCAAAATGTAATTCAATGCTTACCTTAGTTTCTAGTTTGATTCCCTAGATTCCACTAAGTTAATCCTCCAAATCCTCAGCTCAAACCTCTGAATTTCCAGCCAAACCCCCTTAATTTTCAGTGATTTTCCTTGAGAGAGAAGAAGAGAGAAGGAGAGAGAGAGAGGAAAGGGTTGGTTCCTAATGTTTCCATTGTTTCCTAAGTTTTATCTATCTACCCTTAAGCAATTAAATCAATCCCGAGGCTCGCGGTACCAGAAACGTCCCCGAGGACAAAATGGTAAAATTCCCCAATATTCCTGCCTAAGCTTCCTAACCTCAAATATATCTCTGATTATTTATTTCCATAACTCGATAACCCAAATAATCATCTCATACCCGAAATACCCCTTGACTTGCCCCAAGTCAAGTATTAGGTCCCGTTGTGACTTTCCTGCTAACTAGCTCCCTAAGATCGCCTCAAGTCGCATGCTGCAGATTTACTCACATAATAATGTGGTCCTCACAATTATAACATATAATCACATTTACGCCCTCAACGGGCTAAAATTACAAATATACCCCGTTAAGCTAAACGGGGACTACATGCATACTAATACTCGCAGACATGCATTTCATATATATTCATATAACCATTCAAGAATGCTTATCATATAATCATGCATTAAACTAATAAATTCACACATAAACCAATTATGCCCTCCTGGCACACTAATCAAGGCCCTTAAGCCGTATTACTGATTTTGGGGCGTTACAGGATCGGTCAGGTGGCCTATAGATTGGCCTTATCTTCGACATTGTTGGCCGTATACAATGTATTTCATATTTCCATATTGAGGAAACATGTGTTAGACAAGACTCATGTGTTGAGTTATGAGGATTTGGAATTGGAGGCTGAGTTATCCTGTGAGGAGCAGCCAGTCCAGATATGAGATAGAAAGAACAAGGTTCTCAGGAATGAAGTTATATCTTTGGTTAAGGTATTATACAGAAACAATAAGGTCGAGGGAGAGACCTGGATACTGGAATCAGATAGGTGGGATCTATATCCCGAGCTATTCAAGTAAAATTTCGATGATGAAATTTCTGTAAGGAGAGGATAGTTGTAACATCCTAATTACCTATCAAGGCTTAGGGCCTTGATTAAGGGGCCAGGATGGCAAATTATAGAAATTATGTGATTATGTGATATATATGTGTATCATTATATGATTATGTGAGTTATATTATAATATGACTTCATATGCATGTTCAAGTGAATTAAATATGCATGTGGCCCATTTATGATTAAAAGGACAATTTTCATAATTTGGCCTGTTATGGGTATATTTAGCATATATGTGATATATGTGTGAGACCACATTATTATGTGAGTATATTTGGGTTACACGACATGACATGATCCTAGGAAGCAAGCTAGTGGGAAAGTCACAAGGGGACCCATACTTGACTCGGTGTGAGACAAGGGGTATACTGGGTATTTAGTACATTATCGGGTTATTGAGTAATGGGAAAAAATATTTGATGATATGTTTGGAGTTAGTGAGATCAAGAGGGAATTCTGGGGATTTTGACTATTTGGCCCCCGAGGACGTTTTGGGTACCCCAAGCATTTGAATTTGCTTGAGGTTACTTAAGCTTGAAGTAACCTGACAGAAGAAATAAAAAGAACATACGGTTCTTTCACTCTCTCGTTCTCTCATTTGGCGTTTTGTTGCATTTTCGAAGGAAACTCGAGTTTTAGGACTTGAATTCAAGCAAAGTTAGAGTCATAACGATTCTAAGAAAGATTAGAATGATGTTAGCCAGAGGATTTAGTTGGGAACCAACTCAATCAGAGGTAATCCAAGCATTAAGTTTTAAGCTTTTGAGTTTTTAAGCTTTGAATTTGGATTTTATGTTTTGAGGAGATTTTGAATGATTTGAAGCTTGGGGTTTGACGATTTTGTGCCATTGAGATGATTGGAAACTTTGTTTTTGAGATTTGGGTACGTTTGGATAGGTTTTTGGGAGGATTTAAAATGGGGGAAAACATAGTTTTTGGCTGTGATTGTGGTTGGATTGTGACCCTTTTCTTGTGTACCGCGGCCCAGGCTCGAAGAAGGAGGAGGGTTTGGTTGTTGGGGCACCTTGGGTCGTGGCACCTTTTAGGCATGCTGCGGCCTGCGACATAGACAGAGAAGGGGTTAGCCCCTTCTCTTGAGTAGGCCGTGGCTCAGGTTTTTGGGGTTGCGACCCAAAAGGGGAAAATGGCCAAAATGGGATTTTAGTGATGGGAACTTAAAGCTAAGGGCTTGGGATCAATCCTACTACCTGGTTTGGTAGGAGTCGACGTCTCGGAGGCTAGGACTTGGTCTAGAAGCCTTTATTTACTCATTATTGACGAGATTCTATATTATGGTTGTGACTAGGTTATCACTAGGGGCTCGGAAACAAGATCATGTTTGAGGGTCATTTATTGGTAATCTATGGTTGGACTAAAGGTAAGAAAACTGCACCCAGTATATGATACATGTGATTATGGCTTGGCCTGAATGTTGAATATAGAATTGATTAGAGCTTGAGTCTCTGTAAATATGCATGATTATTATTATGCTTGTGATTCCCGAATTGTTGAACAGGAACATGAATAGGGCATGAATGCATGAGTATGTGCAAGATTATGATTATGCTTGTGATTATGCATTAAGCATGATGAATTTTTTGTATCTAGATATTTGACATATAATATATGCTTGTTTACATTATCTTATTGAGAAAGGCTTCACTTATTAGTCAAGGGAAGCAATAGCGCGTTGAGAGTTGGTCATTTTGGTTAGGCTAACCAGAAGCGCCAGGTACACTTAAACAAAGGATAGGACTAAGGGATCTGAGGTGACTTATTAGTCCCATATCCTAGTATTGACTTATTATTCTAGAACGTACTTAGCACGTTAAGTGATGGTCAGCGCTAGGTACGCTTATACAGAGGATAGGGTTAAGGTCCTCGGGACGACTTATTAGTCCCATATCCTAACATTGACTTATCAGTCAAGGTCGACAATAGCGTTAAGCGTTGGTCGTATAGGATTGACTTATTTTTCATGGACGACATTAGCATGGTGAGTGTTGGTTCCAAGGCATTGACTTATTAGTCAAGGACGACATTAGCATGGTGAGTGCTAGTCATAAAGCATTGACTTATTAGTCAAGGACGGCATTAACACACTTAGTGTTGGTTGTAAGGCGTTGACTTATTATTCAAGCATGGCGATAACACACTGAGCGCTGGTCCATATGATTTGGCCTAACCAGGAGCGCTTATACGCTTGACTGACCTATCGGTTGGGGAAAACTCAGTATCAGGTACGCTAGATCAACTCTAAAGCTGGTTATACAGAGGACAAGGCAAAGGGCCCCGGGGTGACTCATTAGTCCCATAACCTAGGGAGTTGAGCCAGCATGATTACATAATCATGTATTTTGGGAATTGGGCCCCGATATGATTTATTGATCATTTATCTAGAGAAATTTTCCCATATGATACTTTAGTCATTTATATGAATGGTATACATGGATGAGTAGGCTTATTACTGCTAGGCATGCTTATTATGATTTGGTAATATGTTATAACTGCTTATGAGCATGTTTAGGTTTTCTTGCCGAATCTCGGCTCACGGGTGCTATATGGTGCAGGTAAAGGGAAAACAAAGTTGGACCATCCTTGAGTTGGAGAGCTTAGGTGATGATGTGTACATATGAGACTGCTCGACCACCACGGCCGAGGGATTAAAGAGGAACTAGGGTCAAACCCTATTTTGCCGCTTAGGTTGGCAGGTTGTAACTCTTTTATTGTAATGAACATTTTAAATGTATTTTGGGATCCCATGTATATAATAAATATTTTAGTGAAACGTTTGTATCTTTGACCAAAATTTTTAACCCTAAACCGTTAATCACGTTTAGTTACTTTATTATGGCCAAATGACTCTTCTAGCGAGTTTAGCACTATTTAAAATACACAGTGTAACCATCCCTGAGTAGTAAGGCGTTGCATTAAGTATAAGTCGTAAAAATAGATTTTATTTATTTATAATACAAGCTCTCTCTTTCTAAGTTCTCTAAAAAATACCCCAAAAATTACCCACGTAAAAGTTCCCAGAAGTCCCAAAATCTAAAAGTCCCTTAAATCATGCCACTAGCTTTCTATTTATAGGCTCATGGATCGTACAAGAAAGGTCTCCTGTTTTTACGAAGTCTTTGGTTGTTTTAACCAATTTTAAGTAATGAAGTAATAAACAAATTCAAAATGCAACAATATGGCTATTACTTTGGAGATATCTGAGAGATTCTCGCGGTAGTTATAGGCAATTCTGGTTGTAGTTGTTACTGAGATTCCGCAGAAAAATTACTGGGCAGTTAACTCCTGAGATTTTGACATAGCTGGTCGGCTACACTCCTTAATCTGACATAGCAGGTTGACTAGGTCTTCTTCCTGATGTAGCTGGTCGGGTATGTCTCCTTCTTGACTTACCTGGTCGGCTATGTCATTTCCATGACATACCTAGTCCGGTATGTCACCTCCCTGACATACCTGGTCTGGTATGTCTCTTTGCTTGTCATACCTGGTCGGGAATATAACTTTCTGACCAGGTAAATTCATACTTATTTGTCCTGACCAGATCAAACCATCCTTGAGGTCAATGTTCTTCCCGACCAGTGATACGATGACTCTGTAGGTCATTTTCTAACCTTTGCAGTTCCCTTGTTTGATACATTTATTGACCATTGATACGCCACTTGATAGACATGCATTGCCACCTGTCACTTCTGATTTCCATGTCATCGTACTGAAACTTTGGGGATAACAGGTTTCATACCTCGATTAGTAAGATAATGATACATTTTCAAATCACATGGTAATGACTCTAGGGTAGTAGGGCGTTACAACTTGGTATCAGAGCGTGGAAAGATTTAATGACCGAACATGTACTCTCGCTGCCAAAGACAAGCTCGACTCAGGGTTGGTTGGTATTAAGTGAATTACCTATTTAATTGCTTGTCTGAATTGCCCTGTTTTCTTGACTAATATAAATAGAGCATGATGAGTGTATATAATTCTAGGACATGACCCCTTTGACTACTACATGATTATGACGTGTGTGCATTATATTGATTTGATATTTGTGGTTGATCAATTGAACTGGGAGGTGGTTTCTTTGGATATTTTTATCATGTTTGATGTGTAGGGTCATGATTGCAGGCATATTGAAGTTATGCCTTGGCGATCAATTAGATTCCGCAGCAATATGGCCGAAGATAACAACCAGGGTCAGGACCCTCCACATGCCCCATAGAACTGACAACAAATGTTTGCAGAAATTCAAGCTAGACTTTAGAGAATTGAAGAAGAACTTTGAGAGCTGAGACAACAGGCTCCTCCTCGGGATGTTGGACTACAGATCCCACAGGTTGTGGCATTAGTGCTAGCCTAGCCTGTGATGGAAAATACGTGGGAGCCTTTGTATGAGAAGTTCATGAAGCAACACCCTCCCACCTTTGAGGGCGACCCAGACCCACTGCAGGCAGAGCAGTGGATGAACATGACTTCTTATATCTTGTATTTTATGAGGGTGGAAGTGAACGAGAGGGTGGCTGGTGCCAGTTACATGTTGAGGGAAGACGCCCGCATCTTGTGGGAAGTTGTGTCTCAGAGGAGGGATGTGACTGTTATGACTTGGAATGAATTTCAGGATGTCTTTAATGAGAAGTATCATAGTTCTGTAGTTTGAGCTGGAAAATTGGATGAATTCATCAATTTGACTCAGAACATAAATGATCGTCATAGAGTATGCCTTGAAGTTTGACCGATTGCCCAAGTTCGCACTGGATTTGGTGCCTACTGTTATGGCACAGAGGGATCACTTTGTACAGGGGCTGAATGTAATGATAGTCTGGTATGTCAAGATAACATTGGATCCGAGGACTACCACTTATGCCCAGGTAGTGGGAAAAGTCCGTACTACTGAGGGTGCCGAAGATCATATATGGAAGGAAGGTGCTGCAATGCGTGAAGCTCAGAGCATAGGGCCTCCCTTCACTGGTTCTAGTCGAGGTAGTGGCCCTAGTGAGCAGAAGAGAAAGGCCCCAGATTCTTTTGTTCCTTTTGGTCCAGATAGGAGGGCACGAAGTGCTTATGGTGGCCATTAGGGGAGAAAATTGGAGAAGCTTCCCAGAGTGTCCATAGTGCAGGCATCGACTTTTGGGGGAATGTAGAGTTAGAGCATGCTTCACCTGTGGGAGTGTCAGTCACTTGAGGAAGAACTTCCCACAAGACAGAAAAGAAGAACCAAAGAGAGGTGACTGCCTCACTACAGCCAGAGTGTTCACTTTGACCCAAACTGAGGCTAAGGCTAGTCCATCGGTCATGACAGGTCATATTTCTAGTGTCGGTTCTTCATTTACTGAATTGATTGATTCAAGAGGTACTCATTCATTTGTATCTGCTAGGGTGATAAACTGTTTGTGTAGACCTTGTGATTTTTATGCTAAAGGATTTAGGACTTTGTTGCCAACCAGGGAACTGGTAGTCTCTAGGAGGTGGGTTAGAGCATTACCAGTGGAGATAGATAGTAGGGAGTTATCTGTGGATCAAATTGAACTGGTGATGGACGACTGTGATATGATTATAGGAATTGATTGGAGTTGGCAAAGTATGGGGTGGCGATAAACTATGAGCGAAAGATGGTAGATTTTGAGCTGGAAGGAGAGGAACCCTTCATGTTTGTAGAGACAGTGAGTGGACCACGAGTATCTATGATCTCTGCATTGAAGGCGAGAGACCTATTGCAAGAAGGTTGCATAGGATTCCTAGGAAACATAGTGGATACATCTAGGGTCATTTCAGTTGGACCGGGTGAGACTACTTTGGTGTGCAAGTTTCTTGATGTATTTCCAGGAGGCATGCAAGGATTGCCACCACACCAAGAGATTGAATTTTTCATAGAGTTGGCATCAGGGGAAAAACCAGTATCAAGGACACCTAATAGAATGGATCCAGCAGAGTTGAAGGAACTACAGATTCAGTTGGAGGAATGACTGGATCTAGGATTCAATAGACCCAGCTTTTCACCATTGGGTGCTCCAGTGTTTTTCATCAAGAAGAAGGATGGGTCCTTAAGAATGTGCATCAACTACAGAGAGCTACATAAGTTGACTATTAAGAATAAGTATCCACTTCCCAGGATCGACGATTTGTCTGATCAGCTACAAGGGAAGACGACGTTCTCTATGATTTACCTTTGATCTAGCTACCATCAATTAAGGATTAAGGAGAAGGACATACCAAAGACTGTGTTTTGTACGAGGTAAGGACATTATGAATTTCTGGTCATGTCCTTTGGATTAACCAATGCCCCGACAACTTTCATGGATTGGATGAATAGGGTCTTCAGGGATTATTTGGATAATTTTGTGATCGTATCCATCGATGATATACTGGTGTACTCCCATGCAGATACCAAGCACGAGCAACATCTTCGTTTGGTTTAAAACGGCTAAGGGAGCATAGGCTATATGGTAAGTTCAGTAAATGTGAGTTCTGCTTACCCTAAGTAACATTTTTGGGCCACATTGTGAGTGAGGAGGGGATTCTAGTGGACCCAACCAAGTAGAGGTAGTGAGAGATTTGTCGAGGCCGAGCAGTGTACCAAAGGTTAGAAGCTTCTTGGGGTTAGCAGGGTACTATCAACATTTCATTGAGGGATTCTCCACACCATTGACTGAGTTGACACGTAAGAAGACCAAGTATATGTGGACAGATAGATGTGAGAATAGTTTCAAGGAGTTGAAGCGACGAGTGATCACCACTCTGGTACTGAGTCTTCCATCAAATAAGGAAAAGTTTGTGGTCTACTACGATGCTTCGAGGAGGGGTGTGTATTGATGCAAGCTGGGAAGGTGATAGCCTACACGTCTAGACAACTGAATGAGTATGAAGAAAGGTATCCCACCCATGATCTAGAACTAGAAGTAGTTGTATTCGCATTGTAGGTATGGAGGCACTACCTGTATGGAGAGAAGTACAAAATATACACCGACCATAAAAGTTTGAAGTATTTCTTTACTCAGAAGGATCTGAATATGCGCCAAAGGCGTTGGCTGGAATTGGTGAAGGATTACGATTGTTAGATCTTGTACCATCCAGGAAAGGCCAATGTGGTGGCCGACGCATTGAGTCGGAGGGGCCCAGGGAAGTTGTTCAGTTCGAGATAGATATCAGAAAAGTTAGCTGAAGAGATGACAAGAGTAGGAATTGAACTAGTAGTTGGTCAGCTAGCCAACATTACTCTTTAGTCCACACTCCTTGAGAGGGTCAGAGAAGCGCAGAAGGAGAATCCACAGTTGAGGAAACATAGGGAGGATGTCTTAGCCAGATTGGCTAAAGACTTTTCTATTTTTGAGATTGATCTGCTGAGGTATGAAGGTTTGATTTGCGTTCTGATGGATTCTGGTATCATGCAAGAGATTCTGGATGAGTCTCATACCACTCCTTATTCTCTTCTGGGTATGACGAAGATGTACCAGGACCTAATGACTTCGTACATGTGGCTAGAGATGAAGGACGTAATGGATTATGTGGCCAAGTGTTTAACCTGTTAGCAGGTGAAGGTTGAACATCAAAGGCCAGCAGCATAGCTGCAACCTTTAGGGATTCCAGAGTGGAAGTGGGAGGATATTACCATGGACTTCGTGGTTGGATTACCGAGGACAGTGGCGCAACATGATTCTATGTTGGTGATTGTGGATAGGTACACCAAATCAACCCATTTTTTTTTCTGTTAGAATAACTTATATGGTGGAGCAGTATGCTGATTTGTATGTAAAGAAGATTGTGCGACTCCATGGGGCTCTGAGGTTGATAGTGTCCGACAGGGATCCCACCTTCACCTCTAAGTTTTGGGAGAGCCTGCCAAAGGCTATGGGAACATAGTTGAAATTTAGTACAACTTATCATCCTCAGACGAATGGACAGTGTGAGAGGAAGATTTAGATACTAAAGGATATGTTGCGGGCCTATGTGCTGGACTTTGGGGGATCTTGAAGTAAGTACCTCCCTTTGATTGTGTTTTCTTATAAGAACAGCTATCAGGCGACTATCAGAGTGGCTCCGTATGAAATGTTGTATGGGAGGAAGTGTAGATCGCCCATTCATTGGGATGAGATGGGTGAGAGGAAGTACTTAGGTCCTGAGGTCATTCAGAGGACTAACGAGGCAATTGAGAAGATTAGGGCTCGGATGTTCACCAGCCACAATAGACAAAAGAGTTACTCAGACTTGAAACGTAGAAGTGTAGAGTTTCAAGTCGGTGATCATGTGTTTCTAAGAGTTTCCCCTTTGAGAAGGGTGAAACAATTTGGAGTGAAAGGCAAGTTAAGTCCTAGGTTCGCTGACCCCTTTGAGATTCTGGAATGACTTGGGGAGGTGGCATACAGATTGGTTATGCCTCCAGCCTTATCAAGGGTCCACAACGTATTTCATGTGTCTATGCTCTGAAAGTACATATCAGATTCTACACATGTGCTAAGTTATGAAACCTGGAGTTGGACCAAGATTTGTCTTATGGGGAGAAACCGGTTAAGATCCTAGACAAAAAGGATAAAGTCTTGCGGAACCAGACCATTTCCTTAGTGAAAGTGTTGTGGAGAAACAACAAAGAAGAAGACGAAACTTGGGAGCTTGGGAGATGTGGATTGGTATCCCGAACTATTCAGGCTTATTTGTAACGTCCCAAATTTGCTAATAAGGCTTAGTGCCTGGATTAGCGTGTCGGGAGGTCAATAATTGATTTAATTGTATTATTATGTGATTAATTGCGATATATGTGCATTGATACTTAATGGCATGAGTTATAATATAACGGGAATATATATATATATATGCATGTTTAGGTGAATTAAATATGCATGTGGGACTGTTCTCGTTAATAAGGCCATATTTGTAATTTTGGCCCATTAAGGGCATAAATATGATTATGTGTGTGTGTTGTGCTTGAGACCAAAGCATTGTGGAGATATATTTGAGATGTGTGGTCCGAGACAGCCTTAGGGAGCGGATTAGTGGAATAGTCACAACTGGGTCAAATACCCGGCTCGGGGTGAGCCTAGGGTATTTTGGGAACGTAGTACATGTTCGGGGTTACCTGGTAATGGGTAGCTATTTGGCAGTTATTTGAGTATGCCGAGATTAATTGGGAATTTATGGGAATACTACAGAAATTAGCAGGAATGTGGCAAATGATAGATTTACCCTTGGTGGCATTAAAGGGCTAGAATCGGTCTAAGGGGCGTTTTGGTCATTTTGAGGCAAGCAATAGACTTGGATAGACCATCAAGAAGTGACCAGAACACAAAAACACAATACTCTCAACCCTTTTTGTCTCTCTCTCTCTCTCGATACTTACTCCCTCTCTGTTTAGCTTGGGGGATTTTACTGAAATTCAAGGAGGAATGTTTGGAATTGAAGGGAATTGGAGCTTGAAGTGTTTGGGTTTAGCTCAGGTTCAGATTCTTAGTTAAGGTAAGGGTTTCATTCTGATTTCTTCTTGAGTTTTCTGCTGTAACTTTGGGGTTTTTCTTGAGATATAAACCTTAGGTCTGATTTTGGATTTTGGTAAGGCTATGGGGTAGTTTTTGGGGTAGTTAAGTTGATCATGTGGCATTGATATGGATTCTGGACACAATTCTGGGTTGAAGTTTTGATTTGGATGGATTTCAGTGTTTTTGGCTCGAAGAAAAACGCAGGAAATTATGGGTTCGGGAGCTCGAGTCACGACCCTATTCTTCAGGCGTCGCGGCCCTCATGAACCCAGAAGGCTTAGGAAGCATCTGAAACCATCCAGGCGTCGTGGCGTAGGTTGAGGCATGTCACAACCAATGTCCCCAAGGAGAGAGCCTTAGGTGTAACACCCCAAATTTGCTAATAAGGCTTAGTGCCTTGATTAGTGTGTTGGGGGGGGGGGGGGGGGGGGGGGAATATATGATTTAATCATATTACGTGATTAATTGTGATATATGTGTATCGGTACATGATTACTCAAATTAAATTATTATATGACTAGATATGTGTGTTTAGGTGAATTAAATATGCATGTGGGCCCGTTCATGTTAATAAGGGCGTATTTGTAATTTTGTCCCGTTGAGGGCACAAATGTAAATTGTGTGTGTTATGACTGAGACCACAGTATTGTGGATATATATTTGAGATATGGGATGCGAGGTGGTCCTAGGGAGCGGATTAGCGGAATAGTCACAATGGGGTCAAATACCCGGCTCGAGGTGAGTGTAGGAGTATTTTGGGAACTTGGCGTGTGTTTGAGATTTACCGGGTAGTGGGTAGTTATTTAGTGATTATTTGGGTATGCCGGGATTAATTGCAAATTTATAGGAATACTCGAGGAATTAGTGGGAATGTGGCAAATAACAAATTTTCCCTTGGTGTTGTTAAAAGGCTAAGAGTTCATTTAGGGGCAATTCGGTCATTGTGGTGCAAAGGGATAACTTAGGCTTTAGAAGTCTAGAACTGATCAAAAGAAACACACTCTCAGCCCTTCCCCTTTCTCTCTCATGTTTTTTTTTCTCTCTCTCTCTCTCCCTTAGGCTTGTGTGTCTATCTTTCTTTTATTGAATTTTTAGTGGAAAAGGGCTCAGGAATTGAAGTCTACAAGTGGCTAACAACAGCTGAGGGTCTGATTCGTGGTTGAGGTAAGGATTGTCTGTGTTTTCTTGCTAAATTCTTGCTGAGATTTGAGATTTAACTAAGCCTTAGACTTAGGTTGGGTTTTTATTTAAATTGGGAGATTTTATTAGCTTTCTAAGATATTTGTACTGCTCTAAGTGTAGTAAAGATATTTTGGGACTTAATTCTGGCCTTAGAGCATGTTTGGATTGATTTTTCAGGGAGTTTAGAAATATAAAAACGCTGGAAATTTTGGGTTCGCAAGGTCGCGCTGCGGTGCTGTTCTTGAGCACCGCGACTCTGGGCAGGGCTCTCTGACTTGTAGAGGGTTGTAACTCTAAATGTGGGGGCGCCACGGCACAAATGGAGGTTTTTGGCCAGATTAGGCTTTTAAGCTCAGGAACTTAATTTTAAGGGCTCGGAAAGGATTCTACTACCCAGATTAGTAGAATTCGAGGTCCCGAAGGTTAGTTTATTATTCGATGGTTTAAAATCAATCTAGATTGTGATGGTTATGTACTATTACATTGTGAATATGTTTTATGATAAAGCTCGGATTTCAGGATTGTGCTTGGGATCACCTGATATTGTCAGCTCGAGACTCAGGTAAGAAATTGTTTGTGCCTGTAGAGCAAGAAATGCTCTGATAATCTGTGTTTAATGCTATGAGCGAGTGTTTAGGATTGTTATGCTATGTTTGTGTGATAATGACTGATTGGCGAAGGCGTGGATCGACGAAGGCTGGGATCAACGAAGGCGGGAACAGCGACAAGCATGTTGAATGCAGGCCGAACAACAACAAGCATGCTAAATGTAGGCCTCCATGGCATGGCCATCTAGGGTGTTGTACTCACCCATCCGTTGAGGACCATGAACCCGGTGCTTGGTAATGCACCCAGATCGGTGTAGGCCGCTATGTGAATAATTGGTGTTATTTGTTTAGAGTGATGCATTTATTGGAATGAATTGTTATATATGTTATGTGTATGCAATTTTCTTGTTGGGCCTTGGCTCATGGGTGCTCTATGGTGCAGGTAAGGGCAAAGGAAATGCCAACCAAGCATGAGTTGAAGGGCATGGAGTGGCGCATACATGTTTGGCCTACCTGGCTGCCATGGCTGGGGTTATTTTGAGGGACTCTTTGTGAATGTTTGATTTTTTTGCTTGGGTCGACTGTACTCTAACTTTTGGATTGTAAATATATTTCAAAATAGTATTTTGGGATCCCAATGTAGTACTTTTATAATTTTAATGAATGTCCAAACCTTTTTATACTTAATTTTCAGTAACTGAGTCAATGTTTTGATTAATCACACTTTTCAGTCTAAAACCTCGATTTGCGAGCCAATGACACATTTTAAAATCACATGGTAACAACTTTAGGGTAGTAGGGCATTACAACTTGGTATCAGAGCATGCCAAGGTTTATGGTTCCTGGAGATTGACCAAACATGTATGCTTGCTGCCAGAGACGTGCTCGACTCAGGGTTGGTCGATATTCAGTGAATTACCTGTTTAATTGGTTGTTTGAGTTGCCCTATTTGCCTGAGTAATATAGATAGGGCATGATGAATATATATGTATATAATGCTAGGGCACGACCCCTTTGATTGCTATATGTGTATGCTATGTGTGCATTTTGTTGATTTGGTGTTTGTGGTTGATCATTTGCACTAGGAGGTGGTTTCTTTGGATGTTGTTATCATGTGCGGTGTGCGACATCATTGATTGCCCACATATCGAAGTTATGCCCCAGCGATCAATTAGACTCCGTGACAATATGGAAGAAGATGACAACTAGGGTCAGGACCCTCCACCTGCCCCTTAGAATTGGCAACAAATGTTTGCAGAATTGCAAACTAGACTTTAGAGAGCTGAAGATGAACTCCGAGAGCTATGGCAGCAGTGCCGGCCCAGCCTGTGATGGAGAATAGGTGGGAACCTTTGTATGAAAGGTTTAGGAAGCAGCACCCTCCCACCTTTGAGGGCGGTCCAGACCCACTGCAGGCAGGGCAGTGAATGAATATGATATATTCCTTATTGGATTTCATGAGGGTGCAAGGAAATAAGAGGGTGGTTTGTGTCAGCTACATGTTGAGGGATGACACCCACATCTGGTGGGAAGTCGTGTCCCAAAGGAGGGATTTGACTACTATGGCCTAGGATGAGTTCATGGATGTTTTTAGTGAGAAATACTACAGTGTTGCAGTTCGAGCTGCAAAGGTGGATGAATTCCCCAATTTGAATAAAAACAGAATGACTGTTATAGAGTATGCCTTAAAGTTCGACCAGTTGGCGAAGTTTGTACAGGATTTGGTGCCTACTGATATGGCACGGAGGGAGTGCTTTGTGCGGGTACTGAATGTAATGATTGCCCAGGATGTTAAGATAACATTGGATCTGAGGACTACCACTTATGCTCAGGTAGTGGAAAAAACCCTTATTGCCAAGGGGGCTGAAGATTAGATATGAAAAGAAGGCGCCACAAGGTGTGATGCTCGGAGGACGGTGCCTCCTTTCACTGGTTCTAGCCGAGGTAATGGCCCTCCTACCCAATTTAGTAGAATTCCAGGTCCCGGAGGCTAGAATATTATTCCAAAGATTTTAATTGGTTTAGGGTTTGATGGAAATTATTAGTATTGCGTTGTGACTAGGTTTTACCACCAAGGCTCGAGTTTAGGGGATAGTGCTCAGGATCGCACTATACAGTCAGCTCGGACACAGGTAAGAAAACTATTTGTGCCCGTAGAGTAGGGCATGGCCTGATTATCTGTGTTTAATGCTATGTATGAGTATTTATAATTGTTATGCCATGTTTGTGTGATTATGACTGATCGGCGAAGGCTAGGAATGACGATAAGCATATTGAATGCAGGCCGAACGGCAACAAGCATGCTGAATTCAGGCTGCCATGGCATGGCCATCTAGGGTGTTGTACTCACCCGTTCGGTGAAGACCATGAACTTGGTGCCTGGTAAAGCACCTGGGTCGGCATAGGCCGCTATGTGAATAGTTGGTATTATCTGTTTAAAGTTATGCATTTACTAGAATGAATTGTTATATGCTATGGGTGTGGAGTTTAATTGTTGGGCCTTGGCTCACGGGTGTTCTATGGTGCAAGTAAGGGCAAGGGAAAGGTCGACCAAGCATGATTTGGAGGGTATGGAGCAACGCGTACATGTTTGGCCTACCTGGCCACCACCGCTGGGGTAGTTTTGAGGAACACTGTGCAAACGTTTGATTTTGTCGCTTAGGTCGACTTACCCTAGCTTTTGAGTTGTAAATAAATTTTGAAACAATGTTTTGGGATCCCAATGTAACATTTTTATTATTTTAATGAATGTCCAAACCTTTTACACTTAATTTTCATTAAATGAGTTTTTATTTTGATTTAACCACACTTTTTTGCTTAATACCTCCATTTGCGAGCTAATGGCACATTTTAAAATCACATGGTTACGACTCTAGGGTAGTAGAGCATTAGACAAATTATAGTGCATACACTGTAGTTGGCGTGTAACACATGCATCCCTCATTTGAGGGATGTGTTCCAGGCACTTTTATTTATTTAATTATTATTTAATAACTATTTATTCAAAAATATCTAAATCTGATAACTTATCTTATCAGATTAATTAAAGAATAAATATTATTTCAAATTCAAATCCAATTTGAATTATCATAAATATCTTTTCACATCATTTAAATAATTAAAAGTAATTAATTCAAAATTAATTATCTTAATTATTTAAATGCTATTTTCGAAAATGCAAACTTTATTTAAAAAGTAATTTTAGAAAATTATATTGATTAATTTAAAATTTAATATATTAATTAATTAATTTGTCTCAATTACATATTTGACCCTAAAGTACATACAATCCAATCCCCTATTAATTGTTCATAATTAAAGTAGGAATTAATTATCATTTAACCTCTTTAATTGTATCTTGTTTCGTTAAGTTACATTAACTTTATTAGTGAAGTTTAATTCACAAACTGATTTATGAATTTGAGCTCAATAACCTTTCAATTCCAAAAGACAACTCTTAAGAGAACAATCATTCAATTCCTCTCGAAAAGTTATAGATTCCATATCTATATATTATGTCATCGACCATTTACATTAATGAGTTCCGAAAACAAAAGGATTTTGCCTGATCATTTTGGTAAACCATAACGAGTGAATCAAAGAACTCATATGACATAAACAAGAGTTCATAATAACTTCAAGATTAAGATCCATTTGTGTATGATCATCTTATTGATATGTTTGATTAATACTTATAAAATAAACAGTATTATTAAGTATTAATAACATATCAGTTCACGTTCATGTATAACCACTTTATACAAAGTACCTCCACTAAGATGTCCTACTACACAAGTAATCCAAATCTAGATTACATGTATTCGTAATACTAGTGAACCGTACTTACAATATTTAATCCAAATATTTCATATAACTTTGTTTTACTGCGAACTATTTAAATTCGTTCCCTACAATCTTCATCCTCTTGCACCAATACAAGATTGTAGTCACAATAACGAATTTGAAAATTTTCTGATATTCATATAATATTATTCTATCAATAATAATAAACAGTAAATATATGGTAAAAATTCATTTCAATTATTAATTTCATAAAACATTGTTCAATACATATGCTTTAAATGGCATTAATCCCAACAATCTCTCACTTGCCCTAAAGCAAATGAGGCATATCCCTCAAACCCATATTGGTAATATGATCTTTAAAAGTCTTGGTAGACAAAGTATTAGTAAAAGGATTGGGAAGGTTATGTTTTGAAGTTATCTTCGTAACTGCTACATCTCCTCTACGAAAAATACCCCTTATCAAGTGGTACTTCCTCTCGATATGCTTTCCCCTCTTGTGACTACTCGATTCCTTCGAGTTAGCTACCACCCCACTGTTATCACAGTATAGAACAAGTGGCTTATCCATGTCTGGAGCCACTTTCAGATCAGAATAAAACTATTTGAGCCACACAGCCTCTTTAGCTGCTTCACAAGCTTCTATGTATTCGACTTCCATGGTAGAATCTATAATAGTGGTTTTTTTAATACTACCCCAGACCATAGCTCCTCCACCAAGTGTGAACACTGATCCAGAAGTCAATTTCCCACTATCATCATCTTATTGAAAATCAAAATCAAGGTATCCAGTGGGATTTAGGTCACCACCTGAATATACAAGCATACATTATCTAGTTTTCCTAAGATACTTGAGAATATTCTTTACTACAACCAATGTCTCAATCCAGGATTGGATTGATAATGACTAACTATCCCTACTACATAACAAATGTTAGGTCTTGTACACAACATGGCGTAAATTAGACTCCCTACTACTGATGCGTAGAGATACTGTCTCATATCCTCTTCTTCTTGAGGTGTCTTGGGACACTGCTCTTTAGAAAGGACAATTCCATGATAGGTTGGCATATCACCCTTCTTGGAATTTCTCATACCGAATCGCTCTAGTACCTTATCTATATAAGTAGCTTGCGTAGAGACAAAACTTTGTTCTGTCGATCCCGAAGGATCTGGATGCCTAGAACGTAGTTTGCATCTCCCAAATCTTTCATTTGGAATTTCTTGGCTAGCCATTTCTTTACTATTTTCAATGCTCCTACGTCATTTCCAATTAGTAGAAAATAATCAACGTAAAGAACCAAAAATACTACAATGCAATCTTTGATTTGTTTATAGACACGAGGTCGGTCAACATTTTTTTTTCAAATCCATACGTTTTGATTGTGTCATCAAATCTCAGATTCCAAGATCTAGAAGCTTGTTTGAGTCCATAAATGGACCTAAAAGGCTTGCAAACTTTTTTCTCTTGACCTTTTATTTCGAATCCTTCTGGTTGAGACATATAAATGGTCTCATCAAAATGGCCATTCAGAAATGCTATCTTAACGTCCATTTGCCATATCTCATAAGCCATGCAAGCATCTATGGACAAGAGTATGTGAATTAATTTAAGCATGGCCATAGGAGAAAAGGTTTCTTCATAATCAACCCCTTCTCATTGAGTATATCCCTTGGCTACAAGCCTAGCTTTGAAAGTTTCTACTTTCCCATCCGCTCCTCTTTTCTTCTTGAATATCCATTTACAACCAATAGGTTTAACATTTTGAGGAAGATCTTAGAGAGTCCAGACTGAATTGGAATACATCGATTCCATTTCAAGGTTCATGGCTCATGCCATTTTCTTTGTCAGAATCTTCCATTGCATCTCTATTTGTCAATGGATCATCTTTGTTTATGTCAGACACAAGCATTTGAACTTCGTGTTCATAGCGACTTGGCTGCCTGACAATCCTCCCACTACCACAAAGCTCTCTATTTTTCTGACTAGAACTTGTGGCTTCTTCTGGTTGTTTTTCAATGCGAACAGTAGGTGATCTATTTACTTGATTTGAGACCATCTCCTCCAGTACAACCTTACTACGAGGCTTATGGTTATTAATATACTCATATTTAAGAAAAGTAGCATTTGTCGATACAAATGTTTTATTTTCTTTAGGACTATAGAATATACGAGCTCTGATCTCTTTGGAATATCCCACAAACATGAATAGTTGAGTGCGAGATTCCAGCTTTCTAGTATTTCCTTTCAGCACATGTGGTGGACACCCCCAAGTACAAAAATAGTGTAAACTAGGGTTAGTACCATTCCATAATTTTAACGGTGTCTTCTTGATAGACTTGGATGGTACAACATTCAATATGTATATTGCACATTGAATGGTATAACCCCAGAATGGCAGTGGCAATGATGAATAGCTCATCATTGATCTAACCATGTCTAATAACGTCCTGTTCCACCTTTTTGAAACACAATTTTGATGTGGCGTTCCAGGTGTAGTGAGTTGGGATTGAATTCCATGCTCACACAAGTGGTCCTCGAATACATAATCCAAGTACTCTCCTCCTCAATTAATAACTTTCAGTGATTTACCTAATTTCTTTTCAGCTTCAGCTTGGAATTCTCTAAACTTTCCAAAAGTTTCAGATTTGTTTTGCATAAAATATAGGCACCCATATCTTGAATAATCGTCAATGATGGTGACGAAATATTCAAAGCCTTTTCTCGCTTGCACATTAAGTGGTCCACACATATTAGTGTGTATGAGTTGGAGTGGTTTTATGGCTCTTAAACCTTTTACAGAGAAAGGTCTTTTGGTCATTTTGTCTTCCAAATAGGATTCACAGATTGGAAGAAAACTATCAGTTAATTCTCTTAAAGGTCTGTCCTTTGCTAGTTTGATAATTCTATCCAAACCAATATGCCCTAATCTCAAATGCCATAGATATGTTTCGCTATCAAAATCAGTCTTTTGACGTTTAATAGACCTTGGGCTTGCAACTTTAAACATTTCAGAGTTGTATACATATCCCTCTTTTGCCTTAAGTTTATACAACCCATCATTGGATTTTGCATGACATATTTGAATAACAGATTTTAAGATAACAATCAAATTATTATTGAAAGAAATATCAAAACCTTGTTCATGCAACATAGAAATAATAAAGTTTCTAATTAATAATCTGATTACTAACCATAAACTAAAAAAATACTAAAACATTAGTTTTCTTGTTCTAAATAGAAATCTAAAGTCTTCAAAATAAGAACAGAGTACAAAATTTTAAATTGTTCATAACAAAATTAAAATTCTAAATAAAACTAAAATGAAGCTCCATCTTTATCCAACATCTGGCTTACAGTTAACCTCTTTGTGGAAAGATTCTTAACCTGCGATGAAGAACAAAAATATAGTTAGTGGCATGTGTGAGTACAATAATCACCAAAAAAAATATATGTAAATCATATTTACCTTCGTTTCTTTCAAACGATTAGACTTAGCAACTTTTTCAACTTCATCTATTATCGAGCGCCACATTTCATAGATATTCTCGATATGTATATATTTTCCTATAATTTTATCAAGCAAGTTATAAATCAAGAAATAACGAGGCAAATGATTGGACTTACTCCATTCACTATATTTTTCATGTTCTTCATAACCATGTGAAAAGGAAGGAACTGATGGGGGCTCTTCAACATCTGCCTTCATTAACTTTTTAGTTTTGAGAATGATCATCATTCTTGAAAACAAACAATGCATGTCATTTTGATCAAATGTGAGAGTTTCGAGGAAGACATCAGGGTATGTTTAGGAGATGACATGATTGCTGAAATAAATAAATAATATCCCAAAATGAATTTAGCACATATTATGAATATCCGTAAGTTTTTGGAATACTAAATATGATGAATGAATGCAAAGAATTTAAATAACACATAAAGAATAAATATTACTAATTTCGCCATAAATTAATTTTAAAATTAATGGACCAACCATAGGGTAGATCAGACTAATCCCAAATTAATTTTGAGACAATTTTCAAATTCATAAGTGAAAACTTAAGATCAACTATTTTCTCTTTTGACTTACGAACAACTGCTAGTTTTGTAACGACCTAAAATCACTAATAAGGCTTAAGGGCCTTTATTAGTGCGCCTGGAGGGCATAATGGGAATTATGTGTGACTTTAATGATTAAAATGTATGATTATGATTTAAGCATGTTATATGACTATTTGAATATTTGAGATGCATGACTATGTGTATTAGTATGCATGTAGGCCCTGATTAGGTTAGAAGGGCATAATCGTAATTTTGGCCATTTTGGGCATAACTGCGTTGATATATGTGATAATTGTCGAGACCACATTATTATGTGGATATATCTGTGATCTGTGACTTGAGACGATCCTAGTGAGCAAAGTAGCGAAAAATTCATGGCGGGGATTTATACCCGGCTCGGGGTGAGCTTAGGGTATAAATGGGAATTTAGTGAGTATACTGGAGTCTATCTTGACATTGAGGAATATTATTGGCGATTAATTAGGTATCGGGAGTTAAGTGGGAAATATTAGAGACACTTGAGGAGTTAGCGGGAATTGGGTAAAATGATTAAAATGCCCCTAAGTGGATTAAAGGGTTTAGACTTAATAGGGAGGGCATAATAGTCATTTGGCTTACAGGAGTTAAGTGTTACTAAAGCTTTATGTTAGTGGAGATTGTAGAAAGTAATAGAAGTCTGGAAAGAAAAGAAGAAAGAGAAGAGAAAAGGAAGGGAAAACAGAGTTGTATTCTCTTGGGTCGGTTTGTGGTTCTCTCACCACTTTTCTGGGGTTTTCTTGGAGCAAATCTCAGAGGAGAGCTGGGTTAGGCTGAGAATCAAGGATCCTAAGCTAGGTTAGAGGAATTGACAAAAGTTTAGCAAGAACTCACCAACACTTGAGGTAAAATTCGGTAAGTTTCTTCAGTTTCTAGTTTTGATTTTTGAACTATGGTGCATAAGCTGAGTTTGATGGGAACTTTAGGGAATCTAGGCCAAAGGTTGAGGGAGAGCAAGCTAAGGAGGTGTAGAGGTTGTCTTGAAACCGAAACCCCATTAAAGGTAAGAATTCTAAGCTTCTAACTCTGATGTTTTGACTGGTTTTGCTGAGTTTCTGAGCTTAGGGTCAGCTATGGTGAATTTTGGGATTAGGGATGCATGTGCTTGAGTTCTAGGTATTTGGGGTGCTTGGGATGAGTGGAGTGTGTTCATAAGGTTGTTTCTGAGTTTGGTAAAGTTTTGGAGAAGTTTTGGTTGAGTTTGGTTCGAGGAAATCGCAGGAAGAGAAATTTGGAGTTTGCCTGTCTGTGACTAGCGCTACAGCGCTAGCCTTTGGGCGCTGTAGCACTAGGCCAAGCTTCCTGGAGGATTTTTCTTCTGTTTGTAGCGCTGTAGCGCCCTCCCATGAGCGTTGTAGCACTACCCTGTCTTCTAAAGGGGATTTTAGGATTGTTTGCAAGGGTTTGGGGTTTGGTTCCACCACCTTGTTTGGTGTAACTAGGACTTCCCGGGGGCTCGGGAATAGCCCCGAGGCTAGGTTTTGGACTTGAGGTTTGATGATGACTTTGGCCTATGGTTGTGTATAAGTGAGCGCTAGGGCTCAAAAGGGATCGTGCTCAAGGAGTCAAGTGATCAAAGCTAGCAAATCAAAAGGTAAGAAAACTGCACCCGGTTATATGATTGTGATGGGACTAAGTGCTCCCGATACTTGTATTGTGTCAATGATGGTATCATGCCATGGGACATGTGATAGCGGCCTAAGAGTGCCGAACACAGTATTTGCGCACAAGGCGCGGCTTGGCCACTGGTAGCCGAGGACAGCTTAATATTCACTGAGCTCGGTTTAAGCGGGCTGGAGTCAGTGGGATAACGGAGGGAGCGGCCTGAGGGCGCTAGCCCTAGTTATCATTTGTGAAATGTTAGTTGATATGAGTTAATATGTTAGTATGTTGAATACTTGATTATACTTGATGTTTATATGGTTGAGAATATGTGATGCACTATGAGATATTGATTTGTCTGTTGGTTGCTTATGCTCTGTTGCTATGTTTTCTTGCTGGGCCTTGGCTCACAGGTGCTATGTGGTGCAGGTAAAGGCAAAGGCAAGCTGGACCAATCCTGAGATGGAGAGCTGCGGGGTTGAATGTACATAGCCAGTTGTTTGATCGCCATGGTCGAGGAGTGGATCAGGACAAGGATTGTCTAACTGTCTGTTTTGCCTTAATATGGCTGGTTATTGTATTTAAACCTTATATCTTTTGTAAACGGTCTTTAAACTTAATATTTTTTGGGATTCCGTGTAAACAGGAAATATGTCATAGTGAAACTATGGCTTTCGAGACCAAAACATTTTAACCCTAGTTCCTTTATAATTTCAATAGCACGTTTTTAATTAAATGACTTGATTAGCAAGTCCAGCACTTTATAAACACACAGTGTAACGGTCTTGGCTATCCAGGGCATTGCAACTTGGTATCAGAGCATCCTAGGTTTATGGGTCTTGAAGACTGACTGGATATGTACATTCCCCGCGAGAGATAAGCTCAACTCAGGGTTTGGTAATTGTTTATACATGATTATGTGTTTAAATGACTTGAGTGAGATATGATTGTTGATATCTGATTGGTGGATAGGGATCATGAGATACTGATAGGGCCTGGCCCTTGACTATTGCATGATGCTATTGAGGTGTGCTTATTAGCACTGCTGTGCATGTGAATGAATATTTGGATAAATTGTTATAAATTGATTGTCTATGAATGATTGGAGTTCCAGTGATGGATCATGGAAGGATTATTACCCTGTCATCATAGCCTAATTACCGAGTCGTTGACTGCAAATTGACTTGGATAGTTATGCGTCCAGGAAAGTCCACGCGACTAGCCGGCAGGTCCGTGGCTAGAGATGATGATCAGGGCCCGACTCCTTCGCCAGTCCCTGAGAACTGGCAGCAGCTAATGGCCGACATGCAGGCTCGGCTTCAGAGCCAAGATGAACAGATTCGAATTCTGCAGTAGGCTCCATCTGGGAGTGTTGCCCCTATTGTGCCACCTGCAGTGGTATCGGTAGCGCGGCCACTTGATTTTGGGAACAAATGGGAGCCGTTGTATGAGCGGTTCAGGAAGCAACAACCCCCGATCGTCGAGGGAGGACCAGATCCACTGAAGGCTGAGCAGTGGATGACTATGATCACTACCATACTTGATTTTATGAGAGTGGAAGGACATGACAGGGTGGCCTGTGCCACTTATATGCTGAGGGAGGATGCCCGAATCTGGTGGGAGGCGGCATCATAGACTAGAGATGTTTCTGCATTGACTTGGGAAGGGTTTAAGGACTTGTTTATTCAGAAGTATTATAATGTTTCCATCAGGGCAGTGAAGAAAAATGAGTTCGTGGGGCTGGTTCAGGGCAGTATGACAGTTACAGAATATGCCCTGAAGTTCGATAGACTCACGAAGTTCGCACCAGATCTTGTGCCTACTGATGTAGCTAGGCATGACAGATTTATCAGAGGGCTGAATGCAATGATAGCCTGAGATGTGAGAATTACCACAGTTCCTGGAGGAACAACTTATGCCCAGGCTGTGGAGAAGGCTTTTACCGCTGAGGAAGCGGAGAATAAGATATGGAGAGAGAGCGCTGTGAGAAGGGAGGGCCGCAGGGCGGTGCCTCCATACTCTGGTTCTGGTAGGGGTGGAGGCCCCAATGATTTGAAGAGATAGACTCCTGATGCTTCGATCGCTCCTGGTCCTGATAGGAGAGGTCGGGGTAATCAGGGTGGCCGTCAGGGAGGCGTTGGTTCATGGAGGACTTATCCGGAGTGCACGAGGTGCAAGAGACGCCATCCGGGCGAGTGTCGGGCTAAGGCTTGCTATGTGTGCGGGGTGGTGGGACACCTCAGAAAGGATTGCCCGAATGTGAAGAAGGGAGATACAGGGAAGGTGGATAGCTTGACTCCAGCTCGAGTGTTCACCCTGACGCAGGCGGAGGCCGAGGCTAGTCCCTCGGTAGTGATAGGTCAGCTTTCTAGCGCTGGTACTCCTTTTACTGTATTGATTGATTCTGGTGCTACGCACTCATTTGTATCTGATAAGGTGATTGATAGATTTTGTAGACCTAGTGAGTATAGTACTTCAGGGTTTGGGACTATTTTTCCTATAGGAGAACTGGTAGTATCTAGGAGATGGATTAGAGCACTGCCAGTGATAGTTGATGGTAGGGAGTTGTCAGTAGACTTGATTGAGTTGAGTATGGAGGATTTTGATTTGATTCTAGGTATGGATTGGCTGGTTAGATATGGAGCTACCATTGACTGTAGGAAGAGGATGGTGACTTTTGAACCAGAGGGCGAGGATCCCTTTGTTTTTGTGGGAGCGGTTCATGGACCCCGCGTACCCAGGATATCTGCGTTGAGAGCCAGAGATTTGCTACAGGGTGGATGTGTAGGCTTTCTGGCTAGTGTGGTGGATACCACCAGAGTTTCACCAGTAGGACCGAAGGAGACCAGATTAGTTTGCGAGTTCTTGGATGTGTTTCCTGAGGATTTGCCTGGGTTGCCGCTGCGTAGAGAGGTTCAGTCTGTCATTCAATTGGCGCCATGGATGGAGCCAGTGTTGAGGGCACCATATAGGATGGCACCGGCGGAATTGAAAGAATTAAAGATACATTTTCAGGAGCTTCTGGATTTGGGGTTCATCAGGCCTAGTTACTCACCATGGGGTGCTCCAATTTTTTTTGTAAAGAAGAAGGACGGGACTTTGAGAATGTGTATCGACTACCAAGAATTGAACAAGTTGACTATCAAGAATAAGTATCCCTTACCAAGGATTGATGACTTGTTCGATCAGCTGCAGGGTAAGACGGTGTTCTCAAAGATTGATCTTCGATCTGGTTATCACCAGCTGAGGATCAAGGATGAGGACATACCTAAGACGGCCTTCCGCACGTGGTACGGGCACTATGAGTTCTTGGTCATGTCTTTTGGGTTGACCAATGCCCCAGCAACCTTTATGGATTTAATGAACAGGGTGTTCAATGATTTCTTAGATCAGTTCGTTATTGTCTTCATTGACGACATCTTGGTATATTCCAGTTCAGAGGCAGAGCACGAGCTTCATCTTCGACAGGTTCTTCAGAGGTTGAGGGAGCATCAGTTGTACGCCAAGTTTAAGAAGTGTGAATTCTGGCTACCCGAAGTGACATTCCTTGGACATATCGTAGGTACAGATGGGATTAAGGTGGACCCATCCAAGATAGAGGCAGTTAGGGATTGGCCGAGGCCATGGAACGCCTCGGAGGTGCGGAGTTTTCTTGGGTTAGAAGGTTATTACAGACGGTTTGTAGAGGGCTTTTCAAAGATAGCAGCATCGATGACAGAATTGACAAGGAAGAATTTGAAGTTTATCTGGTCAGACAAGTGTGAAGACAGTTTCCAAGAGTTGAAGCGACGACTTATTACAACGCCAGTGTTGAGTCTTCCTTCGGGGGAAGGGAAGTTTGTTGTTTACTCTGATGCATCGAGGTTGGGCTTAGGTTGTGTGTTGATGCAGAATGAGAAGGTTATAGCTTATGCATCACGACAACTAAAGGAGTATGAGCAGCGGTATCCTACCCATGATTTGGAGCTGGCAGCAGTGGTTTTTGCACTGAAGATTTGGCGACACTATCTATATGGGGAGAAGTGCGAGGTATACACTGACCATAAGAGCCTGAAGTATTCTTTACACAGAAGGACCTGAACATGAGAGAGAGGCCAATTCGATCATGACAGTGACCTGACTGGACCGATAATGACAGTAGATAGGATAAGTAAACATACCATTATTATCTATTCTAGTCATATTATATAGTTGATCATAGGTCAATTCGATCTCAATTCTGAGTTGTTAGTATTCTAACTGATTATATTATTTGAGTTCTACGACTTGTTCGTTACTAGCTTACCCTACATACTAGCCCATACTTACATATTGGGAACTCGGTAGTATAATTGATGGGGAGTGTTAATCATAGATTTGAACATCTATAGCTTCTGATGAAGAAATGAAACGATGGTTTCCTTTTAGTTTGGTTCAAGGTGCTAAGGAACTAAGTGTTTTAAGGATAAAATACAATGAAGGGTAAAATGGTATTTTAGTCCCATCTCATTGTAGATCTTATGTAGAGGATTGAGTGACAATTATGGTTGTAACAATGGATAATTAATAACGTATCTATATTTGTTATAGAGCGTTCTATGAATTCAAGAGTGCAATTCCAAGTCTTTAGTGGAGTCACGAGGAATTAATAAGTTAGTAAATTTATTTGTTAGATTTACGATAACTTATTGGAGCTTGATTTCATAGGCCCATGGTCCCTACTGTACCTTGGATAAAATTATCTAGATAGTCTCAATTAATTGATTTAATTATCAATTTTAATTATCAAAGTTAACCAGGTCAATTTTGGATAGTTTCACAGAGTTATACAATTTAGAGAAGAAAAGAGAAATTAGGGCAGATTTATTAAATAAGATAAATTGGTATCTAAAGTAATAAATAAGTTTAAATCAAGGTTCAAATAATAAATAATTAATTTAACAAAGGATTTGAGTAATTATTTAATTAATTAATCAATAGAAAATAATACAGACCTTGATTTTTAAGTCCAACGGGCTTATAATTAAATGAGAAATTTCACTGGCCTAAAGCCCATGATAATTTCGACATAGGGATGTTAATTTGCTATTATTTTATTGATTTTTTAATTAAATAAGTGACCTAATTAAGCCTATAAAATGAATGTTAAGTGAGAGTTGAAATCAGATTTTTAAATCACAAGTTTCTGATAGGCTTTAGATTCTCCCTACTACATAAGTTCTTTTCTAAGCCTCATTGTTCTTTTCTCTTCTTCTCTCTGTATCTATCTCACGTGTTGAGAATTACCCACCCTAGTCTAGGTGATTCTAATGATACTTTGGAAGACTGTGAAGAAAGTTGAAGAATAGTTCAGTTTCTTGGTAATACTCTACGACAGAAAGGATACAATGGTTAGGGAAACTGAAGGAATGACTCTATCATTTCGCTGCGTATAATGTAAGTATTTTTATCATTATTTCTGTTTGAATTCAATTTTAGAAACATGTTTTAGGTTTTCTTATATTAATTTTTTTAATATAAGATCTACATGAAAATAAACAATATCCTGTATAAGTTTTCCCAACAGTTTTCTCAAGCAGCGTTTAGATTGCTTTGAGTACAAGGTCTTTCTCTCTCTAGAAAAACGAACCCTTTAAAATGAGACTCCCAGTCCTATTTATAGAAGCTGGGATCGTTAATACTAATCATTCGTAATTAATATACATTATTCCCGTTATTGGGGAATTAATACCAATTCAATGCATTGGGCGGCATTGGATAGAAACCATGGCCCCAGCGAGGTCCGTAGGGCCCACTACAGAAAGGTACCTACTACTTATGGGGAACATGCCCCAGGTACTGTCAGGGCATGTTGTATGTATATCCATGTCAGTCGACGTAGTGGGAGTGTGAATTTTCAAGTCATACAATTGACAACACTGTGGATGGATCGCCTAAAAGGTTGGCAGGTGATCCTCTGACACTGCAAACCTGCATCAGTTGACACATGGTTGGCCTTCTAGATCCCGAGGACAAGGTCCTTGGCCTAGAAGATAATTTTTTGTAAGGAAACCAAGGACTACTAACAAGTTCTCGGGGTATGGACTCGGAGAGATGTCCGTAACCTACCTTTATTCGAGGGATGTGGCCTCATCTGAACAAGTACGCGTCCTTGCCACATGCTCTACTCAGATTTCCACGTGTCCTTTGGTGAAAACACACGCAACAGACATAAACAAGAGTTCATAATAACTTCAGGATTACGATCAATTTGTATGTGATCATCTTATTGATATGTTTGATTAATACTTATAAAGTAAACAATATTAATAACATATCGGGTCCTGTTCATGTATAACCACTTTATACAAAGTACCTCCACTAAGATGTCCTACTACATCAGTAATCCGGATCTAGATTACATGTATTCATAATTCTATTGAACCGTAGTTACAGTACTTAATCCAAAGAATTTATATAACTTTGTTTTACTGCGAACTATTTAAATTTGTTGCCCACAATCATAATCATCTCGTACCAATACAAGATTGTAGTCACAATAAAAAATTTATGAATTTTCTGATATCATATAATATTATTCTATCAATAATAATAAACAATCAATATATGCTATTTTTTTTTTCAATTATTAATTTCATAAAACATTATTCAATACATATGCTCTAAATGGCACTAATCCCAATAGAAATAACTAGAGAATTATAGTGAAATAATCCTCTATGGCTGTAACACTTGGTCTCTACAGTCAATAATATTGACTCGTGGACTAGGTGGATTTTTAACCACTGAACCACATAAAATCTCTGTATTCATATTTCATTTCTGAATTTATTCTCTTGATCGTTTTTTTTTGTTGACGAAAATCTGCGTCTGCACACACATTATCATTTGTTGTAAATTTTGGAATAAATTTGGCATAAAAAATAGCTAGCAGTATATTTGATTCAATATTAAGCAATATTTATAATTGTGGTTGACTAAGATGTAAATTTATTCAAATAATCAATAATAATTAATAATCCTTTAAAATTTATTGAGAATATACAAAAATTAGTTTTTTTATATAATTTTTTTATTGGAATTATGGACTTTAATATATTTTTTACTATTAATTATCAATAAATCATAATAATTAGTAACAATATAATAAATTAAAAATTAAAAATTTATTAGTGTGTTAAATTTAATTCATATTACATTTGTGCAAAATTTAACATATTTTTTTAACATAAATTAAATTTAGTATACTTTTTAAAATACTATTTATACTACTTATTTGAGTTTTTGCACATTTAGTATCTTGTGATTTGGTAAAGTATCATTTTGATACCTTCTATTACTAATATTACTCACTTGGTACCCTCAATTTTGAAAATTAATTAAAAATGGCACCTTGCTGAAATTTGGTCAACATATTTTTCTTAATGACTAGATTATCCTCAATTATAATAAATTTATAAATTTTAATTTATATTTAGTTATTTATAAATATATTTAATTAATAAAAAAAACATAATTAGACTTAACAATAAATTTTTTTAATTTGTTTACCAAATTTAACAACACAATTTCATCTTCATCTTTCATCTCTATCTTCAACCTGAAAATCCAAATACTCAAAATGAATTAAAAGTTGTTTTATTCTTTTCCCACTCTTTCTCATTCCTTATTTCTGGCTATCCACTCCCCAACTGTTCTTCACAGTAAAACAACCCAGTAAAATAGAGCTAAAAAAACAAAATGAAAAACAATCAAAATGCAAAAAGTTTCCCTTCGTAGGATCTGCTCTTTAGAAAATAAAGCTCTTACTGTCCTTCATTTGTTCAACAATTACAGAAAAAAAACAAATGATTAACAACAACAAACTCAATTCAAAGAGCTTCAATCTTTTCCAATCAAAAGTAGAGTTAAAAGCAAAACCAAACCCATATTATCCTCATCAATGCTCAATACTCATATTTCAAACTAAAAATTAAACCCATATTCGAATTTATTCAAACTCATACAAGAAAAATAAAAAACAAAATACATCAAGCTTTACAAATGGCAAAACCATTCTCAATTTCTAATCATGAAAAGGCAGAGTTTTATAAGAACTCACAACCTAGTGCACCACCCCAGAGCCTCCGTCACAAAGCCTATGTGGCCACCACCCCGGAGCCTCTGTCGCGAACCCAAATGCACCTGACACCAGTGTCGACAACCTACAATATCATAAGAGAAGGTGAAAGGAAGAAGAGGAAAATGAAGAGATGGGAAAACAGATTGGAAAATCAGAGCTAATACCATATTAGCTAGGGCTTCAATGGTGCATAAACTGCCAATGAAATCTTTTAAAAAAAAATCAAGAATTTTGCAGTGCCACCATCTTCTCTAGCCATCAGTGTGCACCCATAAATGTTGCAGAGCTTCTCTACCATTCAACGCAGTTCAACTGTTACATGTGCACCCATAAATATGTGTTGCATAAATGTTGCAACAAAACTATTTATTTGGAACTCTTATTACTATGAGGATTTTAAATATTCCTAATCAGAAAATTCTAGAAGAATTGAAAATGTCTTAAGAGATATAAATTCAAACTCGTGCACATTATATAACAAAAATCTTTGTATGACCTAAAGATATGTCAGTGAATAATTATTGGAAGAAACAAGTATGGTTGTCTATGCATTATGAATTCGTATATTACATTGCAAATGGATCTTGAAGAGCTTCTAATTACATCATAAAATTATTGAAGAACAACTATTAGATTGAAAATTATCAAATATATATTTTGTTTACAAATTAGATTATGAGTAGAGAAGTTCTGAAGTACTTTATATACATAAAGAATCATAATATATATGATTGTTTGATGTAGAAATTAAAGAACATATAACGAGAATGCAATAAATATATATTTTTGAAATAACATCTTTATTGCGAATGAAAATTGATATTATTGAAGATATTAAGTCATGAATGTGTACTTAAAATTTAAAATTTTGGGATGACTAATAGTCATAAATAAAGAATATCTACAAATATGATGCATATTTATAACATTATTTATATGTTATGTCAATAAACAATGTTATATATATAGGTGTGAATGATCTAATATGTTGGATAAATATTAATGTTCTATTTCACACATATGTTCTAGAAGAGTTATAGTAAATATATGGTCATGGACAATTTATGGTGATATCTAAAGTGGTGTTTTGATAATTACAATAAAAATATATATGAGATATCTGATCAACAAAATTACTAAGGATATTTGAATAAGGGGAAGATATATACATATTGTAGTCTTTCTTCCTTAGTACAGGTTTTATCCCACGGAGTTAATCTGACAAGGTTTTTAATGATGCAACAGTAAATCATGTTGAGATACATGCAATTCATGAGACAAGTGGAGAATGTATGACTGAGATCAACGACACAACATATTCGAGGAACATGTGGATTATCACTCGATAAAGAAGTACCAACAATTATCTATGAAGTTAATGGTGCATGCAATGCTCAGGTAAAATGAGATACATTAAAGAATATAGAACTAAACACATTTCATCGAAGTTCTTCTTCACACATGGTCTTCAAAAGAGCGATGATATTAATGTTCAACAAATTTGATCTCGTAGACTTATTCACAAAGTCATTCTTAACATCAACATTGAAGAAGATGGTACATAAGTTTGAAATGCATCGATTAAAGATCACATAGAATGTGACGATTAGGGGAGTAAATAAACAATATACTCCTTTTCCTTACCAAGTTTTTGTCCCACTAAGTCTTTCTGGCAAGGATTTTAATGATGCAGCTATTATGAACATCTAAGGGGGAGTGCTATAAATATTTTAATATATAAATGAATGTCCATAATAATGGAGAATCCCCCAATCAAAATTAAAATAATAGAGAATCAGTAGGTTACATAAAGATATATATCATCATTAATTCTTGATTACATTTATGTTAGTTACTTGATTTTCCTAGATCATATTTATTTGTATAAATAAGAGTCCATCTCCATTGAAATAAGACACAAGAGTTCATTCTCTTTATATCTTTCTATTACTTTGTCTAATTCTTTTCTCTATACTCTATATTTTAGTATTTTTAATAGTTTTATACGAAAATTTTAAATTACTTATTTCTTTATATTTTTTTATGATATACATTATTATTTTTAATATACATCATTTTTCATCTAAAATAAATATTACAAAAAAATTATTTCTGTGAATTTATTTTTCATTTTTTATGATATATACTTTATATTTGTTGTTTATATTCAACAAAATTATAAAAAAAAATTCATTGATTACACAATGTTGATACAATCAAACAATTTTTTTTAAACAATACAATTATGTTAGTAGATTAATACTTTTGTTTCATTGATTTTTTATGCATTACATTATTTTAACATTTCATTAATTTTGTATGATTTATGTTGAACCGAAAAACAAAGGGAGAGAAATAAAAATATAAATCAATATATATAAAAAAAATATAATATATGTATATATCACATAACAAAAAAAAAACATGATAAATATATATTAATAAAGATAAAGTGCAGAAAGATTTTTATTCACGTGTAGTTAAGAAAATAATAAAAAAGAGAGAGAGAAATCGGTATAGGTGAGAAAGAAAAATTAGGGGAATTTTCTCCGCTCACCTATCTCTCTCTTCTCTCTTTTCTCTTCTCACTTATCCATTTATTTAAACGTATTATGAAAACAGTTTTAACTACAAGACTCTCTATAAATAAATAAAAAGGGACAGAAGAAAAAAGGGGGATTGACATTTTGCATCAGGAAACAAACAGAGATAAAAAAAATCACAGTATTTCTTCAAATTGTTCAAGGTTTCACAGATAAATATCTATCCCTAAATTTCTTCTTCTTCCCTAGTTTTCTCTTGCTCCATCATGGAATGCACTCATTCCTTTCTTTTCATTTACCATAGAATGTACTCATTCTACTCCAAAAAAATTAATGGATGCACTGATTCTTAAATCTATGGAATGCACTCATTCCACTACAAATCTATGGAATGCACTTATTCTACTACAAATCTATTGAATGCACTTATTCCACTCCAAATTTATAGAATGCAGTCATTCCGCTCTTAATTTTTTTTTTTTTTAAATAAAGTTGAATGGTTGTGTTGTCAAAATTATCACAAAATCTCAATTTTGATAAAGAAGAAGTAAAGCAAGATTGGTGACCAAATTTAATACCTCACGGCAAAACACCAAGCTGAAAAGTCACAAAAAGAAAAAAAAAAACTCTCGAATAATTGAAATGTGTAATTATTTGATGAGACAAAGTCCAAAATAGATATCATGTTTGTGATGGATTAACCAAAAAAAACAAATTGATTCGGTATATATATATAAATGGTATGCGACAAATAAAACAGGAGCATGCATATACACTAAGTACTCGAAACCTATCATATATATATATGCATGTATAAAAGTTAATGTATTTAACTTGGTGCATACACTCACTACCATACATAAACGTGACCGGCCAAGAAAAAATCCAATTCATAGTATGTTAAGTTTGAATATATAAAATGATATGTATATCGTAGTGACACACTGGTAAAAAAAATTCAAAGTTTATCATTTATCAATTGCGCACATGTGTATCAAATTTGAAACAAAATCTCAGTCTTAAGTCAAACTATTAAAGCAAAAGTTAAGAGATATGTGCATATGGGTATTAAATTTGGAACCAAGTCCCAACGTTCCACCGACTTAAGCAAAAGTAAAATAAGTGTGTATGCAATTTTAAACAAAATATATATGTAAGTTTTCAGTTTTGTTATCAGTCAAATTTATATAAGCCAAACTCATAATCTATCTATATATATATTAAGTGGAGAAAGCGACTACGTATATATGATACCTTCAAAAAAAAAAAAAAGTGTATGGTGCACATACAATATATATATATACAAAAGGTTTACCTTGAGGATAAAAAAGTTGTGTGTATGCTCTATCAAAGAATGACAACTTATCATATGACTCTTATTTTATCTCTGTAAAACTATTAAATAGACTCGGAGATATAACTAATAATCAAATAATATATTAAAAAATATCTCTAATTCGAAACCAAATTTAAATTCGAGTTTTAAGATATTTATATTATTTTATAAATTCCAAAACATAAATACAATCAGATTTTATCTCAAAATTTTAATTTCAAATATTAAAGTAAAATTTGAATTTTAAAATAGTGATATTATCTGATATAAAATTTTAGATTTATTCCTCAAAATTTTTGGAATAATCAATTAAAATATTTGTCAAATAGTCTCTTTATATATAAAACAAATTCTCGATAAAAAAATATGTATAAAGAGATTTCAAGATATAAAATCGTCATAAAAAAATGATGAAATTCTAAAACCATGTAAATGGTATAAAATTTTCAAATCCCAAATGAGCACATTAAAGTATCTGAAATGATAAAATCTATTTTAAATAGTATCTCAAAGAAGTCATTTACCTCAACAAAAATCCCAAAAGAGGTCTTTTACCTCAAAATTCAAAAGTGTACTAAAGTAACTTCAAAACCTTAGAAAATGGTATTTTAAAGAGGTCATTTGCCTCAAAATTCAAAAACACTCCAAAGCATCTCTAAAATAAGAATACCCAAATTTCAAAGTGAGGTTGTCAACCTCAAAAATTCTGAAATATCCCAAATGCTTTGAACTACATTTGATTTGATTCCTCTAAAGAATACGTAGGCAACTTAGTCGCTAAAACTAAGTGCAGTCACATGAACCCCAAGTTCCAAAAATTCTCGAATATCAAACACAACTCTAAAGTTCGGCAAAAGGTCATTCACCTCGAATTTTTTCCTAACTTACAAAACACTAAATAAATCCATGATATGATCATCTACCGGAATTTCATAAATTTATAAAAAATATCATGAATTCCTATGAATGGTCATTTATCGGAATTCTTCCACTCATTTTCTAAAATATCTATCTAGAACTACAAGTGACTTTATCCTTCATAAAGAGGGTATGTAGGCAACTCAATCAGTCAATTTACTGAGTACAGTCACAATTCCAATTCCCTCAAAAATTTTGACAAAAAATACACAAGTAATTAATATCATCATAATTGGAATCAAAATGTTTCCTTTAAATAAAATGGTAGTAATTAAGAGGTTATTCTTATAATCTTGGATGGGTCGAATCCAAACTAATAAACTCTTATGCTCTAAAATCGGCATAGGTGAAATTGTGTTCGGCAAAAATTTTAATATATTAAATTTGAAATTTTTGTCTAACATGATTTTTGGCATGCCTAGTGGGACCCATTCTCCTTTTCATCTCCAAATATGATGATTTTACTAATTCAAAATTTTAGTGCGAACCTTGTTGTTTATATTACAGGGGGAAAATGGCACAACTAGTTACTATTTATTTCCATCAGTTACCAACTATCGATAGTAACAATGGACAGAAGCCTAAGAGGAATCAAATTTTTGCCTCATTCTCTATTGGCTGGGTGCCTATCACTTACAGTGTACCCAAACCAATGTTGAACTTGAAAACCATCACCGAAGCTTGGTAAGCCTTTGTTGACGGTGAAATCTCGTCAACGATATAAGATTGGAAAATTGAGACTGTATTGCCAAAGATATCTTAGAAGAAGATTGAGAGAACTTGAAAGAGTAAATATGCAGAACTACAATGGAGTAAAATTCGTATATTGCTTAACAGCCTCAGCATACAATAAATTTTCCAACCCCTTTTCTGGAGGGGTGATGATCTATTTATACTGGAGTTCTAATGGCTCCCCATACATTGTGGTCCCAGGGGACAAGATTGTACATAGGTACATTGTCAGGGTAGTGGCACAGGTCGTGGTGGAGCAGAAGGTTATGGTGTCGGTTTGGTACATAGTCAGAGGTATGCATGTAGTGCTTCCACTCTCTATACAAATCCGTACCTCCACTACTTGTAGGACACAGATGTCATGGTCATGCTTCTGTCCTCCTCATGGTTGTACGTCCTGCACCCGTACACGTACGGGTACTTTGTACCTGATGGTTATGCATGCGAGGGTGCGAGGCCCAACGTAGTGCGAGACCCTCAAGTGCATGGCGAGGCATGACAGGGTGCGAGGGTGCGAGACCCTTGGGTGTACGTCAAGGCATGCGTTGGTGCAAGGCGCTTGCGAGGGTATGAGACCCTCGGGTGCATGGCGAGGCATGCGAGGGTACGAGGGTGCGAGACCCTAGGGTGCGCGGTGTCATGGGCCGGCTATTTGGGTACTCCAACTAGACGGAACGTGCAGCACTTGCAGTACTTCAAGCTAGCAAGTCAGCCTACAACACACACCTGCAGGCAAACAAACTCAGTGGTTAGCCACATATACATCTCGGTCATCCAACATGAAATAATGAAGTATGAGCAAGCACAAAGCAAGTCATTCCTAGGAACGTCCACACAACACAAAGCACAAAACAAGGCATGTGGCACGCAATGGCCCAACGAAGATAAAAAACAAGTAATACATAGGCAACAAGAAAGCACACAGGGGCAAGTATGGATAAATATCATTTTATTAATATATAGCCTTGATAGGGCAAGGGAGTACACAACTTTGGCCCCTATCTGTTGATAGCCGTGGTGCTTCCCTAAGTCACCAGGTCACCTCCCCCTAAGGAGCCTTCTAGGGAAATAAGGTCTTCCCTGTAACATATATGATTTTAGTCTGGGAGACATATGCATAATTACAAAACTGCCACTACCCTATCCCATGAGGTTGCTTAGTGCAAGACTTGACTAATGATCAAGCACCAAGGCATGCTCACTTACAAAATGGCCCCATGTGGGTGTGCCAAAGGGGCAGCACTCCACACTCTCCCCCACTTAATTCTTCGGCGTCCTCGACAAAGTAGCTTGTAGATCTTCCATCTTTTGCGTGAGCTTCTTTAAGTCTTCCGCCCTCCTTATGCTTTTTACGATCAGTGGTGACCGTCCTTTCTGGCAGGATTTCTTTAGGTTGACGCTTGCTCCTTGGCTGAATGATGACTCCTCCTCTGGTTGACTAGTTGCGCTATGGATTTGCTAGATCTTCATGATACGACTTCGAGTTGGTGACGTGTAGGACCGGGTGTATCTTCATCCATGCTGGTAGGTCGACTTTGTAGGAAGTTAGGCCAACTTTTGAGATGAATGAGACCGGACCCTCGTACTTGCGAACAAGTCTGATTTCTTTGTCTCCTTGGAATCTCAACTATTCGGGCCACAGCTTGATTAACACTAAGTCACCTGCTTTGAACTCCAGTGGTCTGCGCTTCTGATCTACCCACTTCTTCATTCTTCTTGATGCTTTTTCTAAATAAGCTCGGGCAATCTCTGTTGTTTTCTTCCAGTCTTTTGTGAAGTGAAAGGCTCGCGGGTTCCGACCGCAGTATTCGTCCACTGTGTGGGGCAACAGTGGCTGCTGTCCATTAACAACTTCAAAAGGGCTCTTATTCGATGAAGAACTCTTTTGAGAGTTGAAGAAAAATTGAGCTACATCGAGTAGTTGCGGCCAATTCTTCTGATTGGCATTGACAAAGTGGCGCAAGTACTCCTCCAACATCCCGTTAAATCTTTCTGTCTGCCCATCTGTCTTTGGATGGTAGCTCGAGGATATGTTCAGTTGTGACCCCAAGAGACTGAATAGTTCAGACCAAAAGGTCCCAGTGAATCTTCCATCTCGGTCACTAACAATGTTCTGGGGCACTCCCCAATATTTGACAATATGCTTGAAAAATTGTCGGGCTGTCTCCTCTGCCGAACAGTACTTCGACACCGGGATGAATGTGGCGTACTTCGAGAATCTGTCCACGACCACCATGATCGCACTTAAATCCCCTGTCTTCGGTAGGCTGGTTATAAAGTCAAGCGACACACTCTCCCATGGTCAGCTTGGGACTCGCAATGGCTCCAACAACCCAGGTGTCTTGTTCCTATTGACCTTGTCTTGCTGGCAGATGAGACAGGTCTTGGTGTACTCCACTACATCATCTCACATTTGTGGCTAGTAGTATCCCTGCTTCAAGAGGGCGTGCGTTCTCTGCCACCCTGGATGACCTGCCCACAAGGTGTCATGACACTCGCTTAGTAATGTCCTCCACAAATCTCCAGCTTTCGGAACATACAAGCGACCCCCTTTGGCCCATAGAAGATCATTCTTCACCCAGAACTGGCGAGTCTTGCCTTCTTTTACGAGCTTCGGGATAGTCTTGACAACCGGGTCTTTCTTTAGGTTTTCTTTGATGCGCTCCTTGAGTGGAGTGTTCACCACGCTAGCCGAAAAACTAGTCAAGATCTTTAGAGTCGCCAATTCTGCTTTGCGACTCAAGGCGTCAGCTGCCTGGTTAAAGCGTCCTGCCCTGTGCTCAAAACGAAAGTCAAATTCCGCCACGAACTCCTACCATCGAGCCTGCTTAGGGGTCAGTTTCGGCTGAGTAATGAAATGACTAACCGCTGCATTATCCGTCTTCACCACGAACTTTGACCCTGGCAAGTAATGTCTCCACACTCGCAAGCAATGGATAACTGCGAGGAGTTCCTTCTCCTGGGCAGTATACCGCCTCTCATCTTCAGACAGCTTGCGACTCTCATATGCTACCAGGTGGTCTTCTTCTACTAGTACTCCTCCCAAAGAATAATCTGAGGCATCTGTCTGTACTTCGAAGGGCTTGCTAACATCTGGCAAGGCAAGAACATGATCCTTCATCATGGCTTCCTTCAGACTCCTGAATGCTTCAGCACACTTGTCAGTCCACACCCAAGTCACACCTTTTTTCAGCAGCTCGGTCAAGGGTGTCGCCCTTCTTGAGTAGCCATCCACAAATTGTCTATAGTAGTTGGCTAGGCCCAAGAAGGAGCGGAGTTCTTTCACGTTTGTGGGGGCTTTCCATTCTTGGATTGCCCTCACCTTCTCCAGATCCATAAGAATTCGACCACGTTCAACAACGTGGCCTAGGAACTTGATGCTCTCCTGTGCAAATGAGCATTTCTCGGGCTTTACATATAGCTGGTTCTCTCTCAACTTCTGAAACACTTGAGCCAAGTGTTCTTGATGCTCTTCAATCGTGGCGCTATAAACCATGATATCATCCAAGTACACCACCACGAACTTATCTAGATACTCGTGGAATACTTGGTTCATCAGTGTGGAGAAAGTGGCAGGTGCATTTGTCAACCCAAACGACATTACTCGAAACTCAAATGCTCCATATCGAGTAACGCACGTTGTCTTTGGTTCATCCCCATCTGCAATCCTCACCTGATAATAGCCCGATCTCAAGTCCAACTTTGTGAAGTATTTGGCTCCACTTAGCTGGTCGAACAAATCAGCCATTAGAGGGATGGGGTAGGTGTTGCGAACTGTCACCTTGTTGAGAGTCCTATAATCAATGCATAGTCTCAAGCTCCCATCGTGCTTCTTCTGGAATAGCACAGGTGCGCCAAATGGCACCTTCGACGGTCTGATGAAGCCTGCCTCCAATAACTCTTTTAGTTGTTTCCTCAACTCTTCTAGCTCAGGGGGTGCCATTCTGTAAGGCGCTTTTGTTGGAGGTTTCGCTCCCGGCACCGGCTCTATCTTGTAATCAATCTCCCATCTTTGGTGGCAAGGCTTTGGGGAGTTTATCTGGCATCACATCCCCATACATCTCCAAGACCCTTGTAATTTCTAGTGGAACAATCTCTTCCACTGATTCTTCGAACACGGTGGGTACTGCTACATATGTGGGCTCCTGCTTCTTCAGACCCTTCTTGAACTATAATGCTGATAGAAGCTTCACACCAGGGGGTGGTTTCACCTTTGCGGGCACCATTGAGGGAGTCTCTCCCATTATGAGCAAACTCCCAGTGGCAAGAATTGGGATGGAACCTTTCTCGGTTAAAAAGTCCATCCCCAAAACTACATCGAAGTCGTCCATATGGACCACCACTAAGTCAGTCTGTCCCTCCCACGTGTCGAATTTAACTTTTACGCCTTTAGCCATGTCAGTTGTGGCCAAGGCCTTGGAGTTGACCGCTTTCATATGGCCTGAATCTTTCTCCAGTTTTAGTCCCAGTCATTTTGCTTCAAGTTCTGAGATGAAGTTGTGGGTGGCGCCTGTGTCGATCATCACACTTTTGGCAGGCTTGTCGTTGATGGTGGCATCCACGAACATTAGCCCCTTCCCCAGGGCCTTCTTCCCTTTTTCGCCATGTTTCTTGAGAGCATTCAACAGGCAGACAATGCCCATGTGCGCGTACTCTTCATCCTCCTCTTCTCCTTCGCCTTGTTCTTCTTGGCCAATGAGGGCATTCAACTTGCCCCTGTAAGGGAAAACTGCCAACTTATGTGGGCCTTTGTAGAGCCAACAAGCTAGCGGCTTCCTCCCTGCAGTAGCATCTGTACCGCTTGCAGAACTGGACTCTGCTATCCTCTTCTCTCCCCCACTCTTACCCTACCATGACTTCCCAGACTTCTTACTCCCAGCGCTACTTGAGCTGGTTGGAGGGGTAGCCCTTTTCGGCAAGCTGCTCTCTAGAGTGTAGTCTGTTAAGCGTTCAGCAGCAGCTTGAGTAGTGGCTAGGTCAGACACACGCTGTCTTTGAAGTTCTTGCTTGGCCCACGGTTTCAATCCCTCGAAGAAGCAGAAGAGCCTGTCTACTTCGGACATGTCCTTTATGTCGAGCATTAGTCCCAAAAACTTCTTCACATATTCTCGGACTGTCCCGACTTGTTTGAGCTCTCTCAACTGGCGTCGAGCCATGTACGCGACATTTTCTAGCAGAAATTGCGTCTTTAATTCTCTCTTCAGGTCTACCCAAGATGTGATGGCGCACCTACCATTCTCTATATCGTCATACTTGATCCTCCACCACACCTTGGCATCCCCAGACAAGTACATGGTAGCCATGGCGACCTTTCCTTCTTCCGAATCGGCCCACACGGCTCCAAAATAGTGTTCCATGTCGAAGAGGAAATTTTATAAGTCCTTCGCGTCTCTGGCCCCGTTATAGGGCCTTGGCTCGGGCACTTTAACTCGGCCATATTCCATACCTATCAGCCCTGTTGCAGGGGCATTCCCAACCGCTCGCATGGTTAGGTTTACCTTGGCAGTTAGCTCAGCCATTTCTTCTCTGAGCACGCCAATTACCTCCCTGCAGTCTTCCGTAGTGTCATTTATGGAAACTTGTTGTTCCTTCAGCATGTGCTCCACTGCCGCAATGCGCTCTTCCCACCGAGGGGAAACATAAGTACTTGTTGGAGTGTTTCTTTGCTCCAACGCGATTATTCTGGATAGGAGAACGTCATTTTCCTTTTCTAGCGCAGCTATGCGATTGTTTGCATCTGACGATCCAAAGTTATGACTTGCAGAGGAAAGATCCCTGACCCTTTCTTCCAGGCCATCTAATTCCCCTACACACTTCTCAAGTGCTTCGATCCTCTGAGTGTTGCTCACCATTAGTGTGTTTTTCCAAGCTCTTTCTAACCTGGCTCTGATACCAACTGTCACGGGCTGGCTATTTGGGTACTCCAACTAGGCTGAACGTGCGACACTTGCAGACACTTCAAGCTAGCAAGTCAGCCTACAACACACACTTGCAGGCAAACAAACTCAGTGGTTAGCCACATACACATCTCGGACATGCAACGGGAAATAATGAAGTATGAGCAAGCACAAAGCAAGTCATTCCTAGGAACGTCCACACAACACAAAGCACACAATGGCCCAACGAAGATAACAAACAAGTAACACATAGGCAACAAGGAAGCACACAGGGGAAAGTATGGATAAATATCATTTTATTAATATATATCCTTGATAGGTCAAGGGAGTACACAACTTTGGCCCTTATCTGCTGATGGCCATGGTGCTTCCCTAAGTCACCAGGTCACCTCCCCCTAAGGAGCCTTCTAGGGAAATAAGGTCTTCCCAGTAACATATATGATTTTTGTCTAGTAGACATATGCATAATTATAAAACTGCCACTACCCTATCCCATTAGGTTGCTTAGTGCAAGACTTGACTAATGATCAAGCACCAAGGCATGCTCACTTACAAAATGGCCCCATGTGGGTGTGCCAAAGGGGCAGCACGCCACATGCGGCGAGGCATGCATTGGTGCGAGGTGCTTGTGAGGGCACGAGGGTGCAAGACCCTTGGGTGCGCGAGGCTTGCGAGGGTACGAGGGTGTGAGACCCTCGGGTGCGCAAGGCTCCGTGTGGCATGGTGCAAGGCACTTGTGAGTGTACGAGGGTGCGAGACCATTGGGTGCGCGAGGCTCCGCGTGGCATGGTGCGAGGCGCTTGCGAGGGTACAAGGGTGTGAGACCCTCGGGTGTGCGAGGCTCCGCGTGGCATGGTGCGAGGTGCTGGCGAGGGTATGAGGGTGCGAGACCCTCAGGTGCGCGAGGCTTCACGTGGCATGGTACGAGACACAAGACGCTTGGCCTCGCCGTGCGAGGCTGGGTGAGGCTAGCCGATGCAAGGAGCGCCTCGCCGGGCAAGGTTGGCCGAGGCAAGGAGTGCCTCGCTATGCGAGGCTGGGTGAGGCTAGGCGAGGCATGGAGCGCCTTGCTACGCGAGTCTGGATGAGGTAAGGAGCGCCTCGTTATGCGAGGTTGGCCGAGGCATGGAGCGCCTCGCTATGCGAGGCTGGGCGAGGCCTGTGGTCTCTCGCTGCGCGAGGCTAGGCGTGGCATGGTGCGAGACACCCTTCTAGGCATGAGGCCCATCTTAGGCGTGAATCGCCCTGATGGTGCGAGGCCATTGGCATAGGGAAATGGTCACCTATAATTTCCATACTTCCATCGAGGAATGCTCTAAGGGAAATTATTCCATATTTCCAAGACCCACAGGTCCGAGCCCAATAGCATTAATACCTGACCTTTAGCCATGTGGTCTAACTAGGGACCAAAGATTTTTTCCTTGGTCAATTTTTTGCATTCACACTTGCCCCCCAGTCTATTAGGAAGTCTTTAAGCTTCGTGGTAGACTCATAATAATGCTACACTCACTTTGTTTTGGTGGTACTGCTGGGTGATTCGTGTCCATTGATGCGCTTTGATTACTTGTAAGGATATGTTGACCCCTTGGGCTCTTGCTATCCTTTTATGTATTTTAGCACGCGCTTATTATATATATATATATATTTTTTTTTTTGCGAGAAGTGTCCTTCTCATCATTAGGCATAGTACTATTTTTGCAAGCGCCTTCTTTGAGACCTTTTTTGCAAGCGTCTACTTTGAGACCCTTTTTTTGCAAGCGTCTACTTTGAGCCCCTTTTTGGCAAGCGCCTTCTTTGAGACCCTTTTTGTGAGCGTCTACGTTGAGACCCTTTTTGCAAGCGTCTACATTGGGACCCTTTTTGCAAACGTCTACGTTGAGAGCCTTTTTTGCAATTTTTGAGGTGATCTCCCATCGTGTTGGGACTTTAATGGCTAGATGGTCCTCGTCCAATTTTAAACTTGGTCTGCAACCCCTCTAGCACAACATCCTCTTATATATAGACTCTTCAAACGTATTGGTAGTAGGGCGACTGGAGGAAGATTCGCTTTCTTCAACATGCGAGTTCTTTTGGCCCTCTTCCACATGCATGTACTTCTGTGCTCTTTGGAAGAAATCATCTAAATTCGTAACTTCTCTTTTGAGCATGTTACCCCATAGCTTGCTTCCTGGACGAACTCCAGTTGTAATAGCCATCTTGAGCTTCGCTTTGGTTAAACTCCCCACTTTTGTTCCTTCCATATTGAACCTATGGATATAGTTCTTCAGACTTTCATTTTCACCTTATTTTATGTTAGCGAGGCTGGTAATTGGCATAACATAATCACAGACCGTACGGTGGTACTGAAGAAATTCGCCAGAGAATTGCTGCCATGATTTGATAGTTCCTGGCCTTAGCCTCTTGAACCACTTGTATGCAACACCCTTAAGTGTAACAGCAAAGAAATGACATTTTGCTCTGCTGTTGACCCCTCTTAACCTCATCAAGTTTTTGAAGTAGTCTAAGTGATACTTTGGGTCCGTAGTACCCTCGTACAGAGTCATGTGAGGCTCTCTGAGGTTGGCGGGGACTTGCTCAGCCTAGATCTCCCTTGCAAAGGGCGAATCATGGTCAAATTCTTCATCATCTCTGTGCCCCCCAGGTGCGGTGATAATCTTGCCTTGAGGGTGCTACATTTTGATGTCTAGTTCCCTCCTCTTATTGCATAAGGAGTCTTGCGGATTCTTATGCTGATCCCTTGCCTTGGTTGTGCCCCTTGGAGGAGCCATAGGGGGTGCGTTTCTTACTTCTGACCTCTTCCCATGGAGCTCTTCTCTTAGGCCAGGGGGCGCCTCTTTTGAGATGACTTCTGCTTCGTTCTTACGACCATCGCCTTCCCTCTGCCCTTGCTCCTAGGGGCATTTCGCCGGCTTAGGCCCCTCATGGTACTTTGTCTGGTGAGTTTTACTGGTGGAAAGTCAGGTTCTTCCATCATCTACGGGGACAGTATTTTCCCCTTTCTCACGCTCCTCTTTATGCTTAGGAAGGGGTATGCGCAACTTTCTTTGCAGTAGGTTGTTTAAGACCTCTTGCATGCCCTCTATTGTGGTTCCATCCTTAGAGTCTTTTTATGTAACTCTTGAATCTCATCCTTGTAGAAACAATTCCTTGAGATGGAACTTACCGAGTGCACCCTGGGACCCCTGCCTGGCCTGTGCTTTGACTGACCTGGGTCTTGGTGGCCTGAGCATGGTGCCACCGAGGGTACTGGCGGCTCTGAATGACCTCTGGGGGGCCGGGTAGCCGAGGACGATGCTTCCTTCTCCTCCCCTGGGGGAAAAGGTTCCTTCGGCCTACCTCCATGCTTAGACGGAGGGGGATATTTCTTGGAAGCCCTCTACTCTACTCCGTCCCAGCGAACCTCATCTTCTTGTAGTTGCCGTAGGCCTTTTGAACGCCTTAGCATCTTTCTTTGCTGGAAGTGATGAAAGAATGTTGGCTTGATGCTTGTTCTTCCTACAAACGGCGCCAAACTGTTGACGGTGAAATCTCATCAACGATATAAGGTTAGAAAATTGAGACTGTATTGCAAAAGATATCTTAGAAGAAGATTGAGAGAACTTGAAAGAGTAAATATGCAGAACTACAATGGAGTAAAATTCATATATTTCTTAACAGCCTCAGCATACAATGAATTTTCCAACCCCTTTTCTGGAGGGGTGATGATCTATTTATACTGGGGCTCTAATGGCTCCCCATACATTGTGGTCCCAGGGAACAAGATTTTACATAGGTAGATTGTCAGGGTAATGGCACAGGTCATGGTGGAGCAGAAGGTTACGGTGTCGGTCTAGTACATAGTCAGAGGTATGCATGTAGTTCTTCCACTCTCTGTACAAATCCGTACCTCCACTACTTGTAGGACACAGATGTCATGGTTATGCTTCTTTCCTCCTTATGGTCATATGTCCTGATGGTTATGCATGCGAGGCATGTGACGGTACGAGGCCCAACGTAGTGCGAGACCCTCAGGTGCATGGCAAGGCATGACACGGTGCGAGGGTGCAAGACCCTCTGGTGCATGGCGAGGCATGCGAGGGTACGAGGGTGCGAGACCCTGGGGTGTGCATCGAGGCATGCGTTCATGCGAGGCGTTTGCGAGGGTACGAGACCCTTGGGTGCATGGTGAGGCATGTGAGGGTACGAGGGTGCGAGACCCTCGGGTGCACGGCGAGGCATGCATTGGTGAGAGGTGCTTGCAAGGGCATGATGGTGCGAGACCCTCGGGTGCGTGAGGCTTGCGAGGGTAAGAGGGTGCGAGACCCTCAGCTGCATGAGGCTCCACGTGGCATGGTATGAGGCACTTGCGAGGGTACGAGGGTGCGAGAATCTCGGGTGCGCAAGGCTCTGCGTGGCATGGTGTGAGACACAAGACGCTTGGCCTCGCCGTGTGAGACTGGGCGAGGCATGGAGTGCCTCGCTGTGCGAGGCTGGTCAAGGCCTGGAGTGCCTCATTATGCGAGGCTGGGAGAGGCAAGAAGCGCCTCGCTGTGCGAGGCTGGGCAAGGCTGGTCGAGGCAAGGAGCGCCTTGCTGTGCGTGGCTGGGCAAGGCTGGCTAAGGCAAGGAGCGCCTCGCTGTGTGAGGCTGGCCGAGGCATGGAGCGCCTTGCTATGCGAGGCTGGCTGAGGCTGGTTGAGGCAAGGAGTGCCTCGCTGTGCGAGGCTGGCTGCGACATGGAGCACCTCTCTACGCGAGGCTGGGCGAGGCCTATGGTGTCTCGCTGCGCGAGGCTAGGTACGAGACACCCTTCTCGGCATGAGGCCCATCTGCGGCGCGAATCGCCCTGATGGTGCAAGTCCATTGGCCTAGGGAAATGTTCACCTATAATTTCCATACTTCCATCGAGGGAAGCTCTAAGGGAAATTATTCCATATTTCCAAGACCCACAGGTCCGAGCCCAATAGCATGAATACCCGACCTTTAGCCATGTGGTCTAACTAGGGACCAAAGATTTTTTCCTTGGTCAATTTTTTGCATTCACAGCCTTTAAATGCAGGGTTACTAGAGGGACCACCAAAACTCAAGAAGCCTTCAAAGGAAAGGTAGCTAAGGGTTTCAAAAAGTGGTAAAATCGCTCCATCAAAGGAAACAACACCAAAATTTCGAAATCCTCTGCATCGTTGCTTCTTGAGCTCGTCAAAACTACCAAAGAAAAGTCACCACCAGTCAAGGGTTACTCACTTAACAATCAAAGGGAATCTAACCAACAATCTGTTCAGATTATGATTGGTTCTATCCCTATCAACTTGCCCATAGTGGCATCTGTGCTATTCACTTCGATCATGGATAAAGAAATTGCACCAACTCCCTAAACTTTGAGGATCATTAAGGCAACAAAATCTTCATCTACACCAAGTACTCCCAAAATGTCAAAGCTAGTAAAAGGTGACTCTATTATGCCCAAAGTTGGAATGCTAGCGAAATCTGCACAGTCAGAAATTCCAACAAAAAGCTCATCAAGTCATGAAAGACAGCAACAACCACTCATGGAAGAGACTAGGCATCCATTGGATCACCTGAGATTAGGTGGAGGGTTAAAGACACTTTCCTCTATCCCAAAGTGGGCTAGAAGTCCATGTTCGCCAGTGCCTAAAGCAAACCCTTGCTCGTTCTTCAACAAAAGAGAAGGATGGTGAACAACTCAGAATGGACAAAGTGAATGGGTATTTCTTCCTCGGTACTAGCCCACAAGAGTTGAACAAAATAACCAGTCTACACCCTACACGAGACCTATAACTCGTTCAAGAGCTCGTACTATGAGCAAAACGGGTGCTGGAAAAATCTTTAAAATCCTCGACTCAAGAGGTGGGAAGTAGCATGTCAAGAGTCTCCATAAATGATACTTATTTTAGTGATCAAGATGAGGTGGTGCCCAATAAGCTCATTTCCCAGTTTGAAGTACTAACGATTGGTAGTGATAAAAATATGCCAGTGTTAGTAACTGGGCCAATGAGTCCAGAAGAGGAGGTGCAAGAGCTTCACAAGCGATTAGCAGAAAGGGACGAAGAAGTTGCTCAACTTTCTACACAATTAGCCCAACAAGATAATGTTAATGCATTAAAACAAAAAGAGGCTGAAGTTGGGCAAAATTCTTCATCCTCAATACCTCCGCTAGCCAGTATGCAACCTCTGCCACTCAGTGTGCAATCATCGCCAGTCGGTGTGCAACCACCTTCAAATTTGAAAACTTTGATCATGGAAAGTATTCGAAAGCACCATGCTGTAACAAGCATTCCTATTATGGGATATCACAAACCTTATCCGGCCTACTATGATCAAATTCTGTTTCCGATAAACTACATTAGACAAAAATTTGAAAAGTTTGATGGAATCGAAGGATCTCCCCATGAACATCTGGCATATTGCACCTCTGCGTGCGGTGAATCTACACAGTTAAATGCACTTTTGATCAGACAATTTGTGCAATCACTAAAAGGAGCAGCATTTACATGGTATACCTAACTTCCCCCAGGGTCCATAAATACCTGGGATGATATACAAAAGGCCTTTTTAGCACAATTTGTCAGTTCAAGAAAGGCAATAAACATCCATGATTTGGTGGAAACCAAACAAAGGCCTAATGAAAATACAATCAAATTCATTACAAGATGGAGAAGTCTCAATCTCCAATGTCCGGAAAGGCTATCAGAACAGGCTGCAGTTTCGATGTGTGCTAGGAACCTCAACCCTAAGGTGGACACTTTTCTTGGAACAATAGAGCCTAAAACCTTTAATGAGCTGGTGTCAAAATCATGGAATGTGGAGATCAAATAGCTCGCCAAAATGGTGGCTTACAAAAGTCCTACCCAAAAATTGATAACAAAAGGGCACCGAAGAAAGGGGTTTTAATGGCCACCTTTGTTAATGCTAAAAATAATAAGGATAGGGGAAAAACATGAGAGCAACCATTGAAATTAACTCTCAAAGAAAGAAAAGAAGTAAAATATTCATTTGATGATGAAGATGTTGAATTTTTTTTTTTTATGAGTAAACAAATTCCAAAGCTATTAAGCTCCCCGAGCCTAAAAGACCTAATGAAGTCAACAAGACTAATGATCCAAATTATTGTCGATATCACAGAATTGTCAGTCATTTGATGAAGGACTGTTATGTTCTCAAAAACAACATGATTAAAAGAAAGGAGATTGAGATAGACTCTTCTTTTGTGAAAGCAACTACGAATTCAACTTCATTAATTGAAAATGACCAACTGTTACACAAAGATGTAATTTTTGTAGCATTTGATGTTGATAAATAAGTTACAATTGTTCATGCTCATTCTGAGATGCCAAAGTCAGGAAATCCAAATATTCCTACTTTGTATGAACTTATGACGGAGCCAAATCTGGAGTTGTGGGACAACTGGCCCAATAGTGAGGAAAAGTTAGAAAGTACGTGGGAAACATATTCTCAGAAAAAATCTAAAAAAGTACAAGATTCATCTTAACAAAAAAAAATTTCCTCTGAAAGTTCTAGAGTCAAATTCTTAGGCAAAGTAAGACCAAAGAAGAACGACAAAAAGAAAAAGGCCAAAAACGAAGACCTGTCCATAAAGAGGACGAACATGAGCAAAAAAGAATTTTCATAACTCTAAAAGAGTTAATGCCAGAGAAGCTACATAAAATGACTCTCACTGATAATGAGGATGAAGTGTTGAGTTGTTGCATGACTATACTTGTAGAAGAAAATCATAATTTTGCCTTATTGGAAAATGAATCTGAGGTAGATGAGATTACTTTGCAAGATATGCGTAGGAAAATCTTTGCAAAGAAGGGAAAAGAAGCAAAAGAGCTTGAAAAAGCTAAGGATGACATTCAGTTAGGAAAACCTTCATCCTCGATCAATAAAGAAATATGCAGTGATAGCCAAAGCAAAAGTAATAGTGAACACGAGATGACGCGAGCAAAATATGACATATTGGCTCATCTAAAACGCATCCCTGCTCTTTTGAGTATCTACAATGCTTTACAAATGTCTCCTGATCATAGAAATGCTCTTGTCGTTGCATTAACAAGTCCTGAATTTTATACAGAATAGATAGAACCAATTAAACCTACGTCACTTGAGGGAAATGCTTCTTGTATGGCATGCGTTACTTTTGATGATGAAGACCGTCAATTGGGAGCTGCCTTGCATAATCGACCTCTCTATGTGACAGGTATGATTGCCAATATTCGCGTAAGTCGCATCATGTTGGATTGTGGGTTAGCTGTTAATGTACTTCCTGTAAAACTTTGAAAGATGTTGGTTTACAACCACATCAATTATCTCCATCATCATTAACAATTTAAGGATTCAATCAAGTTGAAGAAAAAGTAAGGGGAAGAATCACATTAAATGTTGAAATAGGAGAATTAAAATGTAAGGCCCTATTTCATGTTATTGACTCCGAGACATCCTATAACATGTTGTTAGGGTGACCTTGGCTTCATGAATATGTAGTCATTCCTTCAACACTTCACCAATGGTTCATGTTTTTCAAAGGAGGAAAAGTTAAAACGGTTAAGGCAGACCCAAATCCCTTTTATGGGGAACAAGTGAATTACGCTGATGCAAAATTTTACAAGCCAGCTAATGTCACTATATTAAAAGGGATACCTGAGGAAGAAAAATGTTGACCCAAATAATTTGAGGGCTCAACATCACAAAAATCCCTACAAACCTAACAATTATCCCCTATGAAATCTTCTCAAAAGGAAGAGGAGAATTTAAAGGTGTCTTGCCAAAAAAGAACCTATAAATATACTCCTAAAAGTCAACGAGGAGAGGGGTAAAAAGCGTTAACACCTATTGAAGATACAGTGACAAACATGATGACAAGTTTCACCTTACCATTACAAAAGATTGATTAGTCACTTCCTAATGGAAAAATGCATATTTGAATAACTTTTGGTAAAAATGTCAAAACAAACAAAAGGGTTGTTACTCTTAGCAAAAGATCCTCAACTGTTGTAACTACAAAAGCCTTCAAGATGGAAAAGAAAAAATTCTGTGTTAAGAAGCAAAAATAAATCACAATTCATCAAAATAGTGATTGTTTAAAGGCCTCGTTTGAGTCAGATGAGTTAACAAAAGAGGAACAGAGGATGTTTCTCGGTGATAAAATGAGTACATCGACCCCACGGGTGTCAGTATTTGAAAGACTCAAAGCAGGCACATCAACTCCATGAGTGTCAGCATTTGAGAGGCTTGAATTTCCATCTGTTTATCAACCAAAGGCATTCAGAAAGAGTAAGGAGTGGTAGTTAAAGCAAAAGAAACATTAGAAATTACTTCTCACCAAAATGAGGGGTACGAAGCACAAGAGGACCAAGAAGATGTTGTGCAAGATAATTATCTTTCTTTTGAAGAAAGTTTAGTTGTAGATGAACAAAACTCAAGCTCAAATTATTCAAAATATTTTTTGGATATCATTCAACCAACACCACAAGAACTAGAAGACGGGGGGCAAGCAATAGTTGATGATTTAATATAACTCAATCTTGGTACCAAGGATGATCCAAAGCTTGTATTTTTCAGCTCATTATTAATTGAAGAGGAATTGCAAAAGTACAAACAATTCCTTTATGAATACAAAGATGTGTTTGGCTGGGGGAATCAAAATATACCAGGCTTGGATCCAAATGTTGTTGTACATATGTTGGAAGTATCGAAAGATGTTCCACCTGTGAAACAATCTCAAAGAAGAATTCGACCAGAGTTAATTCCAAAAATTGAAGCAAAAATCATAAAATTGAGAAGAGCTGGCTTCATTCGAGAAGTTAAATACCCAACCTGGCTTGCAAACATTGTCCCTGTGTAAAAGAAAAATGGGCAAATTCGCATATGCGTGGATTATCAAGATCTCAACCGTGCCTGCCAAAAGATTAATTCCCACTTTCCATTATTGAATTGCTAGTAGATGCTACTACTGGATTTATGGCATAATCATTCATGGATGGGTTTTCTCGGTATAATCAAATCAAAATGGTACCTGTAGGTGAAGAGCTCACTGCTTTTCGAACACCAAAAGACATTTATTGTTACACAGTTATATCATTTGGGCTTAAAAATGCAGGGCAACCTACCAAAGGGAAATGACCACTATCTTTGAAGACATGCTTCACAATACTATCAAATGTTATGTTGATGATTTAGTGGTGAAAAAAAAGAAAGGACAAATCATCTTGATGACTTAAGGGGAGTCTTTGATAGACTTAGAAAACATCAGCTCAAGATGAATCCTTTAAAATGTGCATTTCGGGTAACATCAGGAAAGTTTCTCGGATTCGTTGTTAAACATTAAGGAATTGAAATTGACCTCGTGAAAAATAAAAGCGATATTGGAAATGCCTCCCCCACGCAACTTGCATTAATTATGGGGACTACAAGGAAGGCTGACTTATATCCGAAGGTTCTTCTCAAACCTTTCATGTAGATGCCAACCTTTCACAAGACTAATGCAGAAAAATGTACCATTCATATGGGATGAGGCATCCAAAATTCTTTTGAAAGTATCAAGCGATACTTGTTACACCCACCAGTGATGAGAACTCCAATTTTAGGAAAGTCATTGATATTGTATATCACAACATTAGATTGCTCTTTAGGAGCATTGCTGGCACAAAATAACGAGGATGGAAAGGAAGTCTCCCTCTACTATTTAAGTATAGCTTTGGTAGGGGCAGAACATAACTATCCTCCAATTGAAAAGGTGTGCTTGGATTTAATTTTTGTTGTTACAAAATTATGGCATTACTTACTCTCACACACTGTGACATTAGTGTCAAAAGCTGACCCTTTGAGGTACATTCTATCAAAACCCGTGTTGTCTAGGCAATTGGAAAAATGGTCCATGATCCTGCAAAAGCAATAAAAGGACAAGCATTTGCTGATTTGTGGTAGCGCACCCAATTCCAGACAATATGGAGTATGGTACATTCTTTCAGACAAAGAAGTTTTCACAATTGAAACTTCATCTTGGAAACTTTACTTTGATGGGGCAGCAAAGATGTATGGAGCAGGTGCTGACATTGTCTTTGTGACACTTTCTAGAGGACTGATACCTTACTCTTTTCACATTCTGACTATATGTACCAATAATGTAGTAGAATATGAAGAGTTAATAATTGGTCTCGAAATTGCACTTGAAATGCAAATACAATCACTGGAGGTATATGGCGATTTTCTTCAGATTATCAAACTAATTTATGGTGAATTTGCAATGAAGCATGAGGCTCTAATTCCTTATCATGAGAAGGCTAAGCATTTGAGTGCTCAATTCCAAACCATCACATTAGATCATATCCCTAAGTCAAAAAATGGCATAGCTGATGCTTTAAATAAATTACATGCATCACTAACACTTCCTGGTGAAAGGGATATTCCAATTACAATAGGAGAATGCCATTTGTTACTCCAAATTATGGAGAGGGCAGAAAAATAAGTACCACAAATTTGGTAACTTTCCTTGAAAATACAAATGACAATGACTAGCGCCAACTGATTATTAACTATATCCAAAAAGGAGTTTTGCAAGAAGACTTGAAAACAAGAGTGGATGTAAAAAGAAGAGCTCTTCGGTTTGTTTTTCTCAATGACACACTGTATAAGCGTTCTTTTTATGGGATGCTGCTAAAATGTCTTTCAAAAGAAGAGGTGTCATATGCTCTTCAAGAAACTCATGCTGGTACATGTGGTGCCCACTAAGCTGGCCCTAAATTGTCAGCTTAATTGAAACTATTGGGTTACTATTGGCCTACTATTGTCCAAGATGTGATTAATTTCGCCAAATGTTGCAAGTTGTGTCAACTACATGGAGATTTTATCCATCAACCCCCTCAACCACTTCATCCTTCAATATTGTCATGGCCTTTCGAAACATGGGGAATGGATGTCATTGGTCCTTTCATGCCACCATCTTCCAAAATACATAAATACATCCTGGTCGTTACAGATTACTTCTCCAAGTAGGCTGAAGCTATACCCTTAAAAGAAGTACGTGCAGAAGATGTTGCCAACTTCATAAGAACTCACATAATTTATCGTTATGGGGTTCCATAAAAAATTATATCAGACAATGCTTTTTACTTCAAATGTAAGATACTTGTCAAACTAATGGAGAAGTACAAATTCAAGCATAGTTTTTCAGCCGGTTGTAATCCGTCTTCAAATGGCCAAGCATAAGCATTTAATAAAATGTTACGCAAAATCTTGAAGAAGATGGTAACCAAGAACAAAAAGGATTCGCATGGACGCCTCCCGGAAGCTTTATGGGCTTACAGGACCACTTTAAGAACTACCACTGGTTGTACACCTTATAGCTTGGTGTTTGGTCTGAATCAGTATTACCCTTGGAGGTTCAAATACCTTCGTTAAGAATCGCTACTCAATTAATGACCCTGATGAGAATGTGGAAGTTCATTTAGCTGAGCTCAAAGCATTAGATGAAAAATGACTTGCTGTCCAACAAAAACTCGAAATATACAAGACACAAGTAGCTGGGGCATTCAACAAGAAAGTCAAATTCAGATGGTTTTCAGTTGGCGATTTGGTACTGACTGTAAAAGCATCGGTTGTTATAACTAGAAGGATGAAAAGAAAAATTGAAGCTACATGGGAAGGACCATATGTTGTTACTAAGGTCTTCTTAAGAGGGCTATATGAACTTTTTTATTCAGAAGGTCGCTGCATTTAGCCGTGTTTAACAGAAAGTTCATCAAGAAGTTCTACACTTAAACAAAAAGGTTTTCACCTAATGTTTAGTTCGCACACTTAAAAAAACAAAAAAAGGTGTACAATGAACTACGAAAGGCTTCATCACACTTTGGGTATGTAGACAATCTAGTTTATAACTAGGCCCAGCAACAACAAAAAATTATAAATCATAAACAAAAAGAACTACGAAAGGCTTGATCCCATTATGGGTATGTAGGCAATCTAAAAAAATATATAGATGCAGCCACAAAATCAAAATAACAAAAACATCTTTTCAAATGAAAATGTTAATGTTAATATCCAAATAACAAAGTTTCTATTTGTCTCTAATACTGATGACAAAAAAAAAAAAACAATAAAAACAAAACAAGATTCTAAACGAACAATGATGATGACTAAGGTCTTCAATCTGACTTGAATCTTGATTGTGTCGTTCGCTCTTTCAATTTCATAGAATCGTTCCATGTCAACATCAAGTTTGGATTGCTTAATGTCTTCTTCATTCTGCTAATGATCCTTCAAGGAGGTTTTAAGACTAGAAAGGTTTTTTTTCAAGGAATGCCTTTTCAGTCTCGTAATTAGTCCTTCTTCGTCGTAACTCTAATTCGATGGTGATAATATCTGCTTCCTTGGCCTTAAGATCCTCCAAAGCTTTTTTCTTGTTTGATACAGATATAGACAAGCTGTCCATGGTAGCCAAATTTTCTTCGTCACGACGAATTATATCACAGATGAGAGAGGAGTTGATATCTTTGCCATCTTCAATTACCTTGGCAGCTTCTAAACATTTTTCATTTAAGCCAAGTGAATTATGGACAGAACTGATAAACCAAGCAATCTCTGGTGGCTCAATATCCATTGGCTTACAAACATAACTCAATACATCAAGCTCCTTAATCACTTTAGCACTATGCTTCAAAATGTCTTGTGTCGATTGAGAAGGAGAAAGCAAGTGTAGTATGGTCCTCATGATACCAATTATAAAGACTTTGGTGATCGTCGAGATACACATAGATGAGATGGAATTGGGTGGAGCATTATTCTCATCAGGTACTACTTCATCGGAAAATTCAACATTGACATGATCAGCGGATTCATCAAAATCAACATGTGCATCAATGTCAAAATCACATTATGAGGTATGGTCTCAGAATTATGAGAGATCGAAAAACGTTACATCTTTCTGATGACTAGTTTCAACATGTCTGACATGTTTTTTCTTTCTTTTAAAATGAACCTCTGAAGTATTGTAACTATCTGATTCTACATCAGTGTAATTAGTGCTGACAAAATCATCATCCTGAGGAGTACTCTTCACAAAAACTGCTTCTAGGGAAGAATAAAATTCACAGATGTCTTTGATCACATGTTTTGATTCATCTTCTTTATAAGGTTGATTTGACAACATTGTATGGATATCTTTCACAGATCTTTCAAATACGGAAGACAACTTCTCACCCACCAACGAAAATACCACATACATTGACCCATACAAGTAATCTTGGGGATATGAAAGTGAATGCCAATATTCCTCCATAAAATAAAAACCCAAACTTTGGCAATATCGCCTATCTCACATGGTGCCTCCCTGCGGATGCTTAAACAAAAGTTGGCTGAAAGTACACCTTGGTCAAAACCAAACTGGTGAGTAAATCTATTTGAATAGTATGGTTCCATATACATGTCACTTCCTACTCTCACAGGTAATAAGAAGAGCGCATTGATATCAATAGCTCAAACCTTTCGTTAGACAAGTCTTCATCATCCAAATAGTCATGATCTTCTTCTGCCAAAAAAGAGTGTGGCCGATGGATAACATAGTCTTCCTTTCTTAAAATACGCCTAGCTCCATTCAAAGTTTGGTGTTCAGCAGGAATGTCAGTGTACTTGCTTAAATGAGGAAAATCTACAATGAGCCCCCAGCCGCTATAAAGATTAAGAAAATGCTAAGCCAACCAACCTATCACATAATGCATAGGTAGAAAATTTTGACCCTCTTCTTGACAATGTATGGCTGAATTGTGAAAAGCACGACAAATATAACCAAGAACTGAAGGCGCAAGTGAAAATTTAGTTCCATGTGCCATTAATAAAGCCATATAAAAAATTTTGGGTCTAATTTTAGAACCTGAAGTAGGAAAGACAAAACGACTCAACCATAGAGAAAAAAATGCTGCAAGACCACACTCTTTTGATACATTCAGAGGAAGAGAACGAAGGTCGAACCCTTTGTCATTTTTCTGTTGGCCAAATTTTTTGGGGGGTTTAGAATTCAAGCTCTCTTTAATCCCTTCAAAAATCTCGACCCTCGATAAAAAAAATTCAATCCATTGACCCCAGGATACATCCAAAGCCTCTAAACGGTCATATGCACCCCAACACTTCAAATAGTCACAGATTCGAGTGTGGGTCCTCAAAAGTTCAGAAATGGTAGAATAATATGAATCACCCTTCATTAACTTCTTATTGAGAGGGATAAACTCCTTATAAGGTATACCTAAAATGGGCAAGCCACCAATAACTTTCAAATCATACAAAGAAATTCTCATTTCACCGTTGCTATGATGGAATGTATTAGATAAGGGAACCCAAAGCCTAGAGAAAGCTCGCCAAACAGAGAAAGATACATTGAATGGGTATCTCGATATATAAACAGCTCCATAAATCTCTGCTTTCTTTAAAACACTTTGATTTTGATGCAGAATGAGTTCTATCCACTCAAGGAGATATGACATGAATTTAACTTGCCCTCCAAAATGAAATTTATTTCAAGTCTTTTTATCTTTCAAGACATGATGAAGGCTTGGAAAGAAATTACTACTACTTGGTGAGCCAAATCCCCATCTTCTTTATTGACAACATCTCCCAAAACCTTTGCTTGAAAATTGGAGCCATAGCCTCGAATATGTTTAACAGCATGGTCGTTAGATGAAGAATAATATCTCAAATCACCTAAACAAACATCCTCAATCTTAAATAGAGAAACAGGATCCTGGTGATCATTTAACGTTCGAATCTCAGTCAATGATAAGGAGCGGTGATAAGAGGGTCTGATCGTTATTTCTTTGCCAAATTCATCAGGAGCCTTTTGGGAGCCAATACTTCCAACACTAGACATATTGCAGAAATATTTCCTTTTCCATAAAAAAAGGAAAGAAGTAAGTATTTTTTTTTAAAAAAAATCTCAAGCAATGCACACGCTCATAAATGACACGTACTTGCTTGAAGGGGCAACTGTTGAACCGAAAAAAAGGGAGAAAAATAAAAATAAAAATTAATATATATATAAAATATAATATATGTATATATCAACATAACAAAAAAAAACAATATACATTAATAAAGATAATGTGTAGTGAGGTTTTGATTCACGTGTAGTTAAGAAAATAATAAAAAAAAAAAAGAGAAATTGGTATAGGTGAGAAAAATTAGGGAAGTTATCTCCACTCACCTATTTCTCTCTTCCCACATCTCCATTTATTTAAACGTGTTATGAAAACAGTTTTAACTACAAGACTCTCTATAAATAAATAAAATAAGGAAATAAGAAAAACGGGGATCGACATTTTGCATTAGGAAAGATACAGAGAAAAAAAATCAAATCATAGTATTTCTTCAAATTGTTCAAGGTTTCACAGGTAAATATCTATCCCTAAATTTCTTCTTCTTCCCTGGTTTTCTCTTGCTCCATGATGGAATGCACTCATTCCTTTCTTTTCATTTACCATGGAATGCACTCATTCCACCTCCAAAAAAATTAATGGATGCACTCATCCTTAATTGTAAGGAATGCACCTATTCCACTACAAATCTATGGAATGCACTCATTCCACTACAAACTATGGAATGCACTCATTCGGCTACAAATCTATAGAATGTACTCATTCTGCCCTTAATTTATTTTTCTTTGAAATAAAGTTGGAGTATTATGCTATAAAAATTATCACAAAATCTTAATTTTGATAAAGAAGAAGTAAACAAGATTGGTGACCAAATTTAATACCTCTGAAAAGTCACAAAAGAAAAAACAAACTCTCGAATAATTGAAATTTGTAATCAATTGATGAGGCAAAGTCCCAAAATAGATATCATGTTTGTGACCAAAAAAAAAAACAAACAAATCAGTTCGATATATATATATATATAAATCGTATGCGACAAATAAAAGAGAAGCATGTATATATACTAAGTACTCAAAATCTATCATATATATATATATATATATATGTATAAAAGTTAATGTATTTAACCATGTGCATATGCTCATTGCCATACATAAACGTGACCAGGTCAAGACAAAATCCAATTTATGGTGACTATATGTATATATATGTTAAGTTTGAATATACAAAATAATGTGTATTGTCGTGACACAATAGTAAAAAAAAATCAAAGTTTATCATTTATCAATTGCACACATGTGTATCAAATTTGAAACCAAATCTCAAAGTCTTAAGTCAAACCATTAAAGCAAAAATTAAGAGATATTTGTATATGAGTATTAAATTTGGAACCAAGTCCCGACGTTCCACCGACTTAAGCAAAAGTAAAATAAGTGTGTATGCAAGTTTTCAATTTTGTGATCAGTTGAATTTATACAAGCGAAACTAAACACACATATATATATATATATATTAGATTAAGTGGAGAAAGAGACTATGTATATATGATAACTCAAAAAAATGTGTATGGTGCATATACAATATATACATACAAGGGGCTTACCTTGAAGATAAAAAAATTGTGTGTATGCTCTGTCAAAGAATGACAACTTATCATATGACTTTTACTTTATCTTTGTAAAGCTATTAAATAGACTAGATATAACTAATAATCAAATAATATATTGAAATATATATCAAATTCGAAACAAAATTTGAATTTTGAATACAAATTTTAAGATATTTATATTATTTGATATATTCCAAAACATAAATACAGTAAAGTTTTATCTAAAAATTTTAATTTCAAATTTTAAAGTAAAATTTGAATTTTAAAATAGTGATATTATATATAAAATTTTAGATTTATTCCTCAAATTTTTTGGAATAATAAATTAAAATATTGGTCGAATAATCTCTTTATATATAAAACAAATTCTTGATAAAAAAAAAATATAAAGAAATTTCAAGACATAAAATCGTCATAAAAATGACAAAATTCTAAAACCATGTAAATGGTATAAAAATTTCCAATCCCAAATGAGCTCATTATAGCATCTGAAATGATAAAATCTATTTTAAATGGTATCTCAAAGAGGTCATTTACCTTAACAAAAATCCCAAAAGAGGTCTTTTACCTCAAAATTCAAAAGTGCATTAAAGTAACATCAAAACTTTATAAAATGGTATTTTAAAGAGGTCATTCGTCTCAAAATTAAAAAACACTCCAAAGCATATCTAAAATAAGAATACCCAAATTTCAAAGTGAGGTTGTCAACCTCAAAAATTATGAAAAATCCCAAATGCTTTTAACTACATTTGATTTGATTCTTCTAGAGGATACGTAGGCAACTTAGTCGCTAAAACTAAGTGCAGTCATATGAACCATAAATTCTCAAAATTCTCCAATATCAAACACAACTCTAAAATTCAACGAAAGGTCATTCACCTCGGAATTTTTCCTAACTTCCAAAACACTAAATAATTCCATGATATGATTATTTACCAAAATTTCATAAATTTATAAAAAATCATGAATTCCTATGAATGGTCATTTACCGGTATTCTTCCACTCATTTTCCAAAATATCTATCTAGAGAACTACAAGTGACTTTATCATTCATAAAGAGGGTATATAGGCAGCTCAGTCAGTCAAATTTACTGAGTATAGTCATAATTCCAAATCTCTCAAAATTTTCCCAAAAAATACACGAGTAATTAATATCATCATAATTGGAATCAAAATGTTTTCCTTTAAATAAAAATGGTAGTAATGAAGAGGTTATTCTTATAATCTTGGATGGGTCAAACCCAAACTAATAAATTCTTACGCTATAAAATCGGCATAGGTGAAGATCAACCTGCTGCTCTTACTGATGCGAGCATTACTGCCCAACGAAAAATCCATGCACAATGGGAAAAGTCAAATCGTCTCAGTCTTATAGATATGAAAAGATCAATTCCTGAACATCTTTTGAGCGGTCTGCCTGAGACCACTAATGCCAAAGAGTTTTTAACTAATGTGGGAAATTGTATGACACTGGTGAGAATGATGAAACTGGATCTCTTATGGATGAGATTCAAACCATCAAGTATGATGAAACTAAAGGAGTAAGGGACTTCGTTCTGAAAATTGGCAATATTCAGTCAAAGCTAAAAGATCGTAAGGTTCCTCTACTTGATTCCTATATTTTTCATCATACTCTTCATGCTCTTCCTGCATCTTTCAGTCTCATTAAGACAACCTACAACACTTATAATCAAACATTGAGCATAAATGACCTGATTTCGAAGTGTGTGGCTGAGGAAAACAAGCTGAAAAAGGAGAAGAATGAGTCAGCTCATTATGTTTCTCAACTCAAGCCAAATAAAGGAAAAGGGAGATTCAAAAATCAGAGGAACAACACTCCTAAGAACATTGATAATAAAAAGGAGCATAACAATGGACAGAAAAAGGAGAGTGCTCAATCGAAGTATGCTAATGTTAAGTGTTTCTTCTGTGATAAAATAGGCCATAGAAGAACTGATTGTCACAAATTTAAGATTTGGCTAGAAAAGAAGAAAAAACAATCAGGTACTCCTTTAGCTTGTGTTTGTTTTGAATCTAATCTAGTTGATGTTCCTATTGATTCTTGGTGGTTGGACAGTGGTGCCACAGTTCATGTTACTACTACCTTGCAGGGGCTAAGGGATCACAGGAAACCAAATCAGAGGGAGTCAAAACTTAAAGTAGGAAACGATGTTGGAGTTGAAGTTTGTTATGTTGGCACCTTTATTCTTGAATTACAGACATATTTTAAGCTTGTTTTGAACAATACTTTTTATGTTCCTACTTTTAAGAGAAATTTAGTTTCGCTTCCGCTTTTGGATAAACAAGGATATTCCTTTTTGCCAATTCTAAAGTTGATATTATGTTTGACTCCAAAGTTATTGGAAATTGTTTTTATTCTGATGGCCTCTACAAATTATCTTTGGCTCCTTTTGTTATCCCAAAATTTGAGAATGATGATGTGGCAATAGAAATGCCAAGTGGCATGGAATAGTTGAGTGATCTGGCTTAGCAGTAGCCCAATACATCAGTGAAGAGTTTGGACTGCTTGAGAGATGTCATGACCAAGCCAAGTGCACCCGAGGAGAGTACTTGGGCTAGGGTATGCCCGGTCGGACTTTGGTCCGAGGAGCACTCCAAGAGGTCCGATCGGACCTTGATCCGAGGAGGGCCAAGGAGGGTGTGCTCGGACCTTAGTCCGAGGAGAGCCAAGGAGGGTGTGCTCGGACCTTAGTCCGAGGAGAACCAAGTGGTGTGATCAAACCTTAGTCCGAGGAGAGCCAAGAGGTCCGGTCGGACCTTGGTCCGAGGAGAACCTAGAGGTGTGGTCGAACCTTAGTCCGAGGAGACCCCAAGGCTGTGGTCCGAGGTGAGCCCAAAAGGTGACTGGTCGGACTTTGGTCCGAAGAGAGTCTAAGGGGTATGGTCCGTATGCAGGTATCTAGCATGCATATGTCCGACCAGAAGACGATATTCATCAACCAAATGGACTAGACTGCATCAAATTCCCAGAAACGGCTTCAGCAAGAATCGGTCTGGGCATCGCGGGAATCTCTCATTCCTCACTCAAATCCTCACTCAAATTGAGGATTCTGTTGCATTTTTTAATATTTTGTGTAATTTAAATATAATATGAGTAATAGAATATCCCGGGACTAGGGGGATATCAGTTTAGGATCCCAAGCCTATAAATAGAGGGTTGATGGGATCAGAAAAGGACTTTTGGGCAATTTGAAATTTGGTCTGAGTTTCTAGAGAGAGAAAGTGCGCTTTCCTTGAGAGAGAACCCTTTTTGTATTCTAAGAATTTACACTGAAGAAACTCAGTTGACACTGGTTCATCTGATCTTGAGTGTAGACAAAGTAATAAAATCTCTAAGTGGATTAGGCTATTACCGACTGATCGGGGCTGAACCACTATAAAAATCTTGTGTGTTATTTACTTTCTTTGATAAAACTGTCTGTGTCATTTAAATTCTCTTGAAGGTTTATCGTTTTTTACGTTCTCACGTCGTTGGCTAAAAACATCTTTAGTTTCCTCTTTTAATGTTGAGAATACTGTGGCTAAGAAATCTCGTATCAAGGAACATTCTTTACTCTTGTGGCACAAATGGTTAGGTCATATTTCCAAAGAACGAGTTGATACATTGATTAAAGTTGATATTCTTCCTCCTTTTGATGCTTCTGATTTGGAAAATTGTGTTGATTGTGCTCAAGGGAAGTTAATCAAAACTCGTAAGAAAAGTGCCACTCGTAGTCAGAATCTATTAGATATTATACACACCAATATCAGTGGGCCTTATTCTACTACTCTTTGTAGGAAGAAATATTTTATCACTTTTATTGATGAATTTTCTCGATATGGTTTTACTTATTTGATTAAAGAAAAATTGGATGCTCTTGATAAATTCAAAGTATTTAGGATTGAGGTTGAGCAACAATTTGGAAAAGTTATCAATATTGTGCGTTCGGATCGTGGAGGTGAGTATTATGGAAAGTACACTGAGACTGGACAACATATGGGGCCTTTTGCTAAGTACTTACAGGATAGCGGTATAATTGCAGACTACACTATGCCTGGTACTCCTAAACAAAATGGATCTGTTGAAAGACAAAATCGTACTCTTATGGTTATGACCAGAAGTATGATGCGTAGATCTAATATGTAAGAGTTCTTATGGGGTGAAGCTATTTTGATTGCTACTTACATCCTAAATCGAGTTCCAAGTAAATATTTACCCAAAACTCCTTTAGATTTATGGACTGGTAGAAAGCCTAGTGTGAACCATTTTCGTGTATGGGGTAGTCTAGCTGAAGTGAAGATTTATGATCCTAACTTGAAAAAGTTAGACCCCAGAACAATTCGTTGTTTTTTCATTAGTTATCCAGCTCATTCCAAGGGTTATAGATTTATTGTCCTACTCGCGGTACTAGAATTGTTGAATCTCAAACTGCCAAATTTCTAGAATTTGATATTGCTGAGAAAGTTTATACTCCATCTCTTGAAACAAGGGAGTCATCTGGTGGAATTTTCATTCCTTTATCTCTTTCAAGAGATGATATAATACAGACAGATGATACTCATGATGATCCTATTCCTACTCCTGTTGTTGATGCTCCCATTTTGGATGAGGCTCCTGTCTTTGAAGAAGTTCCAATTGCTGAAGACGTCATTCAAGATGGCGTTCAACAACAAGCAGCAATTCTAGAAATTATTCCTTTAAGAAGATCTCAGAGGGAAAAAAGGTCAGCAATTTCTAATGATTTTTTGGTTTATCTTGGAGAAGGAGAATATGATATTGGTCATGTTGTTGATCCTGTGACTTATAGTGAAGCTCTTAAAAGTGAACAATATTCTAAATGGATTAAAGCCATGAAAGATGAAATTGAATCCATGAAGAATAATGATGTGTGGGAATTGGTTGAGTTACCTGTTGGTTTTAAACCAATAGGATGTAAATGGATTTTCAAAACCAAAAAGGATAATAAGGGTAAAATTGAAAGATACAAAGCACGTCTAGTAGCAGACCGATGTAAAGGATAATAAGGGAATATTGGAGAATTTTACCTTTTTGCCCTCGGGGACGTTTCTGGTACCCCGAGCCTCGGGATTAACTTAACTAACTAAGGTTAGGCTAAGTAAACAGAAAAAAATAGAACAAAAGAAACAAACCGACCCATTTTGCTCCTCTCTTCCTTCTCTTCTCTCTCTTAAGAAAACTACTGAAACCTAAAGGAATTCAGCTGGGAATTCAGTGGTTGGGGCTGGAATCTTGAAGATTTATTCCAATGCTTAGTTAGGGAAACTCAATCACGATTAAGGTAAGGGCTGAATTTCACTCTTGATCATCAGAATTTTGAGTCTTGGCTGAGTATTGAAAGTGTTTATGGTTTTGATGTTTAAGGATTGAATTGAAGTTGAGAAGCTTGGGTTTTTGCTCAGAAATGTGTTAAGGAAGTGGTTCATCAAAGAAGGTAAGCTTCAATTCGTAATTTAGAGTTTAAAATATGAGTTTGATTGACTGGTTTTAGAGTTCTTGAGCTATTGGGTTTCAGAAATCAAAATGGGATTTTAATGAGTTTTTAAGCTAGGTTTTTGTTGGATTATGTTGCTAAAATCATGTTAAAAGTCTTGTGATCAATGGGTTTTGGAATTGGGGTGCTTTGGGGTGGTTTTGAGTAAGTTTAGGGTATTAGGAATGGTGGATTTTCTGGGCACGAAGGGCTGGGCTGCGACTTTGTTCTAGAGTGCCGCAGCCCTGCAAAGCAAGGAAGAGCCAAGGAAGCTCTGCAGTGGGGAAGCGCCACGGTGCTGCGACGCGTGTCTGTCTTCAGAGAGGTCTTGCCTCTGTTTCAGGGGCGGGCCGCGGCTGGGTTTCAAGGGCCGCAACCCTTAAGGGTAATTTTGATCTTTTAGAGGTTTTGAGAGCAGGAACCTAACCTAGGGTGCTCGGGATCGATTCCACCACCGTGTTTGATGGAATTTCAATGTCCCGGAAGCTAGAACTCCATCCAGAAATATTAATGCAATTGTTAATGGTACTCCCTATCTTGGTTGTGACTAAGTATTATGCTAGGGCTCGGGAAGTGGATCGTGCTCGAGGGGCGTCGTTCATAATCAGTAAACTTGAAAATTAAAGGTAAGAAAACTGCACCCGGTTGTGGATTTATAATGGTACAAAGGGTTCCCTATTTTGTATGCTTTGTAAAGGATGGTATCATGCCATGTAAATAGTAAACCAACGGCCTAAGAGTGCCAAAGTTTACACTAGCGCATAGGGCGTGGCTCGACCACTGGTAGCTGAGGACAGCTTAATATGCACTGAGCTCGGTTTAAGTGGGTTGGAGTCAGTGGGATAAATAGGGGGTGCGACCTAAGGCGTCGACCCTGACTATTATGTGACTTGTTTGTTAATATTGACTGATGGAATGTTATGCTGTATAGTTGAGCTATGATTATCTGATTCTTTGGTTGAATCTTCATGCTTTGTGATTACGATGGTATGTAAAGTGTATGAACATGCTTAAAGGGTTATTCAAATGATATTATAGCTTGTTATGTAATATGATATGTTTTCTTGCTGGGCCTTGGATCACGGGTGCTTCGTGGTGCAGGTAAAGGCAAGGGCAAGCTTGATCAACCTTGATTTGGAGAGCTCTGAGAGCAGAATGTACATGATCAGCTGCTCAGCCGCCACGGTTGAGGGAAGACAGGGACAGGAAAACCATAAACTTCTGTTTTGCGTTTAGAAAGGCTGGTGGTTGTTTGTACACTGGAAGTTTTGTAAACAGACTTTTAAACGCTATTTCTTTTGGGATCCCATGTGTAAATGTTTAATTATATGGAAAGTATCCTTTACAACCAAAACCTTTTAACCCTAGTACTTTAATGACTTTAGAAATCACATTTTTAACTGGTTGTCTTGATTAGCAAGTCCTGCACCTTTACAAATACACAGTGTAGCGGTCTGGGCTATCCAGGGCATTACATTTTCGGTCTAGGCTGTGAAATCAATTCTTTAACAAACTTCATAATGTAAAAGCTACACTCGGTTGGCCCAGTTTTGTTTTGACACTATTACAACATAGTTATCCAAATTTAAGTATTATATTTAGCAAGTTATTATAATAAAAATATGTCAAAAACTTTAATACGATAAGTAATATAACTTACTTACCTTAGGAACACAAACTTTTAGATTGATGGACTCCTTTTGTCTTCGGTGTGTATCATATTGATCCAATGCCCTGCACAAAATATTAATATTTACCCAAACATGAGTTTGAAATGAAATCATAAATTAATTAAGTAATATGTATAACTTACAAGATAATTATCTCCTAGATTTCCAGACGAAAATGTGAGTTTAGAGGATCCAAAAAAGCTACAGAATGACTGTGTGGCTGAATTAATACTAACATCCAATGATAGCTACAACCAAAAAAACTTGTGTGAGATATTTATCAATAAACAAAATATATGAATATAAAATTAAGTTGACTTACGTGTTGTTCCAAGGACAAATTAGAAATTGTGTCTCTAGTTCCATCTGTAGAAACTAATCGAAGAGATTTTTAGCACGTGCTTCATTGGTTCCTGCATTAGTGGACACTAAAGTGAGATGCATGAAAGTGTACATATGGTTCAACCCCTTCGTTTGCACTAAATCATCGAGCAAGCTACATATAATTAAAAAAGTCAATAAACTATTAAATTTCAAGTTACACTAAATAAACTAAAACATTATAAACACCATTGTAACTCATATATAATGCTAGCTCAATCTATTCGATCATCTCATAGTAGCAAAAGTTGAGGATATCATCTTTCCCTAACTAAGGGATAGTTTGGAATCCAAATACCGTTTCTACAATTAGAATTTTTACCACGCGGTCAGCTTTCCATTTATCAATAAACTTCACCAAACACTTAACACTCTTGTCATAGGCACTTCTATAGGTGATAACTCTTGAATAAAGAGTTATTTCATGTGCTTTTGAACTTATAATTGTGTAAAAATCGTGGGTGATGTTAGTTTATTTTTAGCTTTTGTAGCTAACTTTAGTGTTTTTATGATCTTAATTAAGTTTAATTATTTTTGTAGTTTTTAATAGCTAATGGGTTAAAGGTAGTAGTTTCATGGATACATATTTGCACAAATAATGAACTAACATGTGAAACTATCTAAATTGAATTTTTGATGGCTGAATTATCAGGTTTTGTTCCAGCTAAATAGATTTTGTTGAAGCATTTTGATCAGGCGGTTTTTGGGCACATAGAACACGTGGCAAGTCAATGGGTGAGCTGGAATATTGGCTGAGGTGGCAAGTACAGAAAGCATCAGTCAACATTTGGGAGAAAATGAGAAAAGAAAAGAGGAGACTCACGTTTTTGACAAGGAGGGGTAATATGGTACTTTGAGGCTAAAGGAGAAAACCTAGAATAGACAAAAAGAAGCATCAGCCAAAAGGAAAAAGGAGGCAGCCATTTTCGAAAAGAAAACCAGCAAAGAGAAAGAGAGAAACCCAAAAATCAGCTAGAAGGAAGGAGGACGAAAAAGGAGAAGCTCAAGCATCAATTGGATTTGTTCCTTCTTCTATTCCTACACTTTATTTTTATATTTTTTGAGTTGATTCTAAATCTGAATATGATGGGCTGTTTTGATTGTGGATTCATGTTTATTAACTCAGCCATGAACTAATTTTTAGGTGGCTTGAATTGTTGATGAACCCTATGTTATAGTCTAGCAATTTCTTGCACTTTATTTTAGTAAAATCTCTCTTGTTCATTCAAGTGTACTTATATTGATTTCTTGTTGTTGTTTGGCCAGCAATGGCAAGATATTTAATTATGTTTAATGGTGGAAAGATTAAATGTAATGGGAAGAACTTGGATGACACAAGTCATAATCGAGGTTAGGTTATGTTAGTAAGTAACATAGGGATGTGTTATTTGCCTTGTGTAACTTTTGAGAATTAAACTTTGAATTGCATTCTTAATTCTTATTTGGCATAGGAATATGTTTAATTAGGTAAAATAATTAATGTCATAAAATTTGGGAAAGTTTTATGAGTGTTTAAATGAATTCTTGTTAACCTGGGAGTTTTGCTAGAATATTGTTGCCGCAATCTGTCCGCAATTTGTTCATGATGATTAATATAGGGGAATTCAATAATTCAAGTCCATTTTGCAATCCATATATTTCTCTCAATTTTCTTGTTCAGTTCAGTTTTAATTTCAGTATTTCCATCTTTTTAATATTTTGTTTAGCCTAAAAAAAACCCATTTGAATTTTAGTATTTATAAGTTGTTTAGTAATTGTTTTGCTTATTTTTCTATTTTGCAATCCCTGTGGAGACGATTTAATTATCATTATATTACTTGTGTGATTACGTGCACTTGCATATTAAAAATCAAATATTAAATTTATCACAACAAGTTTTTGGCGCCTTTGCCGGGGATTGATTTTAGTGAAATTTTGTTTGTAGAATTCAATTTCTTTTCAATTTGGTTGCTTATTTTTCATTTGTTTATTTTTTTTCGTTGTTCTATTTTACGCTTTGTTTGTTTGGTTCTTTTGCGAGGTACTTGAGATGTCTCATCGACAAGTCCTCATTAACTTTGTTCAACATGACTTGGAGCCTTTACATAGAGCATGGTGGAGATACAAAAATTTGTTCATGAGGTTCCTTTACCATGGTTTCTCTAGAGATTATTTACTTGAAGTCTTTCTCAATGGGTTTCATGCCACCACAAGAGAATGGGTAGAAAGAGGAGATGGTACCACAAAAGTCTACTATATATCCATTAATGAAGCCTATTGGATGTTGGAAGACATGGCAGAATATGACGAGTGGTGTTGTTTAAATTCTCCAATGTCCAACCAAGTTTGGGAGAACATTCTTAGCCATATGGAGCCTATTTTTGAAGATTGCACTTGAGAACCATTGGGGGAGACATTGGAGGATTTTCAAGACCTTATCATGGAAGAACCTTAACAAGTTGATCACTCAAGTTCATTGGAGCTGTTGATGATGGAGTTTATGGCTAAAATTGATGCCTTCATTCAAAGCCAAGCTACATCCTTCAGGAATTTGGAGAATCAAGTTGAGCTATTGGCCAATGAGTTACGTAATAGACCCCATAATGATGTGCTTAGTGATATGGAAAATTCAAGGGGGAAAGAACAAAGTGGGGAGGTCATTTTGAGAAATGGTGAAGATTTGGAGATGCTTTGGGAAAATTTAGAAAGGAAAAATGAGCCCACTTCAATCCAAAGTAGAGAAGAAAAGAGAGAGAAAATGCATTTCCAAGATAATCAAGTCTTTGGTCTCCAATTTAAAGAGTTGATGGTCATAGAAGAGTATGCATATGAAGATCATTTTTGGCCACCACCACCTCCACCACCAATTGCATGGTTCCTTGTTATCCATCATGCACATTCATCAAAAGAAAGTCGAGTTGAGCACATGAACCCATCAATATCACATCTCGCCAAGCTTAAGGGCGTTCACAATGAAGACCCATGTGTGAGGGCGTATGCCACTCTCTATAGGAGAAACCCACTCTTTGATAAGCACTTTTCAACAAAGTCAAGCTGACGACTTTAAATCAAGCGCTTCTTGGGAGGCAACCCAAGTTTCTATACTTGTTTTTTTATTTTGTTTTAGTTTAGTTAAGCTCATTGCATTTCCTTTATTAAATATTTTTATGTTTGAAAAAAAAAGAACAAATTTATTTTTATTTTAATTTTTGTTAGTTTAATTTTATTTTATTGTGTTGTTTTTGGAGTGGTTTTATATGTGTTTTTTGTGTTTCAGGTGTTAAGAAAGCAAGAAGTTGGTGTTTTGGAAGTAATTTTGGGGTTTGATGGTTTTGCGAAATTTTTGCTTCACCATACCGGGAGCAAAAATTTCCGAAAAAACGGAGGAGTTACATCAAATTTTGGTTGCCAAAGCAATGGTGGCAATATTGGCATGCTCAAGTGAGAGGTGTTGTTTGTTCAGAAAAGAATTTTTTTTATATATATATATAATACTACATATTTATATATATACAAAAAAAACAAACAAATTTTTTTATAGAATAATATATTTAATATTATATTTATATATATATATTACTACCTATATACATAAAAAAATGTAAAAAATATAAATATATTAATATATACATATACAGAAATATATATATACAATAAACTACACGAACTATATATATAATATCAATAAAATATATATCATATATACATATATGAATATATAATACCCTAAGCCATCTACCCCACTTCGCACCAGTTTCTCCTCCTTCAGCTCCGAATACTCTCCAAGCCTGGGTCGTGGGTTCGCATTCTCCAAACCTTACCATCCATCACACGTGAAGCACCAAGGCCCCAAGCGTGCCTCCTCACTGCCTCACCGAGCCCAAGCCCCTGGCATCTGAAAGCCCATCCAGCAGATTTGGTCAGGCGTGACCCCAACTCTTGGCACCTAGGTGCTAAACAGCTCGCGCACCACATAGTGGCTGGGTTTCCCAGCCGTCACCTCTCGCACCAACCTGAACCCAACGTCTCGTAGCCTCACCCAAGCACCAAGTGACCCAGCTACGCATCCCTTGAGCAGAGCCTGGATATTTGTTGAATGAGCATTTCTGAACTCTACTCCACAATTTGATTTTGTTTATGTTTGTTTCTTTGTATTCTCTATTTTAGGTGTAGTTCTTACTCATTGGCAAATTTTTTTGTGTTTTGTTATACTTTGGTCTCAAGTGTTGATAATGAATTTTGTGTTTTGTGTACTGGGTGCTCTGTGTTGTACTTATTTATGTTTCTTTGGTGATTTTTGTGTAGTGAGCACCAAAACTTGACTCATTTGCCTTGTGTTTTGTTGCTAGGAAGGTACTTTGTTAGTATAGTTATCTTTGTTCTGTTTTTAGTTTATCTTTGTCTTGTTGTGTTGTCCTTCTTTTGAGGACATTCTTTGCTTTTGTTAGTGTTTAACTAGGGGCTCGATGATGACTTTGCAAACTTAAAATATATATATATATAATCAGTCTAAGTTGCAGCTGATTGTCTTTCTTTCTTAAATTTTAAACTAAATTCTTTGGGTGTGAATGTTGCTAGCAATTGATTGATGAGAGTGTTTCTCTTTTTAATATGTGCATAGCTTGATTAAACAATTTTGAGACCCTAGAAAGAGCTAGTTTCTTGTGAGAGCTTAAGTTTCTAGAATTACTTAGTGATTTTCCTTAAGGCGAAATCGTAGACAATACCACACCGATGAAATGATTTAGGCCATCTTTGGACCATTTGAGACTTTGAAGCCTACCTTGTATGCATTTTTATCCCTAGTCACCCCATTGAGCTTAAGTGTCATTTTTTCTTTCTTAGCACTTCATTAGCTTAGCTTAACATATATATAATCATCTCTTTTCACCACACCCTTTTAGCACCTTGATCTTTACAGGATTTATTTGTTGTGCATTTTGGGGGGTTGAGTTGAGTTGAGTGGATGAGAGAAAATTGGGTGAGCGTTTTCCTTTTCTTCTTTTGCTTGATTTCACCATTGGGGACAATGTTGATTTTAAGTTTGGGGGGAGAGTGTGTTCTCAATTTTCTTGTTCTCTTGCCATCTAGTTGTTTATTTTCATTCTAAAAATTAAATAGAACATCCAAAAAGAAAAAAAAAATTAAAGAGTGCACTCCCTTGCATCAAAGCATCTAACAAAACAAAAGAAAAAGAAAGCAAAAAGTATGTATGTTTGTAAATAAGTTTGGGGGTGTAACTCTTCAAATAAAGGAAAAGTTGTTTTAGTTTTTGTCTTTATATGTTAGTAATAAAGGCTAGTGGCAAGATTTATATTGTGTTGTGGGGTTTTCTTTGGGGAACTTAATGTGTGCATTTATGTAATTAGGTCCTAGAAAAATTGAGGTGCTTAGGGTGATTTGAGCCAAAATTTATCTCTCTTATCCTACCTTCACCCTAGCCTATCATTACAAGCTTGATAAAGTCCTATTGATCTTTGGTGTGGTGTTTGTCTACATCAGTGGAGAGGAAATTACTAAGTAACTTATGGAGACATTTATTAAGCTTTAGGGCCAATGTGTAGCTTGATTTTGGTGATTGAAAATGTTTAGGAAAAACTATGCATGCTCTAAAAGGTGAAACACTTTATTCATATTTTGGCAGCAACATTAATGCTTGAAGAATTTGGGTTAAAACTTGTGAAAAATTGAAATTCAGCTTCTCTTATTTAAAATAAAATTTCCCGAGAGCCTTCCCCTTTTTACCATTGGCATAGCAAACTTTGTCCACCGCTGTTGTGATTTGTCTTTGTTGTTTCCTTGTCTTGTGTTGTTTAGTTTGTGCCTTTTGTGTCTTTTTGTTATTTGTGTTTTGTTTTTAGAGTCATCACTTGAGGACGAGTAATGTCGTAAGTTTGGGAGTGTGATAACTCTTGAATAAAAAGTTATTTCATGTGCTTTTGAACTTATAATTGTGGAAAAATCGTGGCTGATGTTAGGTTATTTTTAGCTTTTATAGCTAACTTTGGTGTTTTTATGATCTTAATTAAGTTTAATTATTTTTGTAGTTTTTAATAGCTAATGGGTTAAAGGTAGTAGTTTCATGGATAAATATTTGCACAAAGAATGAACTAACATGTGAAACTATCTAAATTGAATTTTTGATGGATAAATTATCAGGTTTTGTTGCAGCAAAACAGATTTTGTTGAAGCATTTTGATCAGGCATTTTTTGGGCACATAGAACACATTGGCTAAGGTGGCAAGTACAGAAAGTATCAGTCAACATTTGGGAGAAGATGACAAAAGAAAAAAGGAGACTCACATTTTTGACAAGAAGGGGTAATATGGTACTTTGAGGCTAAAGGAGAAAACATAGAAAGACAAAAAGAAGCATTAGCCAAAAGGAAAAAAGAGGCAGCCATTTTTGGAAAAGAAAACTGGCAAAGAAAAAGAGAGAAACCTAGAAATCAGCTAGAAGGAAGGAGGACGAAAAAGGAGAAGCTCACGCATCAATTGGATTTGTTCCTTCTTCTATTCCTAGACTTTATTTTTATATTTTCTGAGTTGATTTCTAAATCTGAATATTATGGGTTGTTTTGATTGTGGATTAATGTTTATTAACTCAGCCATGAACTAATTTTTAAATGGCTTGAATTGTTGATGAACCCTACGTTATAGTTTAGCAATTTCTTGCACTTTATTTTAGTAAAATCTCTCTTGTTCATTCAAGTGTGCTTATATTGAATTTTTGTTGTAGTTTGGCCAGCAATGGCAAGATATTTAATTATGTTTAATGGTGGAAAAATTAAATGTAATGGGAAGAACTTGGATGACACAAGTCATAATCTAGGTTAGGTTATGTTAGTAAGTGACATAGGGATGTGTTATTTTCCTTGTGTAACTTTTGAGAATTAAACTTTGAATTGCATTCTTAAATCTTATTTTGCATAGGAATATGTTTAATTAGGTAAAATAATTAATGTTATAAAATTTGGGAAAGTTGTATGAGTGTTTAAATGAATTATTGTTAACGTGGGAGTTTTGCTAGAATATTTTTGCCGCAATTTGTTCATGATAATTAATATAGGGGAATTCAATAATTCATGTCCATTTTGAAATCCATATATTTCTCTCAATTTTCTTGTTCAGTTCAGTTTTAATTTCAGTATTTCCATCTCTTTTAATATTTTGTTTAGCCTAAAAACAACCCATTTGATTTTTAGTATTTATAAGTTGTTTAGCAATTATTTTGCTTATTTTTCTATTTTGCAATCCCTGTGGAGATGATTTACTTATCATTATATAACTTGTGTGATTACGTGCACTTGCATATTTAAAATCAAATATTAAATTTATCACAACATTAGGCTCCTGTGTCAATGCCTCTATTCTTTTCATTGATTGTCTTGGTCGTTGAGTAGAGGGCGCAAGTGTCTTTCATTTGTAGATTAGTAAGGACCCAATGTTGTGGCCATCCAACGTCGTGCTCGACTGCTTGTCCAACCAATGTATACCTTCCATTGTAAGCAGATGCAGTAAACTGGCATTCTCTTGAATGGCTACCTCAACTCTCACACAATAATTTTCAGGAGGCACTTGAATGCTATGTATTTCTGTGCAATAGGTACTTAAAAGTTTCCCCTCTGCAACTATATTTTGTGTTGAACCAAGACAAAACTTACAATTAATCTGTTAGATTTTCGATAAGCTAGTTTAAATTTACTTTATCAAATATATGCAATAAGGAATTAATAATAAACTATTACCTCATTAGGAAAATTTGACTGTGGTGGTGGGGGAGCACATGGTGCCTGTGTTGGTGGTGGAGGAGCATATGGTACCTGTGAGGGTGGTCGGTGAGCATATGATGTCCATGTCGGCGGTGGAGGAGCATATGGTGCCTGTGTCGGTGGTGGAGGAGCATATGGTGTGTGTGGTGTTTGAGACTCCTCCTACACCCAAACCAGATGAATTTGATGATCTAAATGCATCGCTCTATTGAGATGCAATATGCGCCATCAACTGGTTTAACTTTATCTCCTGTTGAGGTGCCCTTTCCTTATATTGACGCTGTAACACCCTAAGTTGCTAATAAGGTTTAGGACCTTGATTAGCGTGCCTGGAGGGCAATAAGTGAACTAATATGATAATATATGAATTTAAATGAATATGTGATTAGAATGTATGTTTAGGTTGTATAAATATGCATGTGGGCCCCGTTTGCATGATAGGGGTAAATTGGTAATTTTAGCCCGTTGAGGGCATAAATGTGATAATTATATTTTGTGGTTTGTACCACGTGGGTGTGGTGGTATTAATGTGATGCACGTACCGAGACGGTCCTAGCGAGCTAGATAACTCAAAAGTCACAACAGGATCTTATACCTGGCTTGGGAGGAGCCTAGGGGTACTTTGGGAAATTTTGTGAGTTGAGTTGAGAATTTGTGGTTAATGGTTATCGGTGATTGAGTAACCTGGGTAACCATTAGGAACTGCTGAGAGTAACAGGTTTAGGTGGAAGAAATGGTAGAATTGTAATATAGGTGGAAGGACAAGAGTGCCCTTGAGTTTTAGTTAGGAGAGGATAACTATGAGAGGATAGGATGGTAATTTGGCAGGGATTTAGATCACTTCAGCTGAAGGAAAAGGATCATACACGTTATTTCATTTGGGGCATGTTTTGTTTATGCTGAAATTGGGAGAAACCTAGAGGAAAAGAGAAGAAAAGGAAGGAAGCTGAGTTTGGAACCTAGAGGAGAAATCAAGGTGGGTTGAAGTAATTGAAGCCAAACAAGAGTCAAGATTTGTTCTGAGGTAAGAATTTCTCCTGTTTTATTGAGTTTTAAGCTTGATTTTGGAAAGTAAGAGTGCAAATTTAAGGATAGCTATGGCTGGTTTTGTGAGAATTCAACTTGTGGAATTAGAAGGCTTAGCTTGGAACTGGAAGCAAGGGAGCTTAGGGTTGGATTCTTCATTCAAGGTAAGGATTCTGTGCAATTATAAAGTTGATTTCTGTTGTGAATTATGGAATTTGAAGTGTGGTTTAGGTTTGGGTCTAAGCTTTTAACTTTCTGGTTTGAATTATTAAGGCATGAAACTAAAGTGTGGTTTATGGGAGTGATTGTGTAATTGAGCTGGATTATGATGTTTATAGGTTGTTTAATGGTCTATTTGGGGTTTTGAATTGGTTTTGGGCCTTAGGTGTGAGTTTGGGACGAATTGGGAGTGTTTTGGCTCGGGGAAATGCAGGGGAAAAACCCAGATTTTTGGGTTCGCGAAGGAGCGCCGCGGCCCTGTTCTAGGGCGCCTCGGCGCAAGGCTGTTTCTGGGTAGGGGAGGCTTTCTAACTTGCTAGGCGCCGCGGCGCTAGGCCATTTTCAGAACATGAGATTTTGCAATTTTGAGCCTTTGCTCCGGGGGTTCGGGGGATGTCTTCGATGTATTGTTTTAGGGATTTGGGGGTTCCGAGAGTGTGGGATTGGCCCCGGAAAGTGGGTTTGGATTGGTTAGCATTAAAGGGTGTTTTATATGTGTTGTGACTAGGTTTTCTGAGAGGCTCGGGATAGAGGACCGTGCTTGTGATCTTGGTGCATCGTAAGGCTCGGGATACAGGTAAGAAACCTGTAACACCCATAGAGCAGGGCGTGGGCCCATAGTGTTGTTGCAGGGCACGGACCTAGGTTGTATTTTTTCTAGGATATAGCTCTAAATGTACTATTATATGTTTGATTGTTGAATGCGAATGCTATATGTGGTTATAACTGAATGAACGTCGAAGGGCCGACAACGGTGAAAGGCCGAGAACGGCGAAGGCCGGGAATGGCAGTGGGGCCGGGAATAACACTTAGCACATAGAGTGCCTGTGGTTAGGGTGAGACCCAGAGGATACATGGGATATCCGTACGGTGAGGACCGAGATCCCGGGCTTTGGTAATTCCTCCGGGATGGCATGGCCGTACTTGTTAAGTCTTAGTGATTATCTGTTTTGTCTGTGGATTGCTTAATGTGTTGTTTATATAATATGCATATGTTAAGTGCTGTATGAGTTTTCTTGCTGGGCTTCGGCTCACGGGTGCTCTGTGTTGCAGGTAAGGGCAAAGAGAAAGTGAACTAGCCATGAGTACGGAGAGCGTGGGGGCGGAGCGTACATGTTTGGCCTGCCCAACTGCCTGGTTGGGGGTATTTTGTAGGAAAGGCTGTATAAACCCTAATTTTGGTAGTTAACTACTTGTAAACTTGTTTTGGAGTTGTAAATATTTTATAAACTATATTTTGGGATCCCAGATGTAAGACACTTGAGATTTTCAGTGGATTAAGAGATTTTCAAAGATTACTGCCTTAACTTCAGTTTAATCACACTTTTATTCTAAAAATCTTGTTTTAGAGTTGTTACCACATTTTAAACTCACTTTGTAACGGCTCTAAGGTAGTGGGGCGTTACAACTTGGTATGATAGCGAGCCAAGGTTTATTGGTTCTGGAGATTGACCGAACATGTACGCACGCTGCCACTGAAAAGCTCGACTCAGGGTTGATTGGTATGGTTGATTATTATGCTTGAATATGTGCTTGGTTGACCTGTTTGCCTGCTTGGTTTATAAATAGCATGTTAAGTGAAATAACATATGCATGGCGCCAGGGCAAGGCCCGTTGTGTGTTATATGCTATTTGTATTACATTTGGATTGTTGATTTTGGTTGATTGGTGAGAATGGGAGGTGGAATTGGATTTTGTTATCATGCCTGATAAGCGGTGTCACTGATTGCAAGCATATAGTTGTAAGGCCTCGGCAATCGTCTAGACTCCGCGGCAATCAGGCCGAGGATGACAATCAGGGTCAGGACCCTCCACCTGCCCCACAGAACTTGCAGCAGATATTGGCTGAAATGGAGGCTAGACTGCAGAGAACAGAGGAAGAACTCCGTCAGATGAGGCAACATGCCCCTCCACAAGTTGCAGGGTTGCCAATACAGCAGAATGTGCCGCCAGTGCCGGTTCAGCCTGTGACTGAGAACAGGTGGGAACCCTTGTACGAAAGATTCAGGAAGCAACAACCTCCTACCTTTGAGGGTGGATCGGACCCACTGTGGGCAGAGCAGTGGATGAACATGATTTCTTTGATCTTGGACTTTATGAGGGTCGAAGGAAGTGAAAGGGTAGCTTGTGCTGGCTACATGCTTAGGGACGATGCCCGCATCTGGTGGGATGTGGTGAGACAGCAAAGGAATGTTGCAGTCATGACATGGGAAGAATTTAAGAGTGTCTTCAATGAGAAATACTACAGTATAGCAGTCCGAGCTGCAAAGGTTGATGATTTTATCAACCTCACTCAGAACAGGTTGTCAATTACCGAGTACGCCTTGAGATTCGACAGACTGGTGAAGTTTGCGCCAGACCTGGTGCCGACAGATGCAGCCAGGAGAGACAGATTTATACGGGGATTGAATGTGATGATCGCCCGTGATGTGAATATTACATTGGTTCCAGAGACTACTACTTATGCACAAGCGGTGGATAAGGCCCTTACTGCAGAGAGGGCTGAGGATCAGATATGGAAGGACAGCGCTGTTAGGCGCGATGCCAGGAGGACGGTGCCTCCTTTCATTGGGTCTAGTCGAGGTAGTGGCCCCAGTGAGCAGAAAAGAAGGGTTCCAGATTCATTTACTCCTCCTAGTTCTGATAGGAGGGTGCGGGGTTCTGTTGGTGGCCGCCAGGGCAGTGGTGACAACTGGAGGAGTTTTCTAGTGTGTCCTCAGTGCAGGCGACGACATTAGGGTGAGTGCTGGATTAGGGCATGTTTTATCTGTGGGAGTGCCAACCATTTGAAGAAAGATTGCCCGCAAATTAAGAAGGAAGAGCCAAAGCAGGGAGACAGTCTTGCTCCCGCCAGGGTATTCACTTTGACTCAGACTGAGGTGGAGGCTAGTCCCTCAGTTGTGACAGGTCAGATCTCTAGCGCTAGTTCCTTGTATACTGCATTGATTGATTCAGGGGCTACCCACTCATTTGTATATGCTAGGGTGATAGATCAGCTTTGTAGACCTAGTATTGTGTATGCTAGGAATTTTCAGACTTTGTTGCCAACAGGAGAACTGGTGGTCTCTAAGAGATGGGTTAGAGCATTACCAGTAGAGATAGATGGTAGGGAATTGTTTGTTGATCTGGTTGAATTAGATATGGATGATTTTGATATGATATTAGGGAAGGATTGGTTAATGGGATATGGAGCAACGATTGATTGCAAGCGACATATGGTGACTTTTGAACCGGAAGGTGAGGTGCCTTTTGTATTTGTGGGGACGGTGAATGGACCGCAAGTGCCTATGATTTCAGCACTGAAGGCTAGAGACCTGATGCAGGAAGGCTGCATAGGATTCCTAGCGAGTGTTGTAGATACTTCTAAGGTGGTGATAGTGGGACCGAATGAAACCAGGTTGGTATGTGAGTTTCCAGACTTATTTCCAGCGGACTTGCCGGGGTTGCCGCCACAGCGGGAGATTGAGTTCGTCATAGAGTTGGCACCGGGGGTGGAGCCAGTTTCCAGGGCACCTTATAGAATGGCTTCGGCAGAGTTAAAAGAATTGAAGATTCAGTTATAGGAGTTATTGGATTTGGGGTTCATTAGACCGAGTTTCTTGCCATGGGGTGCTCCAGTGCTATTTGTTAAGAAGAAGGATGGGTCGCTTAGGATGTGCATTGATTACAGGGAGTTGAATAAGCTGACCATTAAGAACAAGTATCCACTGCCTAGGATTGATGATTTATTTGATCAGCTTCAAGGGAGTACGGTGTTCTCAGAGATCGATCTTCGGTTAGGCTATCATCAGTTGAGAATTAAAGAGGAGGACATACCAAAGACAGCTTTTCAGACAAGGTACGGACATTATGAATTCCTGGTTATGTCTTTTGGATTAACCAATGCCCTAGCAGCTTTCATGGATATGATGAATAGAATTTTCAAGGACTACCTGGATAAGTTTGTGATTGTATTTATCGATGATATACTGGTGTACTCCCAGTCAGAGACAGAGCATGAGCATCACTTGCGTCTGGTGTTACAGCGATTGAGAGAGCACAAGTTATACGCTAAGTTCAGCAAGTGTGAGTTTTGGTTACCGCAAGTTACGTTTCTGGGCCATATCATTAGTAAGGAGGGGATACTGGTTGACCCAAGTAAGATAGAGGCAGTGAGAGATTGGCCTAGGCCGAGCAGTGTTCCTGAGGTCAGAAGTTTTCTTGGGTTAGCAGGGTACTACCGACAGTTTGTAGAGGGTTTCTCTAGAATTGCTACTCCATTGACAGAGTTGACTAGGAAGAAGACTAAGTATGTGTGGACAGATCGGTGTGAGAATAGCTTTAAGGAGCTAAAGCGACAGTTGATTACTGCACCGGTGTTGAGCCTGCCGACAGACAATGAGAAGTTCGTGGTTTATTGTGATGCTTCTAGACAGGGTTTGGGATGTGTGTTGATGCAAGCTGGGAAAGTAATAACTTATGCATCAAGGTAGTTAAAGGAGTATGAGCAGAGATATCCCACACATGACCTGGACTTGGCTGCAGTGGTATTCGCGCTTAAGGTGTGGAGGCATTATTTGTATGGTGAAAAGTGTGAGATATACACTGACCAGAAGAGTTTAAAGTATTTCTTTACTCAGAAAGATCTGAATATGCGCCAAAGGAGGTGGCTAGAGTTGGTAAAGGATTACGATTGTGACATTTTATACCATCTTGGGAAAGCTAATGTAGTGGTTGATGCATTGAGTCGGAAGGGCCCAGGTCAGTGGCATAGTTCGAGGCAGATGTCAGACAGGCTAGCTGAGGAGATGGCCAGAGTAGGTATAGAGTTAGTAGTTGGTAGGTTAGCCAACATAACTCTCCAGTCTACGCTCCTTGAGAGGATTAAGGAAGCACAGGGAAAGGATCCCAAGATAGTTGAACGTAGAGAGAATCTCCTAGCTGGAACGATTAAGGACTTCTCTATTTCAGGGATGGGCCTACTGAGGTACAAAGGACGGATTTGTGTTCCGATTGATCCAGATATTCGACGAGAGATTCTAGATGAGGCTCACACCACTCCCTACTCTCTACACCCGGGTACTACGAAGATGTACCAAGACTTGAAAGTTTTGTACTGGTGGTCAGGCATGAAGAGGGATGTAGTAGACTATGTGGCAAGGTGCCTAACTTGTCAGCAAATTAAGGCTGAACATCAGAGGCCAGCAGGGTTGTTGCAGCCTCTAGGGATTCCTGAGTGGAAATGGGAGGATATTGCGATGGACTTTATGGTTGGATTGCCGAAGACCGTGGGTTAGCATGATTCAGTATGGGTAATTGTAGACAGGTACACTAAATCCGCCCACTTTTTACTTGTGAGAACAACTTATACTGTGGAGTAGTATGCTGAGCTTTATGTGAAGGAAATTGTTCGACTTCATGGGGCTCCGAGGTCGATAGTATTCGACAGAGACCCCACCTTCACCTCCAAGTTTTGGGAGAGCCTGCAGAAGGCAATGGGCACACAGCTATGGTTCAGTACCGCTTACCATCCTCAGACAGACGAGCAGTCTGAGAGGACAATTTAGATACTGGAAGACATGCTTCGAGCCTGTGTGTTAGATTTTGGGGGATCTTGGAGTAAGTATCTCCCATTGATTGAGTTCTCGTATAACAATAGCTATCAAGCGACTATCGGAGTGGCTCTGTATAAGATGTTGTATGGGAGGAAGTGCAGATCACCGATACACTAGGATGAGACAGGTGAGAGAAGATATCTAGGTCCTGAGATGGTTCAGAGGACCAATGAGGCAATCGAGAAGATTAGAGCTCGTATGCTCGCTTCTCAGAGTCGTCGGAAGAGTTACTCAGATATGAGACGCAGGAATGTGGAGTTTCAGGTCGGCGATCATGTGTTCCTCAGGGTTTCACCCCTGAGAGGAGTGAAACGATTTGGTGTTCGGGGCAAGTTGAGTCCCAGGTTTGTTGGCCCCTTTGAGGTTCTGGAACGAGTTGGTGAGGTAGCTTACAGGTTAGCAATGCCTCCAGCTCTATCAGGGGTTCATGATGTGTTTCATGTGTCAATGCTTCAAAAATATGTATCAGATACTACCCATGTGTTGAGCTATGAGAACTTAGAGTTGGATTAGGATTTATCATACGAGGAGAAGCCTGTTCAGATCCTCGATAGGAAGGAGAAAGTTTTGCGGAGTAAGACCATCGCCTTAGTTAAAGTGATGTGGAGAAACAGCAAGGTTGAGGAGGCGACGTGGGAGCTTGAGTCTGATATGTGGGAGCGACATCCCGAGTTGTTCAGGTAATTTCGAGGATGAAATTCTTGTAAGGAGGGGATAATTGTAACACCCTAAGTTGCTAATAAGGTTTAGGACCTTGATTAGCGTGCCTGGAGGGCAATAAGTGAACTAATATGATAATATATGAATTTAAATGAATATGTGATTAGAATGTATGTTTAGGTGGTATAAATATGCATGTGGGCCCCGTTTGCATGATATGGGTAAATTGGTAATTTTAGCCCGTTGAGGGCATAAATGTGATAATTATATTTTGTGGTTTGTACCACGTGGGTGTGGTGGTATTAATGTGATGCACGTACCGAGACGGTCCTAGCGAGCTAGATAACTCAAAAGTCACAACAGGATCTTATACCTGGCTTGGGAGGAGCCTAGGGGTACTTTGGGAAATTTTGTGAGTTGAGTTGAGAATTTGTGGTTAATGGTTATCGGTGATTGAGTAACCTGGGTAACCATTAGGAACTGCTGAGAGTAACAGGTTTAGGTGGAAGAAATGGTAGAATTGTAATATAGGTGGAAGGACAAGAGTGCCCTTGAGTTTTAGTTAGGAGAGGATAACTATGAGAGGATAGGATGGTAATTTGGCAGGGATTTAGATCACTTCAGCTGAAGGAAAAGGATCATACACGTTATTTCATTTGGGGCATGTTTTGTTTATGCTGAAATTGGGAGAAACCTAGAGGAAAAGAGAAGAAAAGGAAGGAAGCTGAGTTTGGAACCTAGAGGAGAAATCAAGGTGGGTTGAAGTAATTGAAGCCAAACAAGAGTCAAGATTTGTTCTGAGGTAAGAATTTCTCCTGTTTTATTGAGTTTTAAGCTTGATTTTGGAAAGTAAGAGTGCAAATTTAAGGATAGCTATGGCTGGTTTTGTGAGAATTCAACTTGTGGAATTAGAAGGCTTAGCTTGGAACTGGAAGCAAGGGAGCTTAGGGTTGGATTCTTCATTCAAGGTAAGGATTCTGTGCAATTATAAAGTTGATTTCTGTTGTGAATTATGGAATTTTAAGTGTGGTTTAGGTTTGGATCTAAGCTTTTAACTTTCTGGTTTGAATTATTAAGGCATGAAACTAAAGTGTGGTTTATGGGAGTGATTGTGTAATTGAGCTTGGTTATGATGTTTATAGGTTGTTGAATGGTCTATTTGGGGTTTTGAATTGGTTTTGGGGCTTAGGTGTGAGTTTGGGACGAATTGGGAGTGTTTTGGCTCGGGGAAATGCAGGGGAAAAACCCAGATTTTTGGGTTCGCGAAGGAGCGCCGCGGCCCTGTTCTAGGGCGCCGCGGCGCGAGGCTGTTTCTGAGCAGGGGAGGCTTTCTGACTTGCTAGGTGCCCCGACCCTCTAGGGCAGCGTCGCGGCGCTAGGCCATTTTCAGAACATGAGATTTTTAAATTTTGCGACATTGCTCCGGGGGTTCGGGGGATGTCTTCGATGTATTGTTTTAGGGATTTGGGGGTTCCGAGAGTGTGGGATTGGCCCCGGAAAGTGGTTTTGGATTGGTTAGCATTAAAGGGTGTTTTATATGTGTTGTGACTAGGTTTTCGGAGAGGCTCGGGATAGAGGACCGTGCTTGTGATCTTGGTGCATCGGAAGGCTCGGGATACAGGTAGGAAAACTGTAACACCCATAGAGCAGGGCGTGGGCCCATAGTGTTGTTGCAGGGCACAGCCCTAGGTTGTATTGTTGCTAGGATATAGCTCTAAATGTACTATTATATGTTTGATTGTTGAATGCGAATGCTATATGTGGATATAACTGAATGAACGGCGAAGGCCGGGAACGGCAGTGGGACCGGGAATACCACTTAGCACATAGAGTGCCTGTGGTTAGGGTGAGACCCAGAGGATACATGGGATATCCCTACGGTGAGACCGAGATCCCGGGCTTTGGTAATGCCTCCGGACGGCATGGCCGTACTTGTTATGTCTGAGTAATTATCTTTTTTGTCTGTGGATTGCTTAATGTGTTGTTTATATAATATGCATATGTTAAGTGCTGTATGAGTTTTCTTGCTGGGCTTCGGCTCACGGGTGCTCTGTGTTGCAGGTAAGGGCAAAGAGAAAGTGAACTAGCCATGAGTACGGAGAGCGTGGGGGCGGAGCGTACATGTTTGGCCTGCCCAACTGCCTGGTTGGGGGTATTTTGTAGGAAAGGCTGTATAAACCCTAATTTTGGTAGTTAACTACTTGTAAACTTGTTTTGGAGTTGTAAATATTTTATAAACTATATTTTGGGATCCCAGATGTAAGATACTTGAGATTTTCAGTGGATTAAGAGATTTTCAAAGATTACTGCCTTAACTTCAGTTTAATCACACTTTTATTCTAAAAATCTCGTTTTAGAGTTGTTAGCACATTTTAAACGCACTTAGTAACGGCTCTAAGGTAGTAGGGCGTTATAGACGCCATTTCTCTTCAAGGTCTTTATAACGAGCATGTTCCACACCTTTTTGTTTGTGATTGAATCTTTTTGGCGTTGGGACATGAAAAAATTGACGGGGAGCGACATGTGCACCGATCCCCCTAACACGTCCCCCATGCTCTGGAGTGCCTAATGCCATTGTTAGTATATCGTTTGAACCTTCCTCCACCAACTCGCCTTCTGCTACTTTTTGCCTGTATTCCGACTATATGCATAGTTAGCAAATCAATTAGAATTTAACACAAACATTAATAATTAAAATTATTTAAAATAATCGTAGAACACTTACAATCCTCTTCACTACCTCTCGAGCTTCTTCATCAATGACTTCTCGTTTATTGTTCATTCGTGTCTGTGTCCACATCTCAGAATTGTCATATTCGGTCAACTTATGACCCTCATTTGTTTCTCTACCAGTGCATAACCACCACACCCTGAGTGATGTGGATACTTGTTCTGAGCCTGAGCATCTTGTTTTTTTTCCTCATCTCTTCCCAATTTGGGGTTAGTCTTTTCACAACAAATTTTTTCCAATCTTTAGATTTGTAATACTCGACGTGGTCTGATGGCGGCTTGGCAAGAAGCTCAAGAGCTACATTATTCTATACATAAATAAGATCTTTTGTTAGTCTTGTTCTCCAATTTCTCCATGCTTTTCTTGCTTCTTTGAGGACGTCTGCTTTAGAAGAATTTGGAAGTTTGAACGTAGTCTGCAGAAATGAACGCAAAAATATTAAACTTTTTTCAATAGATTAATTTGTTAGGATAAATTTAATAGTAAATATTATAGCTTACTTGTATTTGACCCCATGTAGTCTCCTTTTTATCCTTCGGCATTTGTTTCCAATTGTCGACATCTAAAGGAAGAATTGTGCTTGATAGAAGACCAATGGTGCTGTTCATCTTGATCCCCCCTTTTCCCATCGCTCGACCAAAATGATTGTACTCGACCTCATAATTGCGACGCTCAGTTCTTGCTTTAAATACATCACTACAAGTTGATTTTCCCCTATACTTATTATCTTGTGTATTTGTTGGTGCGGTAGGATTAATCCCCTCCAGACCATTACCATCATCATCAACAAATAGATCGATGTTGACACGGTTCTTCGCCAACAGGTAATTAAGAGAATGAGAGAAAAGGATTAGTGCTAAATGTGAACCGAAATAGATATATGATCTTGGAGGACGAAAGGGGTGACTCAAGACACGGTTTTTAAGTGGTTCGAAGGTTAAAATCCTTCTACTCCACTAGTCAATATTATTGATCTGTACTGAGTATTTGGTTATAAAGTATTTCTTACAAGAGATTATTTTTCCAACCCCTATCAACTCCCAGGGTCTCCATATTTATAGGAGAAGGCACCTGGAAGTTGGTAGGGAGGTCATCCCGTGACCTTCTTACTTGTCGTATCAATTCTGTGACATTCATGATTAATTCCTAAACCTGACACATAAGTGTGGTCAAATCAATAGGTAAGGAAGTAATGGGCTGCACGACCCAACCCCACCGTGGGTGTCTGAACACGCACGTTCCTGCTGCGTGTCCGAGAAGTCAGAGGGATATCAGACACGTGATGCCTGATATATGCACGTTTACCTTGCGTGTGTTTACTTCTCAAGGGGTCACAGCCCCATATCCAGCTCGTACTCGACCTTCGGCCTTCGGGGGCCTGCTCCAGTCTTGGACTATGGAGGGGATCCCTTTGGGCTTCCTCGAGCTAACGACAGAAGCTCCGGTCTTAGGGGAGTTCATGAGATAACTACGATTAGTCAGCAGCTCGGCTTGCTAACCAGCCCGTGGGAAAACCAGGGCGTACATCTGCCCCCCAAGCTCCTGCTCGTGGTATACCACGTCGTATATAAGACCAAAGTAGGGGCTTTTGGACTTCCCCATGAACTCTTCGCATTCCACCTTTTATGCAGGCGTCTGATACGTGGAACATCGTGGGTGGTGACGGTACGTCTTACGAGAACCGCATTTAATGGCCTAGCCCATGCCCAGCCGTCGTTTCGTATTTCGAGTGGAGGGCCTCGGATCCCCCATCAGGGCCATCCAACGCCCCTCTATACGTGATCCTTTACGCATATAAAAAGGGGTGGCCACCCTACGCATGGGCCACTCTTTCATTTGAAATTTTTCAAGCTTCAAGCTCCTCTTCTTCTTCTCCCTATATCTCCAGAAGAACAAAACCCTCGATCCCGCTACTGCTACTTTCAGCGTTCAAGAAGCTTAGGCGCACGGACTTCTCCGAAGCTTTGGAAGCCATTACACCGACGAAGCTCTTACCAACGCAACACCTTCGTCTACCTCCCAGCCACACACTGTAAGTTTCCTGACCCTGTGTGTTTTGAAAATATGCTACTGTAGGTTAGGTAAAAAAGAAATTACTGTAGCCGCATGCAAGGGTTTGCTGGGTTTTGTGGATATGGAGGGTGACAGCCCTTTTAGGTTAGGGCATATTTGTTGTAGGAAATAGCTTTAGAGTATGGGTTTCAGGATGCTTTTTCTGGGGAAAATTTCTGGGTAGGAGTTTTGGGAATTTTGGGTGCAAAACCGGGTAGCTTAGGGAACACGCCTCACAAGCGGTTTTGCAATTTCCTGCCTACTGAACCTTTCCCCCCAAGGCAAATTCTATCCTGACCCTCCTGACACACGAATCCCGAGTAATCGGGGATCGGTTGGAAGCACAGGCGCGTGTTCATCGAACTGCGTGGTCCCACTCTCCACGGGCTGGGCTTACCTCTGCTCGTGTAAATAATAATTGCTTTTTCCTCATGCTTGGGTTGCCTTTTCTGAAATGTTTTCTTTTGTTCGTTAGGCGACCAGATGGCTCCAAAGAGAAATCTCCCACAGAAGAACGTCAGCAGCTCGGCCTCCCAGCAGGACAAAGGGAAGGCGGCGATGCCTAGCTCCCCGATCCCCCGCTTCAGGCCGACAGTGGAGAAGGAGGTCGAGGTGGCCCCTGATGCCTTCTTTGAGGCGAAAAGGATTGTCTCGAAGATAACTGACCAGGCGAAGATTAACAAAATCTTCCTTTCCCACAACATCGCCTTGGGGAAAGCGTCTGTAGTGGCTCGACCTGCTTCAGAGGGAGAGCGGAGCTGTGTGCCGCTCGACGAGTCGTTCGCGGCCTGGAGTGGTGAACATTTTAAGGCAGGGGCCTTCCTTCCACTGGATCAGTACTTTGGTGATTTCCTTAACTATGTGGGGTTGGCCCCATTTCAGCTCCCCCCCAATTCCTACCGTGTGCTGGCAGGGTTGAGGTATTTGTTCCAGAAGCACGAGTGGGAGGTCCCCACTCCTGCAGACATTTTATATTTCTTCTGCCTCAAAGCCAGCCCGGACCAGCGGGGGCGAGGTGACGGGTTTTACTATTTAACCCAGTTTCCCAATACGGCGGTGGTCATCAGGCTGCCCAGCCACCCCAATGACTTTAAGGACCAGTTCTTCATGTCAACTGGTTTCCGGAACTGCGAGCATCACTATTTCAATCGTCCTCGTAAGTTTCTCCCGTCCTTAGCTCACCTTTTAAGTGTTATTTTAGCTCCTCCCGTACCCCATTCTGACTTAAACTAACCTTGCAGCCATCTTCGCGAGGACAGAGAAGTCTGTGACCCTCGGGGGCCAATATGAAACGCTGGCGGGCTTGCCCCCCAGTGAGAAGGATTATCGCGTGCTCGTGACGGATGAGACGATGGTGTTCTGCAAGATGATTATCCCAAATCAGACCCTGAACCTAAAGAGGCCCTGGGGGCCGCCCCCAGCTCGGGACACCAGACCCATCATCATGAAGGAGGTCGCGGGAGATGAAGACGAGGGCGACAAAGTTCCGCTCGTGAGGAGCAGGAAGAGGACCTTGGAGGTCGCCCAGAGGATGGGCGAGGAGAGGATCCAATCCGGAGCAGCCGCGGGTCCTTCTGGCCAAGGTAACCCTTACTTGCTTAGGAGTCTAGATAGGGCCACCGCAGACCCCCGGCTGGCTAGGTTCAATCCTAGGCAGCTCATCCATCATCACCGAAGAGATCCGGACCTGAACACACTCCTGCTCCATTGTGTCGATCGGCTCGTGCTGGATCACCAAGAGAGCCGGCCTAGGGGTACCGTAGTAGTAGATAACACCCTAGCCTTTAGGTCGATCCTATTCGAGGAGTATGGGACAAACTTACGCACATGGCCATCACTCCAGAGGGGTATCTATGCTCCGGGGCTTAGGCAGTATGTAGAGGAATCTAGCCCTGAGTCAGAATCGGACCCAGAACTTGCGCCAGTTTGGGAAATAATCGTCTTACGTTCTTCCAGATCGGGGGGTAGGGCTCCCTTAGTATTCGCACACTTTTTATATTTAACCCTTTGTCCTTGTCTGTATGGTTGCTAACTTGTACTAATAATGTTTTTGTTTCGACAGAAGAGATGTCTCAGCCCGAGGATAGCTTGCGAGGCGCAGTCTTCGGGGGAAACCCCTCGGCCGGACCAAGACTAAAAAGGCTCCGGGGGTCTAGGAGGGCCGCTGGGACATCCACCAAGTCTCCGGCAAAGGAGAAGGAGAAAACCCCGGTTGCCCAGGACACGGGAGCAATTCTTCCTGCCGCAGGAGCAGGCCAAATGCCTCCACCACCTCCGCGAGCTCCAGCCGCCACTCAGGACGGAGGAACGGAGCTCGGGACTCCGGCCGTGGCGGTCTCCGATGTGCGCATCCCAGTCAACCCTCAGGACCTGGAGAAGATCCCAGAGGCCTTCTGGGGGACAGTGTACGAGTCGGTGAACTACGCCGTCAACCATATCTATAAGTTCACCGAGAAGGAACTTCGGGCCATTGAGACACTGAGCCCGGTTGGGGTGATGGAGTCTTCAATGAGCATGACCCTAACGGTAAGTTGCCCTGTTTTCTCTGTAAAGCTCCTACCCTTACAATTTGCCCTGTTTTTCCTCTAAGGCAATTTTATCTTTCATTTCTCGCAGGGCGTCCTTGCTCTCCACCGGAGCATCATCAGGGCCAAGACTCAGCTCGAGGATATGAGAGTCGAGCATCAGGCTTCCCTTCAGGAGGCTAAGGCGACTGAAGATGCCATGGCGACCGCGAAGGACGAGTTGGAGAAAGCCCTCTTGAAGGTCCAGGAGCTCGAAGCCTCCCTTGCCACCTCACGGACGGACCTCGAGGCTGCGAAGACTGAGATCCAGGCCGCCCAGGCCGCCCAGGTCGCCCAGGTCGCCCTAGAGGCCGAACGGGCCACTTCGGAGTAGTCCATGCAGGATTTTTTCTATCACTGTTGGGCTTACAATCCAGAGGCTGACTTCTCCTTCATGTCACCGAGCCTTTGGGCGCGCTTGCTGGTGAAGTTCCAAGCTCGCCTTGAGAAAGAGGCACCGCCTTCGGAGATTGGATAAGCCTCGGGCGTGGCGGAGCAGGGTGAGACAGCGACCTCCAAGGGGCCATCTGACGGAGCTTAGGGCGTTCTTTCCCTGTTGCCTTTGAACATTTTTAAGTATATTTTTTTTGTAACCTTTGCATGAGGTGTTTTCACCTCGAGACAATTTTCTTTAACGTTTTTAATTTACGCTCTTTCATGCTTTTAAGCATTTCGGCTATAATTTATTGAAAAACCTAGTTCGCGTTAACTTTAACCCATATTTCGAGCTCTTGTAGTAGAACAACGATCAATAGATTTAAATCAACTTCTAAGTTTTATGACCTGGTTAAAACCAGGAACTTAATTTGAAAACTTAGTTCGTGTTAACTTTTATCCATATCTCGAGCTCTTTAAGAAGAACAACGATCAACAGATTTAAATCAACTTCTAAGTTTTATGACCTGGTTAAAACCAAGAACTTAATTTGAAAACTTAGTTTGTGTTAACTTTTATCCATATCTCGAGCTCTTTAAGAAGAACAACGATCAACAGATTTAAATCAACTTCTAGGTTTTACGACCCGGTTAAAACCAGGAACTTAATTTGAAAACTTAGTTCGTGTTAACTTTTATCCATATCTCGAGCTCTTTAAGAAGAACAATGATCAACAGATTTAAATCAACTTCTAAGTTTTATGACCTAGTTAAAACCAGGAACTTAATTTGAAAACTTAGTTCGTGTTAACTTTTATCCATATCTCGAGCTCTTTAAGAAGAACAACGATCAACAGATTTAAATCAACTTCTAAGTTTTACGACCCGGTTAAAACCAGGATAGGACTTAGTTAGTGTTAACCCTTATTAATATCTCGCATTTTTAAGAAAACAACGGTCAATTGATAAGAATCAACATCTAAGTCGTTAAGGAGACCTGGTTATATCCAGGTACCATATGCCCCCCAAGTAACTGGGAAAGGGTCTTTCGTGGTTACTTTAAGATTACACTTGCAAATATGCATAAAAAGTTTATTTTCATTAATACATAAGAAGTGGCCTTCTAGGCCTTACAAGTAAATCATTGGTAATATCTCTTTAAGTGAACGGCGTTCCAAGTTCGCGGGACCGCCCCTCCATCAAGTCGAGCTAGCTTATAAGTTCCCTCCTTGATGACTTCGATGACCTGGTATGGTCCTTCCCAGTTCGGTCCCAAAACTTCGTCTTTGGGATCTTTTCCGGCGAGGAAAACTCTTCTCAGAACCAAGTCGCCTACGCTAAAGGTGCGTTTTTTAACCTTGGTGTTGAAGTAGCGGGCGATTCTCTGATGATAATGGGCGAGCTGGAGTTGCGAATCCTCCCGCCTTTCCTCAACCAGATCGAGGGAATGGCACAGGAGCTCGTGGTTTCGATCTTGGTCGTAAAATTGGACTTTGTGCGAAAGAACCTTTATCTCCACGGGGAGGACTGCCTCACTCCCAAAAGTTAAAGAAAAGGGAGTATGACCCGTAGGAGTCCGATGCGAGGTCCGGTATGCCCATAGGACCTGGGGGAGTTTTTCTGGCCAGACCCCCTTCGCTTCATCTAATCTTTTCTTGAGGCTCGCCTTTAAAGTCTTGTTGACAGCTTCGACCTGGCCATTAGCCTGAGGATAGGCCACGGAGGAGAAACTTTTCACAATCCCATGTCTGTCACAGAACTCGGTGAACAGGTCACTGTCGAACTGAGTGCCGTTATCGGAGACGATCTTCTAGGGCAGGCCGAAGCGACAGATGATGCTTTTGACCACGAAGTCAAGCACCTTTTTAGACGTGATTGTTGCCAACGGCTCTGCTTCAGCCCACTTGGTAAAGTAGTCGATGGCTACCACGGCGTAACAGACCCCGCCCTTTCCAGTGGGCAGGGCGCCTACTAAGTCTATTCCCCAAACGGCGAACGACCAAGGGGCCGAGATCATTTTTAGCTCGACTGGAGGAGCTCGGGCAACTGCAGCGAATCACTGGCACTTGTCGCACTTCTTCACGTATGAGATTGAGTCTTTGGACAGAGTCGGGCAGTAATATCCTTGCCTGAGAACCTTTAAGGCCAGGCTCTGCCCCCCAATGTGGTCTCTGCAGAATCCTTCGTGAACTTCCTGCAGGTTGGCCTTTGCCTCACTTGGATGAACGCACCGGAGGATGGGTAGGGAATGCCCACGTCGGTACAACACCCCATCGACCAGCGTATATCTCGGAGCTTGATACAAGATTCGTCGTGCGTCGTTACGTCCTTCAGGCAGCTTGCCCTTGACGAGATACTCAAGAATGGGGGTCATCCAGGTCGGCCTAGCGTCAATCATTTCGACCTCGACTCGTCCTTCTTCTATACTTGGTTGTTCCAAGAATTCTATCGGCACCAACCCCAAGGTCTCCGTCTCTCCCGAGGTGGCGAGCTTGGCAAGAGCATCTGCATTAGTGTTATGCCCCCGAGGTATCTGTTCGATCGATCCTCGCTCAAATGTGGACAGCTCAACTTTTACCTTCGCTAGATAGGCGGCCATCTTGGGTCCCCGCGCCTGATATTCGCCCAGGACCTGGTTTACCACGAGCTAGGAGTCACTGAAGCACTGGACGGAGCTCGCCTTTAACTCTCTGGCTATCCTCAGGCTGGCCAGCAAAGCTTCGTACTCCGCCTCGTTGTAGGAGGCCTTGAACCCAAACCTTAGCGCCGAGTGGAATCTATGTCCCTCGGGGGATATCAGAATGATTCCGGCCCCGGAGCCGTTCTCGTTGGATGAACCGTCTACAAAGATCTTCCACAACGATTGGGGCGAGGTGAGCTGAGATGAGCCCTCTGCTGGATTCTCCTGGAATCCCGTGCATTCTGCCACGAAATCGGCGAGGGCCTGACTTTTTATAGCAGTTCGTGGAGTGTAGAAAATCTCGAACTGGCTGAGTTCGACCGCCCATTTTAACAAACGTCTCGATGCTTCAGGTTTTTGCAAAACCTGCCTTAGAGGCTGATCGGTCATGACGTGTACTGAGTGGGATTGGAAGTACGGCCTGAGCTTTCGCGAGGCCGTGATTAGGTAGAACGCCAATTTTTCCATTAGTGGGTATCGTGACTCTGCCCCGAGAAGTCTCTTGCTGATGTAATAGACTGGCTTCTGAACTTGGTCCTCTTCTCATACCAGTACGGCACTAGCCACATCCTCAGTGACAGCTAGGTAGAGAAAAAGAGGCTCGCCTGCCTTGGGCTTGGATAATACGGGTGGTTCAGCCAGATGCGCCTTCAGGTCGAGGAATGTGCTTTCGCACTCTACTGTCCATTCAAACTTCTTGTTTCCTCGGAGCAGGTTGTAGAAGGGCAAACACTTATCGGTTGACTTAGAAATAAACTGGTTCAGTGCGGCCACTCTCCCTGTTAGGCCTTGGACATCTTTCCGCGACCTGGGCGAAGGAAGCTCGAGCAGTGACCTGATCTTGTCGGGGTTTTCCTCGATTCCTCGGGTATTGACTATGAACCTCAGGAATTTTCCTGACGCGACTCCAAAAGTCCATTTCTGGGGATTGAGCCTCATGCCGTATTCTCGTAATATTTTAAAACATTCTTCCAGGTCGGAAACATGGTTGTCGGCAGCCTTTGACTTGACTAGCATGTCATCAACGTACACTTCCATGTTTTTTCCGATCTGGTCCGCGAACATTCTGTTTACCAATCTTTGGTAGGTAGCTCTGGCGTTCTTCAGACCGAAAGGCATGACCTTGTAGCAATAGACATTAGTCGGGGTCATGAAGCTGGTGTGTTCCTGGTCCGCCGGATTCATCGCGATCTGATTGTAGCCCGAGTACGCGTCCATAAAGGACATGAGCTCGTGCCCCGCCGTGGCATCCCCAGCTGATCGATCCTTGGTAATAGAAAACAATCCTTGGGGCAGGCTTTATTCAGTTCGGAGAAGTCAATGCAGGTTCGCCACTTTCCGTTGGGCTTTGGAACTAGCACGGGGTTGGCGACCCAAATTGGAAATTTGGCTTCACGGATAAAGCCACATTTTTTGAGCCGGGCTACTTCTTCTTCTAGGGCTTCAGCTCGGGTTGTTCCTAAACGTCTTTGCTTCTGAGACTTGGCAGGAACGCTTTTGTCCAGATGGAGCGTGTGCATGATGACACTCGGGCAAATTCCCACCATGTCCTCGTGGGACCAGGAAAATACATCTAAGTTAACCTGCAGAAACGTAATCAGCTCCGTCTTCCTCTTGCTACAGAGGTTTTTCCCGAGCATGACCATCCGTGATGGATTTTGTGGATCAAGGTTCACCTCCTCGAGCTCCTCAATAGCCTGGAGCTCGGATCTGTCTTCGCCTACTCGGGGGTCAACGTCCTCACTCAAGGCGACATTTTCCCCTTTGGCGTTTTGAGGTTTTTCAATCTCAGGAGCCGCCAAGGGTTCCTGGGATTCCTCTTCACTCAGAATGGCCATGGCCAGCTGCCCGGGTTTAGATTTTCCCTTCATGGAAATGCTATAGCATTCCCTGGCAGCGAGCTGATTGCCCTGGATCGTGCAGATTCCCGTCGAGGTGGGGAACTTCATGGCGAGGTGTCGGATGGAGGTGACAGCCTCGAAAGCTATGAGCGTAGGTCGGCCCAAAATGGCATTGTAAGCAGCGGAGCAGTCTATGACCACGAACTTGAGTAGTTTGGATACTGTTCGAGATTCTTCTCCTAGGGTGATCACCAGCTCGATCGTCCCTATCGCTGCTGATCCTTCTCCCGAAAAACTATACAGCATCATGGAGGTTGCCTTTAGATCGGCGACAGTCAGACCCATCTTCTCTAAGGTGGATCGGAATAGAAGGTTTACCGAACTCCCGTTGTCTATTAGTACCCTTCTCACCCTCCGGTTGGCGAGCTGGACTGCTACAACCAGAGGATCGTTATGAGGGTACTGGACAGGGCCTGCATCTTCCTCCATAAAGGTGATTGGTTGCCTCTCCAATCGCTGCTATTTTGACTGACGCTGCTCCGGGACGAACTCCACTCCGTTATGAGCCTTTAGTTCATTCACGTATCTCTTCTGGGCGCCTCTGCTTGTGCTAGCCATGTGTGGACCTCCCGAGATGGTGGATATCTCTCCTCCGACCACGGGAGGAGGGACGTCCTGATCTACCCGGGACTCGGGCTGACTGGCTTGGACCTCTAGAGTAGGTCGACTCGCTGGGACCCTGTTCCGCGAGTATTGAGCCAAGGGACCGGCTCGGATGAGAGTCTCGATCTCATCTTTTAGATGCCTGCAATCGTCGGTATTGTGGCCCACATCGTTATGAAAACGACAAAACTTGGAAGTGTCTCTCTTTCCTTTGTGGTGCTTCAATGGCTCCGGCCTCTTCCAGGGGACCCGAGTAGAGTTGGCCAAGAAGATACTCTCTCTAGACTGGGTGAGCTCGGTATATGTCGTGAAAACGGGCTTAAACTTATCTACGGACTTATTCTTCTTTTGGCCGTGCTGACTGTTTTCGCTATTGCCCTTTCTCTTGCCTCCACCGGGCTGGTTGCTCTGCGCGACGTTCGGGGTCGTCGCCACAACCTCTGCCCCTATTCCCGCAGGCTGATCGGGAACCTGGCTGGTTCCCACAGCTGAGGCCTCGGCTTCTTCCAAGTTTATCCACTCTTGGGCCCTGTTAAGGAATTCATTGACCGAGCTGACTCCCTTCCTCTGTATATCCTTCCATAGGTCTCCTCCGACAAGGATTTCGGTTCTCATGGCCATGAGCTTAGAGCTATCATCCGCGTCTCTAGCTCAAGCAGCGACGTTTGCGAATCTGCTCAGGTAGGCCTTCAGAGTCTCACCGGGCTGCTGTCTCACGTTGGCCAGGGAGTCGGCCTGAACACGGGTGGCCTGAGAGGCTCGGAATGCCCTTTTGAAGTCGGCTGAGAAGGCCTTCCAGGAGCTGATTGACTGTCTTTTACTTTGCTTGAACCACTGTCTGGCGGGTCTAGTCAGCGTGGAGGGTAAGATCAAGCATCTTAGCTCCGGGCCAATGTTATGGGCCATCATTAGGGTGTTCAACATCCCTAAATGGTCCGAGGGGTCTCCGTCCCCGTTGAACTTTGACAGGTGAGGCATACGGAAACCAGACGGGTATGCCATCGCTGCTATGTTGGGGGCGAAGAGTTCCATCTCGTCCCCTGAATCATATTCGTCTTTTTCTTTTTCTGATAGAAGTTTCCTCATCAGCTCCTCCATCTGGGTCAGGCGATCGAGGGTTTGGTCCTGATGTGCTTGGTTATTCTGGGGCTGTTCAACAGCTTCGGATCCATTATACACATTTGGTGGGTTATTGCCCCTCCTATCTTGAGATAGGTTATTTGGGACATTCCCCCCGTTGCGTATTTCGAACAGGACCCCCCCTGAATGAGCCTGGCCACCACTTCCAGCTCGGTCTTCTCTATGAGAGTTGAGGCGATCTCGCAGGTCACCTCCCTGGGTGCTCTGGTGACTTTGCACCGAACTTAACCGCTGACGCAGGTCTCCCCAAGAGAGATCACTCCGGTGACTGCCGGTCCAGTGGCTCCTGCTGGATAGGCTTGGAGTCCGCCTTTGGTGGTGACGACCTGATTTTTCCCCTAGCGCCCTGCTACGCCGGGAAGGTCCAGCAGACGGTGGGTTTCTCCTACTACTCCCATAGGCTGGGACGTCCTGGACGAGCCGAGGAGGAGACGGATATCTGATCAGAGATGGAGGATGCCTGACTGGAGAGGCGATCCTAGTTCCGTCTGGACGGATCAAGTTTGGTGGGGGCCTTTCGGCCCTGCCAACCTGCTGGTCCTGCGCCGGGCGATCTGGACGAGGCGCAGGACGGTCGTCGGGGATGGGTTGACGCCGCGAGCCCCCCCCGGATCTCCTTCGAGAACTTCCTCGAGTTCCCCTGGGCGTTCTCGAGGATGGCTGAGAGCTAGGAGTCGACGTCCTGACCGAACGGCTGTACTACGGTCGTCCAGTCCAAGGCACTTCCTCGAAGTTTGCCTCTCGATGGTGTGACGAAGGGGTGGAGTTGGCTGCCGGAAACCTATCCGAACGGCTACGCCTGGACCGGTTATCCAGGCGAGACTTAGGAGCCTCGCCTTGCCTCTCTCCGACGTTGACGCCGGTTGTGAGAGGGGGTAATCGGGCCAGAATATCCTTGATTTGCTGGCTGGCCGTTGCTAACTGGCTCCTCAGTTGAGCGTTCTCCATCTCCACCGCAGTCTAATAACACGGGTTCGGATTAGGCGGTCGAGGCGCCGAACTACCAGTTTCGTCTTGGCCCGCCGGCTATTTTCCTGGCCGCTGCTGGACTTCAGGAACTTGTTCATCAGGGATGGTGGTGTGATGAGCCTCCTGCCCATCGTGTTGTTCTATCTCGTTACCATGCCTGGATCGAGTAGTCACCATAGTTGGATGTTTACAGCAGTACTAATCGAAAAAGCTCTCAATGAAAGCACCAAACTGTTGACGCGGTTCTTCGCCAACAGGTAATTAAGAGAATGAGAGAAAAGGATTAGTGCTAAATGTGAACCGAAATAGATATATGATCTTGGAGGACGAAAGGGGTGACTCAAGACACGGTTTTTAAGTGGTTCGAAGGTTAAAATCCTTCTACTCCACTAGTCAATATTATTGATCTGTACTGAGTATTTGGTTACAAAGTATTTCTTACAAGAGATTATTTTTCCAACCCCTATCAACTCCCAGAGTCTCCATATTTATAGGAGAAGGCACCTGGAAGTTGGTAGGGAGGTCATCCCGTGACCTTCTTACTTGTCGTATCAATTCTGTGACATTCATGATTAATTCCTAAACCTGACACATAAGTGTGGTCAAATCAATAGGTAAGGAAGTAATGGGCCGCACGGCCCAACCCTATCGTGGGTGTCTGAACACGCACATTCCTGCTGCGTGTCCGAGAAGTCAGAGGGATATCAGACACGTGATGCCTGATATATGCACGTTTACCTTGCGTGTGTTTACTTCTCAATGGGTCACAGCCCCATATCCAGCTCGTACTCAACCTTTGGCCTTCGGGGGCCTGCTCCAGTCTTGGACTATGGAGGGGAGCCCTTTGGGCTTCCTCGAGCGAACGACAGAAGCTCCGGTCTTAGGGGAGTTCATGAGATAACTACGATTAGTCAGCAGCTCGGCTTGCTAACCAGCCCGTGGGAAAACCGGAGCGTACAATCACCATCATCATCATCATATGATGGATCCATAATCAATAGATATACAGTTAAGTAAACAAAAGTATTATCTGGTATAAACCTCACAAAATACATAAAAAAAAACCACAAAATTAATATATATACCTTTAATTATCTACCCACAACCCTTCACCATTCTCGCGTATATAGCCATCATCATTATCAATGGTGACATCAATAGGCAGTGAAGCAATTATAAATGTTTCTTGTTCAAGTATAATATCATCGCTCCCAGACTCTTTGATCAAATAATCTTTCGGTTGACTTGTAAGGAAAACTGACCCATCGAGCATCTACTGGATCACTCACATAAAATACTTGCTTGGCTTGTCACGCCATTATAAAGCGGTCAAATTTATGTCCTATTCGGTTTAAGTCCACTAGTGTGAATCCTAAGTCATCTGTTTTGACCCCGTTATCACTTTTCACCCAATCACACAAGAAGAGAGGAATTCAAATAGTCACATAATCTAGTTCCCAAATTTCTTTGATCACCCCATAAAATGTCACATCACATTGTATGCTATTTTTATCTTTGGAACTAGATATTTGAAAAGTCTGGGCAATAATAGTAACACCACTATTTTGTGTCTTTCTAATATTATCACGGTCCATGGTGTTGAATTGAGTACTGTGAATATAATAACATCGATACATAATTACACTCATTGAAGGACCTCGTGCTATACATTTTATTGTTTCAGCCACTTTATTTGTGGTGTTATTCACAACCTAGAATACAATAAAATAAAATAAAGTATATTAAATTCTAACAAGCTAAAATACAATAACACTCAAATAATAACAACACAAGTATTTTACCTTATTCTTGAACCAAGTGCTGAAATTTCGATAATGTTCATCTTGTACCCATTTTTTATTTCGAGACTTATTAGGATAAGTTGTCTTAATCCAATTGAAATGTTCTCTTTAAGAAAAATCATTTATATCAACAAACTACATTCATTGCCAATAGAATGAAAGAGCAAAATAAGATTGACCATGGATATGTATAGGAACTTACTCGATGTATGGTTGAACATCATCAATATTTTGTAAGACTAGGCGATGTGCTTCATCTCTACCAGATTTATTTACTTCAGAAACAACACCACTTCTACTGCCTTTACTTATTTCAAACTCAATTTTAGAAAAACATAATCCAATGCTCGAAACACCTAATAGGTATTCCAGGCAGAACTCCATTACGTCTTCAACGATGTTGGATTCAACTATGCAACCCTCATGTCTACATCTATTTCTAACATAATCTTTTAAAACCTTCATATACCGTTCAAATGGGTGCATCCATCTCAAGTATACTTGTAATGACCCAACTACTCTAGACCTTGGACCATTAACAAAAACTATACATAGACACTAATCTTTAACAAAACTTACAAGTGAAAAGATCATAACTTTATTAAAACTTTTAAAAACAAATGTTAAACTTACATAAACTCAAAGAAAGATATGGGATCCCATTGTTTTAAAAAGGAAAACATAACTTAATTGTAATAAAATGGAGATTACATAAATAGGTGCGGAAAAATACACATAAACCATAAAACAAAGACTTCATCCTCGAAATTGAAACTCTCGACTCCTTGAATCCATTCCGCCTCAATACACATTCCCCAAGCATCCACGAACCTTTCCCGCCACTATAGCTATTTTCCTGCACATATAAACATAAAAGGAATGAGCTAATGCCCAGCAAGGAAAATCTAACATATAGCCATATACATAAAAATTCATAATGCAACATAAAAACATACTATAACACTTATGTCATATACATACTATAATGGCCAATCATTACTTGGGGTCCCATAAACTAAACAAGTCATATGCCCATTAGATTAGTGTGGTCTTGCTAGCTAAGCAAGTCATATGCCCACAATCTATTTGGGGCTTGTTAGTTGTATGGGTCATGTGCCCAAGTCTACAAGCATACTTAACATAGCATTTTACATAACACATATTCATAAAATAACATATAAAATCATATAACACATAAGTCCTATCTTATTTTCCTTACCAAAACAACCGAGATATGAGAACTGATTTAGGACCTTGGAACACTCCTTAAATCCATTTATAATATGATGAGTATATTGAAGAAAAGGGATGAAAGTGAAGAAGGAACTATACTATCAAAATATACTTACCAAAAACCTTGTGCTTAAGAACTTGGATTTCCTAACCAAGAAGAGGAATAAGGTTAGAATGAGTAGAAGACTATGAGAACTTTAAAGAATATAATACAGAAATGGACTAGAGTTTGGGATACCTTGAGTACTTCTATGATCAATCTAAACCTTACACCGGAATGTGTATAGAACCTTACTTCACAAGTGTTTAGTAAGCTTGTAGTGATCAAGCTTATAATTCCCAACCCAAGTGTGTACACTCTCACACTAACCTAGCAACATGCAACCTCTGAACTTAAAGAAATAGATGAATAAATGGCTGGGTACTAGGTCCTATTTATAGAGTTTAGGAATGAAAAGATCTTCATTTAACTTGAATAAAAATAATGGCTTTTTAAGTGAAAAACAATTGAATTATCGTTCAGCAGAGGCTGAAGACTCGTTCAAAAAGATGCTGGACTTATCAAGAGGTTGAAGGTTTAAATGGAGAACGTTTTTAAAACTTTCAAAATATGCTGAGAAAGGCGATATATCGCCCCCTATAGGCGACATATCGCCTGGGCCAGAATGCCCGAGGCAATCGTGCAACGTTTCGTGTTTTTCGTATCTTCGTGCTGCGATATATCGGCATTCGCTGATTATTTAAACACGAAATTACACATTTTTAGCTTAATTTGAATTGAGTAAACAGCCTTGACTAAGCCCTCTAACGTTTTCAAAGCTGCTGACTGACCTTAGGGTATTCAAATTTTAACCTTAATAAATTTAATCCTCAAAATACTTAATCATTAATAAACCTATGCATGACATGTGTTATTAACTTATTGGTTCTTATCTAAACCTTATAGTATATTAAATATTATCCTCAATATCAGTCATATTAATCAAACCTTAGGTTAAAATTAATATTCCTAAACTATAGGTTAAACTTAGAAAATCTACAAGTACTACTATGAGTGTCCAAATAAATCCCGGTCTGAACCAAAAATCCACAGTCATAAAGATAATACTATTATTACTATTATACTACTATCTAACTTAGCTAAGTAAAGTTCTTGGACTCTACAATACTGGTCCACACAATTTTACATCTTTCACCAAATGAACTATTAAATGAACCATTATGTCAAAAAATGAAGGTGGGAACAAATGCTCCAACTCACACATAGTTATCACGAGATTTGTTTGAAGATTGTCCCACTTTGACACATCTACCACTTTACAACAAATAGATTTAAAGAAGAAGCATAGTTTGGTAATTGCATATCAAACTTTTTTGGGTAACACAGAACAGATAGCTACCGGTAGAAGATGTTCAAGTAGTGTATGATGATTATGAGACTTCATTCCAACTAAATTCAAAATTTTCATATCTACCAGAGAATAAATATTTGATGAATAACCATCCGGTACTTTCACATTCGACAAAGAATGATATGCAATTTGTTTTTCATCTTTAGACAGGGTATAACACGTAGGTGGTAAATAGGTTCGCCTCTCACCAACCTCTGGTTGTAACTTACTGCGTGTACTCATTACTTTTAAATCCAACCGAGCTTTAATTCCATCCTTACTATAACCAGGATTATTCAGTAATGTACTAATTAAGCTATATGACATGTTTTTCTCAATGTACATCACATCCAAGTTATGCCGCAAAACCAAATGCTTCCAGTATTCAAGCTCTAAAAAAATAGATTTCTTCTTCCAACAACCTGTCGCACCATCTACAACCTCCTTTGTTTTTTCACGTCTAATTTTTTTTCTCTTATTTGTATAATTTCTAGGCTTATCAAACTTGCATTGGAATTTGTTCAACTTTGTTAACATTTTCCCTCCAAGTAAAGGTGGTGGAGCCTTTCCAAATTTAGGTTTACCATTGAAGGCATCTGTCCAACTTCGAAATTTATGTTCTTCGGATAAGAACTTTCGGTATCCCATAGAACAAATCTTTCTAGAATGTTTTAAATATTCAGAATGCATCCCCTCTTCCCAAATGGGACTTGCCTTGTACCCTTTCACACTAAATCCAGATTGATTACCTAAGGCTGGAAAATTATTAATGGTCACAACAACACTGCTTTAAGATTAAAATTTTCTTTCCTATAAGCATTGTAAGCATTAATCTCCTCATACCACAATGTTCTCAAATCATCAATTAAAGGAGCTAGGTATACATCAATATCATTTCCAGGTTGTTTATGACCAGATATCAACAAGGTCAACATGGTAAACTTCATCTTCATACACAACCATGGCAGTAGATTATAGATTACTAGCATTATAGAACAACAACTATATTTACTATTAAGTGAAGTGTGTGGATTAATTGCGTTAGCAGAAAGATCCAAATGAATATTCCTCGGTTCATTGCCAAATTCAGGTCATTTAATATATACTATTTTCCAAGCTGGCGAGTCAGCTGGATGTCTCAGCTTACCATCCTTTACTCCATCTTTGGCACGCCAAATTAAATTTTAGCATGGTCATCATTTTCATACAATCGAACCAAACGAGGTATCGGTGGTAGATACCATAAAACCTTTGCAGGGACACCTTTTCTAACTGCATCTGAATTTCTTTTCTTTTTCCATCTAGACTTGCCACATGTCAGACAAGCAATTGCATCAACAAATCTCTTTCGATATAAGATGCAATTGTTAGCACAAGCATGTATTTTTTCATATTGCATGCCCAACGAACGCAATGTCTTCTTTGCTTCATAAAATGAAGACGACATTTCATTACCTTCTAGTAATAATTCTCCTAAAAATGCTAACTCTCTCATTCCCTTATCACTCCACCCATGTTTGTCTTTTAAGTTATACAACCTAAGCAGTGCTGATAATTTAGTGAACCTTGTACAATTACAGAAAATATGTTTCTCAGCATCTTCTAAGATTGACTGAAATTTAATTGGATCCACATGTGACTCATATTGTGCATCATCAATCATTTCTGCAATATCATCAACTTCATAATCCACATTAAAATACTTATTATTCTTAGATGGTCTCTCATCAGTGACTTTCATTCTTTTGTCGTGCAAAAACCACACTTTATAACTTTTGTCTATTACATTCCTAAATAAGTGATCTTTTATTTTAAAAACTATCATCATGACAACGTTACCACACTTAACACAATGACAAGGAATACTATTAGGAGATTGAGTATTTCTTGTACAAAATTGCAAGAAAAACTCAACTCCATTCCTATATTTCACGGATAACCTATCCACTGACATTCAATTTCTGTCCATTGTCAAAGTTCACACAAAAAATAAAAACAAACAAACAAAGAAACAAACACTAACAATTAGGTTCATGGATTACCTAATAGACAAGCAAATAAATGAAACAATATGTCCAAAAAAAAAATTGGGCAACATTTCCCCTATTTCTATCACATTTCCCAAATTTAAAACGTGCATGTATACAACACATGATATACACAAAAGTATTCAACAAATCAATCAAATATGCCTATTTATCATATTACTAAATAAATAAAAAATTGAGCAGTATTTCCCCTATTTCTGTCACATTTCCCAAAATTTAAATGAACCTATATTCATCATATAAACACAACAAACCAATTAATAAATCAAACATGCATAATTACATCATTATATCACTGCAGCACACAGTCCCAAAACATATCTCCACTATTTTATAATTCCTACATTCCACTAAGTTCAATATCTGAATTATACATTAAGGTTTATAATATTACCTCTAATATAAAATCCTCCAAAGCTTGATCTCACCAACAAAGTTGTCAACAAAATACCTATTCAAATATAACAATAAACAACAAAAAAGAAAAAGTTAACAAAATATAAAGAAAAGTATATAAAGTAATATTATAACTAAATAAACAATAAAATGGAACTTAAAGAAAACACATAATATGTTATATATACCCATTTAAATACTTAAACAAGAAATTAAATATATATATATTTTTTTAAATTTAACAAAGCATAAAGAAAAATATACTATAAATATCCTAACTAAATATATAATAAAAAAGAACTTAAAGAAAACAAACAATTTAATATATATACATATTTAAACAATTAGACCGAAAATTTAAAAGTTAACAAAATATAAAGAAAAATTTAATAAAAATATTCAAACTAAATAATTAATAAATTTAAACTTATACAAAATATATACAATAATATATATATATACTGATTTACATAATTAAACTCGAAATTAAATTTAATTTTAAAAAATTGAAAAAGTTAACAAAAAATAATGAAATTATAATAAAAAAATTCTAAAAAAATAAAATATTAAAATGCATAGGTTAAACCTAAAACAATTACATAATCATTAATATAAAACTATGCAAAAATTAAAAAATTTGAAATTTAGCCAATTTATAAAAAAAATTCATAAAATTAAATTTAATTCATAAAAATTAATAAAATTGCACTTTCTTGTGGTAATTGAGTAATGTGAGATCTTGAAGTAGGAAACCCCAAAAAAATAAGAAAGTTAATGGGTTTCCAAACAATAATCTTCAAGAATACAAAATCTATACAAAAAATACAAAAAAATAACTATGTATAAGGCTCATAAACATATATATATATCATTATTTTAACCTTAAAATTAAAAAAAAAAAAGTGAAAAAAAATCACAAAAATGGTCAAAAACAGCGGAGGTGCTGCTGGGTTTCGGAGAGAAAATGCCTTTGATTTTTTTATGCAGTTTTTAGGTTATGGAAATTGGGGACGAAGGCTTGCTGATATATATTAACTAGTCGTTTGTGTCAGTGGGCCACTGACGGTAACAACCGTTTGCATCAGTGGGGCACTGACACAAACACCAAAGTAAAACACGTGTTTTACTTAGATGTTTGTGCTAGTGCCCCACTAACGCAAACGGTCGTTACCATGAGTGGTCCACTGACACAAACGACCGTTAAAAAGCGCCTTTGTGGCACTGACACAAAACTCTAGTTTAACATCGTCATTGTTTGTACTGACGCACATGCCCTTGCATTTGTGGCAGTGTCCAACTGCCACAAATGCTAATTCTCAGTCAACAACGTCACTCAATTGCGTTGTCTGACACATTTGACTGACACAAATGGCCTTTTTTGTAGTAGTGATACATCAATCAAATTCACACATCATAAACATACTCTTTGTGATCATGGCAACCTTATTGTCCATGTCACAGCTTGAGGTAACTAGTAAAAACATGGGCTGGTAAGACCTCCTCTATGAGGTAAACATGATCTCAGGTCCTTAAATAACCTCGGCGCATCCACCCTATGAGTTACGTCGTATCCTTAGTAACTCCTCTGTTGCATCGTGTACAACATGCTAGCAACCTTTTCTTTTCATTCATCATACAAGCACATGTGCCACAGTTCACATCAAAACATGGAAATTATACATTCCATAGTACTTGAGTTATCATAGCATATCAAAACTTAGAATTTCACTTTTCATAACAATTGGCTTATCATGACATATCAAACCATAGAGTTCATACTTTCCATAACACTTTATTTCTTCCAACATAACAAGTCATACCTTTCATAGCATAAAACATAGAAAATTCTATCTAACTTCCTTACCTAAGGTCCAATCAAAGTAAAGTGCGAAAACATCACCATGAGCCTATAATCATAATCAAATGTTCGTCTTTAAAATCATGTAACAATACTCATGCTCAACATACATACCCCACGTGTGCATGGGCCATGCACACGTGGAACAAGTTGCACTACAATTACAAACATGCAATAATTCTACTACAAGAAAAAGACTTTACAGCGAAGAATTTTGTTGTCATTGTAGATCAAGAAGTCATCGCCAAAACGATGTCGCTGTAGGTCCGTATGTGTAGCAACCTACAGCGATGACAAAACGCAGTCGTCGTAGTAGTATTTTACTACAATGATGACATGTTAGTCGTAGTAGGAAATCCTTTTTTTTTTGGTTGGAGTGGGATATTGCAACGATATGTCGTCACTGTTGGTGGTTGCAAAATTTGAAAATCTAAATTTCAAAAACTCCTACAGTGACCACATGTCGTCGTTGTGGGTGCGTCGACCGCCCCATCTACAGTGACGACATATCATCCTTAAGAGTGTGTGGGTTTACATGCCTATAGCGCCATGCCGTCGCCGTAATGTCATGAAAACTTAGACTTTCGTGTTCAGCGATCACCCTACAGCGACGACATGTCGTCGCTGTAGGTATACAGTTTTAAAAAAAATTAATTAATCATATTGATTAAAATTTGTCTAATAAAATACTAAATATTAATTAAATAAATAATAAAAACAACTTATTTAATGAAATAATAAAACCAATTAATTAATTAAATAATAAAACCAACTTAGCAATATCCATAGTCTTGAAAATGTAAGATAACAAAACGTAAGTAGTATTGTCTCCAAAATAAAAAAAACAACACAAAATATTAATAAGTTCAAAATAATAATATAATAAAATTAAATGTCATCAAAATCAATTCCAAAGTCATTATTGTTGGGCTGTTGTTGTGGCTGTGGTGGTGGCTGCTGTTGTGGTGGCTATGGTGGTTGTGGCTGTTGTGGTTGTTGTGGTTGAAAGCTTGCCATCATGGACTGTATCATATTCATGTCCAAGTTGACAGGCTGAAATTGAGGAGCTTGGAAGTTCTGATTTGTTGCTTGCAAAATAAATTTCATTTGTAGCAAGTTGTTGTTTTGGGTCATAAAGGCTTTAATGAAGTGTTGAATCATGAACTAGAAAGCCTAAGGTGGTACCGTTGGAGGGCCATCTGTGGTGGGCGGAAACGGTGATACCTTTGATTGTGAAGAGGATTCGGTGGCACTTGAGGCAAAGGTACTAGTGCCCTTTGGCCACGACGTTGACCAAGTACCTTTGAGACGACTTGTGTCTCATTGATAGTGGCACTTATTGCTAAAGATTCAAATTGAGATTGGGTTTGGGATTGGGATTGAGATTGTGTCTGGACTTCTTGCTGCAAGGCACCCTGCAGTTTAGAAACAAGACAATTAATACATAATATAATTATATAATATACATATATACAAAACTAAGAAAGTTACTTACATATGCCTCCTTAGCATTCGTGTTCACCTATCCACGTGTCGCATGATTGTGCATGTCATGGAACGTGTCGATAATCCTGGGCAGTTCCTTAGTCTAAAGATTCATCTTTAGAAAATAAAATTTAACAAAATCTCAGTTAAATATTGAAATTATTATTAAGATAACTTAAAATATTTCAAATTATCTATATATTTTTATTTACCTTCTTAAATCGAGTAGAATCATAAGAATTCGATCCATGGAGACATGGATACTTCTGTTTTGCTATGTTGGCAACATTTGCCTTTGAGCGTGCCATGAACTGTGGAGTGGTGAAAAGGTCAACCAACTTCTGCCAACTCTCACAATCCATGTCTTCCGGTGGATTCTTTCTGGTTGTCTCGATATCATCATACCCTCCATGTTCATCGAAGTGTCTTTTCTTGAGACCTTTTATATCCTTGTAGTGATCTTGAAACTCTTGCTTATCTCAGTCTCTATCAGTCGCCACTCAGGGAGAGCTCGGGGAAGAAAGAAAAATTCCTTAAAAAAATGGTGAGATTTTTTAAATTATAAAAAAAACATTACATGTGAATAAGTTAATAAATTTACCTCAAGATTTTGCATCAATCCTATCTTGTACTCATCCGAAACACTCTGCAACGAGTCATAATATGTAACGCCCTCGATAGACAAAACCGTTACACTGTGTGTTTATAAAGTGCTAGACTTGCTAATCAAGTCGTTTAATTAAAAACGTGCTATTGAAACTATAAAAGAACTAGGGTTAAAATGTTTTAGTCTCAAAAGTCACATTTATCATAAAGAGTCGTTTCCTGATTACACGGGATCCCAAAAATATTAAGTTTAAAGATCGTTTACAAAATTCATAAGGTTTAACTACAATATCAAGCCATATTAAGGCAAAACAGACAGTTAGGCAATCCCTGTCCTGATCCACTCCTCGACCATGGTGATCGAACAACTGGCTATGTACATTCAACCCCGCAGCTCTCAATCTCAAGATTGGTCCAACTTGCCTTTGCCTTTACCTGCACCACGTAGCACCCGTGAGCCAAGGCCAGCAAGAAAACACAATAACAGAGCATAAGCAATCAACAGACAATTCAGTATCTCATATTGCATCACATATTCCTAATCATGTCAATATTCAGAGTAGTCAAGTATTCAACATACTAAACATATCAGTTCACACCAAATCACATATGATAACTAGGGTTAGCGCCCTCAGGCCGCACCCTCTGTTATCCCACTGACTCCGGCCCGCTTAAACCGAGCTCAGTGAATATTAAGCTGTCCTCGGCTATCAGTGGCCAAGCCGCGCCCTGTGCATAAATATTGTGTATGACACCCTTAGGCCGCTATCACATGTCCCATGGCATAATACCATCATTAACATAATACAAATATCAGGAACACTTAGTCCCATCACAAACATATAACCGGGTGCAGTTTTCTTACCTTTCAATTCGCTAGCTTTGATCACTTGACTCCTTGAGCACAATCCCTCTCGAGCCCTAGCGCTCTCCTAAACACAACCATAGGTTAAAGTTATCACCAAACCTCAAGTACAAAACCTAGCCTCGGGACCAATCCCGAGCCCCCGGGAAGTCCTAGTTCCACCAAACAAGGTGGTGGAACCAAACCCCAAACCCCAAACCCTAGGTCAAAAACCCTTGCAAATAACCCTAAAATCCCTTTCTGCAAGCAGGGTAGCGCTACAGTACTCTTAGGAGGGCGCTATAGCGCTACAAGCAGAACCAAAATCCCCCAGGAAGCATGGCCTAGTGCTACAACGCCCAAAGGCTAGCGCTGTAGCGCTAGTCACAGACACGCAACACCTCAGTTTTCCCTCCTGCGATTTTCTCGAACCAAACTCAACCAAAACTTCTCCAAACCTTCACCAAACTCAAAAACAACCTTACTAACACACTCCACTCATCCCAAGCACCCCAAATACCCAAAACTCAAGCACATGCATCCCTAATCTCAAAATTCACCATAGCCACTTCTAGACATCAAAACTCAGCAGAAACCAGTCAAAACATCAAAGTTAAAAGCTTAGAATTTCATACCTTTAGTGGGAATTCGGTTTCAAGACAACCTCTACACCTCCTTAGCTTGCTCTTCCTCAACCTTTGGCCTGAGTTCCCTAAAGTTCCCATCAAGTCCAGCTTATGCACCATAGGTCAAAAACTAAAACCAGAAACTGAAGAAGCTACAAAGTCTTACCTCAAGTGATGGTGTGTTCTTGCTAAACCCCTGCCAATTCTTCAAGCCTAGCTTAGGATCCTTGATGCTCAGCCTAACCTAGCTCTCCTCTGAGCTTTGCTTCAAGAAAACCCAAGGAAAAATGACGAGAGAACCACAAACCGACCCTAGAGAAAACAGCTCTGTTTTCCTCCCTTTTTTCCCTTTCTTTTCCTTCTTTCTTCAGACTTCTATATTGTTCTAAAATTCCCACTAAGTATAAAGCCTTAACATACTTATCTCTGAAAAGCCAATTGACCAAAATGCCCTCCCTATTAATTCTAAACCCTTTAATCCACTTAGGGGTATTTTAGTCATTTTACCCAATTCCCGCTAACTCCTCGAGTGGCTCTAATATTTTCCGCTTACCTCCCGATACCTAATTAATCACCAATTATATTCCTCGATGTCAAAATAGACCCCAATATACTCACCAAATTCTCATTTATACCCCCAGGCTGGCCCTGAGCCGGGTATAAATCCCCGCCATAACTTTTCCGCTATTCCGCTCACTAGGACCGTCTCGAGTAACAGATCACAGATATATCCACATAATAATGTGGTCTCAACAATTATCACATATATCAATACAGTTATGCCCATAATGGCCAAAATTACGATTATGCCCTTTTAACCTAATCAGGGCCTACAAGCATACTAATACACATAGTCATGCATCTCGAATATTCAAATAGTCATATAACATGCTTTAAATCATAATCATGCATTCTATTCATTAAATTCACACATAATTCCCGTTATGCCCTCCAGGCACACTAATCAAGGCCCTTAAGCCTTATTAGCGAATTTGGGTCGTTACATAATATAACGAGACATGGTGACCAATAAGGTTACAAATAAGTCTCATGAACAATGTCCCAAAATCACCAACTGCTTTGTAGGTTCCCTCCTTCAGATCAAATTGTAGAGCCAACTAACCTTTATTGTCGTTGACGAGTTGCTGCAAATTTTTGGATCGAGACCGACCTCTTCTTTTTGCAGAAGCCGCTGCATATGTTAATTAAACAATATAATTAAATTGAATAAAATAATAACAAATTTTCATTTATTGATAAAATATAGACTGATTATAGTATATTACCTGTCTCACAGGAAGTAGGAACTCGCGTGGGATTTGGAGGAGGATCATCCGCTCCATCACCGCCATGAGAATGAGCAGCAGTAGCAGACATATCTTTGCAGTTTAAATAATTATTAACTTAAAATCAGTTATAGTTGGAGGTTAATTACATAACTTAAATAATTTTAGTGATGCATTTGAAACTATTGAAAAACAAACATTGTTGAGAAAAGTCATATATTGATTGAAAAGTCTTGAAATTAAAACATACACATTAAACACACAAATATGAATATGCATAAGAAAATATTATTCCTCATCAATGTTGATTCCTACATCATCATCTATACTTTCTAAATCATCTTCACTAATTTTGTCATCATCATCATCATTGATGAAATCGTCATCCACATCCAGAATAGATCGAGACGTTTCACCAATTATGTTTGTGTGACCAGGTCGATCCAAATGCATAATCTCCAACTATCCTAATTCCACAGTGAGTACAAAATTTGATGAAGTGCTATCATGCACGACATCAACCTCGTTATTGTCATCAATACTTGGATGATCCCTGGTCTTTTGATGATTGACTTCTTCTACTACCTTCCAATTTTTGTTTCTTGAAGGATCTTCCAAGTAGAAAACTTGTTTTGCTTGAGTGGCGAGAATAAACTGATCGTTCTTGTACAATTCATAATTAATCATGATACAAGTTATGTTATTCTCAGTGACATTTCGACCCTTGCTTACATCAGTGTTGAACTATTTGCATTGAAACAATACTACAGAGTAACCATGAGAATATCATAACTCTACAATCTCCTCAGGTTGGCCATAGAAAGTGAAACCATCGGCTCCTGGCACCGAAACTCCACTATTTTGAGTCGTATGTCTTTTGTCACGACTATGTACCAAAAACTTCACACTGTTAACAATGCAAGCTGTGTAGGAGTATGCATTCTGATTGAACCCGTTTTCTAAAGCAAATAATTTATCAGTACACTCAGTTGATTGTACTTGTCGCAAACAACCCATCTATAGAGTATGACACAAAAGAAGAAAACACAATGAGTTGATTATTAATCGATAGGAATTTCATAAGAATTCTACAGTTTCGATAATTTACCTTCAATTCAAACCAGCTAGGGAAATGTTTTTGAAGATTTATGTTTGAATTTTCTCGAAGGCATTCACTGTATAGCACAAGGATTAAGGTAAGATAGTTGTTTGCTATGAATTAAATTAATGAATTAATATATGTTTTGAGCTACTTACTCCATATATGGTTGGATTTCAGGGAAATTGTTGAGTACAAACCACTCCACTTTTTTTTCGATGAAGATAGTCAAGGGATATGATTTTCTATTTGCTATTTGGATGACATTGTGATTAAAAAACTGATAACTCTCTTTATCTGCATTTCTTGCTGGATGATTAAATTTAGTCTGTACGCCCTGAAGATATTGCGAACAAAAAGTCAAAGCTTCATTGGCAACATAACCCTGCGCTATAGAACCTTCAGGGCACGCCTTATTCCTGACATAATTTTTCAACTTCTTCATAAATCGCTCAAACGGATACATCCACCTCATGTAAACTGGTCCGCCGAGGATAGTTTCTTGTGGTAAATGAAGAATTAAATGAATCATTTTGTAAAAAAAGGCTTGAGGAAAAATTAACTCCAACATGCACAAAATTTGTATCATTTGATCTTTTACATTTTCCATGTCCTTAATAACCAATGTACGAGTACAAATTTGCTTAAACAAATTGCAAAGCTAAATGATTGTCTTCGAAATAGACTTATCCAAGTAGCCTCGAACTCCTGCCGGCAACAGACGTTGCATAAGAATGTGACAATCATGGTATACCCAACAATGTTGCCATCATTGTTAGTTACTTTCATCTAAATTGTGCTTCAGTTCATGTTTGGACCAGTAATCAAGTTCAAAGAAAATACTATTTTTACTCCAATTAAGCTCTTTTGGATCTCGCTTTCTTTTCACGCCCCCGAAACTGATGTGTTTACCCGGAAAACAATCTGGAACATTCGCTAATTGTTCGAGTATGTCTTGACTACTGAATTTTCTTGGAGGGCATCCTTTTTCATAATTCCCATCAAACAAGTGACTCTTCCACCACTTATGCGTAGAAGATAAGAATCTTCTATCACCAACATAAGTCGTCTTCCAAATTACCCGACATGAAGGAGTGTCTTCGTTGCATGAAGGACATGTCATATATCTTTGGCCACTCCAACCAGACAAGCAACTACGGGTCGAAAAACCATTGATAGTCCATAATAGTGTTGGACACATTCTTAATACACTGTTCGTTGCAGCGTCTCTGGTTTGAACTCCTTCATCCCACAACTCCTTCAATTCGTCTACCACAGGCCTCAAAAAGACATCCACGTCCTTCCCCAGTGATTTATATTGGGAATCAATAAGGTCAGCATGACTGTTGACTCTTTTTTTTCTTAGACTCACATAATGAAGCCAGAATCTTATTCTCCTTCGGGAATTCAAATTTCATAAACTTCAAAAGTTCATCAAAGGAAAAATTTGTCCATTTATTCAGAACCTTCATGTGAATCATCTTCGCCAAGAAGTTCAAGGAAGATAACCAAGTACAACCATGGTATAATCCAGCTTCGACCTCTTGAAATAGATCATCAAATTGATTCTCCGCACTATTGTCGCTGCCATCTGAAATTCCTTCATTTACGCCTTCTTCGTTAGTGTCTTGTTCACCAATAACATCATTGATGATGTCAATCATCTCATCAATCACTAGAGCCCTGTCGTCCACTACTAGAGGCATATCAACTTCACCGTGGTAGGTCCACTTCACGTATCGCTACAGAAACCCATATCTGTGTATGTGAGCCTCCACCACATCCAGTTTCTGATTCAGCATATTGACACACTGAATGCATGGGCATCTGACGTCTCCCGAAGCATTCACTTGATTCTTGGCCATTTGTATAAATGCTTGAAGACCATTCCAAAACTCATTAGAGTTACGTCGTCTATTTGTTATCCAACTCTTGTCAGTCGTCATAACTGGTTCAAGTGGAAAATAAATTATCACAATGTGATAATCATAAAAAACTACCTTTATTTGCTAATAATTTTTTTATCACCAAAACACTCATTTTTTCAAGCATATTCTGAAATCTTATGAATAAATTATTAAATTTTATGAATACATATTATTGTTAGTTATGAATGTATTATAAAGTTTTGTTATATAATCAAATATTTAATTATAATTATTATTATGTTATTTAATAATTATCAAATTCTTAATATAAATTTCCCTTTTTATTTTTAAAAAAATAACAATCAAGTTTTATTATTTAAAAATTATTATTTTAATTTTAACTTAATTTTAAGAATAAAGTTAACTTAATTACCTATTTTATCCACATATATTATAAAATTTTATGAATATATTATAAAATTAATTAATTAAATAAATATTTAATTATAAATTTATTAATTCACTATTAAAGATTAATATTTTAATTTCTACTTATTTTATAAAAAAATATTAATAAAGTTTTATACTTGTAAAATTATTATTTTGATTTATACTTTATAATTTTTTTAATTCATTGCTTTAAATTTTATTAATTACAAATTTTAATCACACTAACTTTAAAACTATTTTCTAATGTTTATATTTCTAAATCTACAAAAATTTCGGCACCATAAGGACTCTAATCTAGCCTACCCCAAAATTTAAAATCTTCATAAAAACATATAAACCAGTCCCAGAACATACATAAAATTTAATAAAATCATTTGAATTCACAAATAAAACAACAAAAACATATTATTTATATAACCTGACATATATATAATTCAAAACACAAATTTAATTTAACCTAACATATATACAATTGAAAACAAAAATTAATCTAACCTAACAATTTTTCATAACTTAATATCAAATTAACTATAAAATTAACAAACACACAAATTCAATTTAAAAACTATTTATGTATACAAATTAACTATCATTATTTATCAATACACTAATAATCAGAAAACAAAATAAAAAATATTAAAAATCGGAAACAATACCCAAAAGCAAGAAATGATATCCAAAGACTCCAATGCAATCTGAAAAGAAAAAAAAAACAAAAAATTTAAGAAACATTTATATATTAATATACTAATCAATCACAAAAAAAAAATTATCAACAATACCTAAAGGCTCGGGATTATATCAATGAATTGGGCATAGAGTCGGGATGCTCCAATACAATCTAAAAATAAATTTTTTAATAAATCCATTACAATAACATATAAAATACACACAAATAATCATAAAAAAACTAAATTGAAAACAAATAACTATATTATTAGGGTATACAACAACTAACCTTAACAATGGAGGGCCAAAATAGCATCGGAAATCCTTGGGCGGAGCTGGGCGGCGTTGGGCAACAGAGTAAACACAGAGAAACCGTCTCCATTTGAGGAAAAAGTGACTAGAAATGAGGAAGAAAGGCTTTGCCTTGGGGTTATATCGTCGTTGATATCCAACGCACCGTTTCACTCAAATTGTGAGACCTTACTGCGACGACATGTCGTCGCTGTAGGATAGTGAATATAGGCAGTGAAATTTGACTTAAATTTTTTGGCAGTTCACGTTCCCACGTTTTTTTGACCCTATTGCGACGAAATGGCGCCGCGATAGAGTACAAAGTAACTGACCAGTGGATTAAATTGGACTCTATAGCGATGATATGTCGACGTTATAGGGAGTGAAAATAGGCAACAAACTATTGGCGGTTAAGTTCCCTCCCTATCCTATAGCGATGACATGTCGTCGCTCTAGAATAACATATTTCCCTCCTTTCTTTCCACAATGACTCCATAGCGACGACAAGTCGTCGCTATGGGTGGTGCAAATAGGCAACCAACTTTGAGCGATTGAGTTCCCTCCTCATCCTACAGCAACGACATGTCGTCGCTATAGACAAACATATTTTCCTCTTTTTTTCGATGAAGATCCTACAACAACATGTTGTAGGGTCAGTTCCCGCCACTTGTTCTGTCCAAATTCCGAGTACCATACAGCGACGCGTGTCATCGCTTTATGGTCGTGTGATGACCCTACAACAACGACATGTCGTCGCTGTAGCTTATTTTTTTAATAAATTAAGAAAAAAGAATTTTTAGTGGATTTTGACTACATACAGCGACGACTCCAGTCATCTCAATAGATGTCGTCGCTGTAAAGTATTTTACTTGTAGTGTTACACATAAAATCATAAAATAATAATGCTAATTCTAACAATCAATCCTTCATGGTTACAAAATAAAAACCATATGTTTGAATAATAGGCATATGTTTAAACGTAAAAATACACTTGCATGTAACTTGCATACGTGAGAGTGTTCATAAAATTTAACGTTTAAAGTCAATAATTTGTACATGCTTATCTCATTGCCTGTTCTTAAAAAAATCAGCAAGCATAATTTATTTACAACTTAATTATTACTTCATCATTTCTTTTAACCACATATTTGTCATTCAAAAACTTTATTGAAAAAATCTAATTTTCTAAAATTATTCATTAGCCTTTTAATTTCTCGTAAAATAATAATCCCATTTATTATTAAATAACAATAAAAAGATTGTGGCAAAACTTATAGTTACTTATAATTACAAAATGAATTTCTTGATTACTTTTAGAAAAATAATTTTCCTTATTATGTGAAATAAATGCCCTTACTTATCTAAAATCAAAATATCATTTTGAGGCTTCATTTGGGCATTTCAAAAATCATTTAATATCAACACCATCAAATAATTAAAAAAAAATAACAGCAAGCTTTTAATTATCACAATTGAACCTTTAATCATGCTACACATTACCTAACATATGTTTCTACACTTGATAAATTCAAGAATACATCTAAGCATGCAACACCATCATACAAACTTACACCATAATTAATGCTCATGTTGAATCCTATACAACCTAATAATTTGAATTATTCCAATTAACAACATGCTCATCACCCCAAAATTTTAAAAATAAGATCAAGAGAATCAACAAAGTTCAAAATCCTTTAATAAGGCACAAAGTCAAAACCTATAGCATGCTCCTATCTTTTGTTATTTCCAAACTCAAAATAAAAATCTAGCATGCTCCTATGATCACCAATGAAAACATGTAATTCATTAACATAAAAAAATAATAACCCAACAACGCAAAAAGGTCCCCTAGGCTGAAATACTCATAGTCAAGCAATTCAACTCTTTTTGCATGCTTACACGAATATAAAAGAAAACAGCACATACCCTAGTACATACCATTAGGCCGAAACATACTTCATTCCCATTCTTGTTTCCATTTTCAAATTAAAACCTAACATGCTTCTAATCAAAACATATCAAACAATGCATGTATTCCTTATAGCTGCAACAATAGAATAATGCCATAAACCACAACATCAAAATAAAACAACATTCCAACATTAAAAATCAGTATCTCCATGAAAAAAAAATAGCAAGAACCAAAGTGACAAGAACAACCACCATAAGGAAAAGCTTCCATTGCCTCTCTTGCTAGCACTCAAGGACCAAAACAATGGTCACCACGTTGATCAAACCCCCTGGGGATTTTCAAATACACCACACAAAAGAAAAAAAAAGAAAAAAAAAACATGATCTTAGATTCAAGAATAGGTAGAAACTAACAAAATCACTATGAACCAAATACTTACCCTAGGTTCTTGCAACAAACCCAAACCTATTATCACCATCATTTTTCCTTGCTTAGAATCAAGATGAAGAGGAAAAAAATGTTTTGCTATTAACCTCAACCCATACCTTAGGATCCCTAGCCTTGGCCTCCTCTTATTTCTCTTATTCTCTTATCCTTCACGTTTTTCTTCTCTCCTTCTTTCTCTAGAATTCGACAGCCACCAAATGAACAAAAAGGATTTCTTCCTCTTTCCTTTTATCTCCCATAGTTGAACCCTAACCACTAGTTGGAATGGGAAACTTTCCCAAATCCAATCCCTTATTCCTTGCCTAAAATCACCCCATTACTCTTTCATTATTCAATTTCGATAAATTACAAAAATTATAAAAAGAATTGATATAGGATTAAAAAGGCAAATCCTCTCTTCTCCTTTCTCCATTCACACACACCACCCTCACTCTCTCACTCACTACACACGAACAAATTTCGCCTTTTCATACTACATTCCCTAATCTTTCAATCGTCCATAGATAGGTACAAATCCACTAATAGTTTACCCCTTTTATTATTTTCATTTCCTCTTTGTCTTTATAATAATAAATAAAATATGCATAGAAAACTATTTCTTGCTCACCATGAAACGATGCACATGCACATACACAAGTGCTCAAGTACATCTCTACTAACCATGAACCTTGGTGCACCCAACCAAAACTCATGAACTTACAAATTAAAATAATAAAATAAAACAATTAACAAATTAAATGCACATAGTTTCTACCAAGCAATTCAAACAATTAAAAATAATTCCCTAACACTTAAGAATTAATAATAAAATAAAGCACAAAATTAATTGAACTAAAAAATTTTTTGGTGTGCTACAATATACCCTCCTTAAAAGGAATTTCATCCCGAAATTCATTCTTACCAAATAACTCAGGGTATCTTTCTGTCATGTCTTCCTCCAGTTCACATGTTGCTTCTCATTCTGTGCTATTCTTCCACATGACCTTAACTAACATAATCCTTTTGGATCTCAGTTCCTTGATTCCCTTTTCGATGATACGCTCTAGTTCTTCATCTTAACTCAGGTCCTGCTTAGCTGTAACGGCTCACAACTCAGAATATGAGAGGGATCTGACATGTACTTACGCAACATAGAGAAATGAAAGACGTTATGCGTTTCGGCTAGTGCTGGGGGTAGTGCTAAACGGTATGCAACTTGCCCAACCCTATCCAAAATCTCAAATGGACCTATAAATCTAGGGCTCAATTTCCCTTTCTTCCCAAAACACATAACTCCCTTCATTGGTGAGATTCTCAAGAATACAAACTCCCCAACTGAAAACTTGATGTCCCTTCTCTTATGGTCGGCGTAGCTCTTTTTCCTACTTTGAGCGGGAAGCTTCCTTTGGCGGTAAGCATCCTTAACTGCCTTGGGGACTCAATCTGCTTCTCCCCAACCTCATCCCAGTGCAATGGAGATCTACCTTTGCGCCCATAAAACATATTAATAAGGAGCAATCCCAATAGTGGTCAGATAGCTATTGTTATAGGAAAATTCAAACAGGGGTAGTTATCGACTCCAAGACTTCAAAAAGTTCAATGCACAACATCTCAACATTTCTTCTAGGATCTGAATAGTTGGTGTGGGGATGAAAAGCGTTACTAAAACTCAACTTTGTACCCATAGCTTTCTGCAATCCCTTCCAAAAGTTCGATGTGAACACTGACCCTCGATCATAAATAATTGACTTTGGAACCCTATGAAGTCTCACTATCTCACTCATACAACTCTGCATACTGATCCGCCAAGTAGGTGGTCTTAATTGGTAGAAAATGAGAAGACTTAGTGAGCCTATCCACTATTATCTAAGTAGAGTCATGCTGTTTTGTGGTCCTAGGCAACCCTACCACAAAATCCATTGCTATGTCTTCCCATTTCCATTCCAAAACATAGAGTGGCTGAAGTAGCCAGACTGGCCTTTGGTGTTCTGCTTTGACTTGCTGACATATCAAATACATGGAAACCTACTCAACAACATCTTTCTTCACTCCAGGTAACCAATACAACGCTTTGAGGTCTTGGTACATCTTTGTCGACCCTGGATGTAAGGAATAGGGTGTTGGATGCGCCTCTTTCATAATACTTTCCTTAATCTCATCATTGTTAAGCACACAAATCCTATCCTTATATCGCAGCAAGCCAGTGTTAGACATAGTGAAGTCACTGCTACCACTTTCCTATACCAAAGCCTCTTGCTTCATTAGGGCTTCATCCACTTTCTGCCCTTCTCTAATTTGTTCCAATAGGGAGGATTGTAGAGTGAAGTTTACTAGTCCTCCTGTTACTAACTCAATACTGGCATTTATAACCTCTTTATGCAGAGTGTCTCCATTGTGCTTAGAGCTGATACACTCCCATATTTTGGCATACTCAATGCATCTGCCAACACATTGGCCTTGCCTGGCTGGTATAGAATTTTGCAATCATAGTCCTTTACTAATTCTAACCATCTCCGTTGTCTCATATTTAGTTCTTTCTGAGTGAAGAAGTACTTTAGACTTTTGTAATCGGTGTAAATTTCACACTTATCCTCATAAAGGTGATGTCTCCATATTTTCAGTGCGAACACCACCACTGCTAACTCAAGATCATGGGTGGGATATCTCTGCTCATATTCCTTAAGCTGCCTTGAGGCATAGGCTACCACCTTCCCGTTATTCATCAACATGCAACCTAAATTGTTCTTAGATGTATCAAAATACACCATGAACTTTCCACCCTCTGTGGGAACACAAAGGATAGGTGCAGAGATCAACTTATCCTTCATAGTCTAAAATCTTTCTTCACACTTCTCCGTCCAAGTGAACTTTTGGTGTTTTTGGGTTAAGATGGTCAAAGGTGTGGCAATCTTAGAAAAGCCCTCGACAAACTTATGATAATAACCCGCTAACTCTAAGAAGCTTCGAACCTTTGAGGCATTCCTGGGTTGGGGCCAATCTCTAATGGCCTTGATCTTTGCTGGATTAACTGTTATGCCATTCTTGAACACTATATGCCCTAGGAAGGTCACTTGTTCCAACCAAAATTCACACTTAGAGAACTTGGCATATAGTTGATGCCCTTGCAGTCTATTGAGCGTCCACCTCAGGTGCTCCTCATGCTCTTCCTTAGTCTTTGAGTAAATAAGGATGTCGTCTATAAACACCACTACGAATTTATCCAAGTAATTCTTAAATACTTTGTTCATCATGTCCATGAATGCCGATTGGGCATTAGTGAGTCCAAAAGACATCACTAAGAACTCATAATGTCTGTAGCGAGTTTTGTAAGTTGTTTTAGGAATGTCTCCCTCCTTCACTTTCAATTGATGGTACCTGGATCATAGATCGTTCTTTGAGAACACTATTGCCCCTTGTAGTTGATCAAAAAGATCATCTATCTTGGGCAAATGATATTTTTTCTTGATCGCGACCTTATTGAGTTCTCGGTAATTGATGCACATTCTCATACTTCCATCCTTCTTTTTCACAAATAGGACTAGTGCCCCCCATGGCGAATGGCTAGGTCGTATGAACCCCTTGTCCAACAATTCCTGTAGCTGGGTCTTGAGCTCCTTCAACTCTACAGGTGCTATTCGGTAGGGCGCTTTCGATATTGGTGTTGTGTCTGGTGCAAGTTCGATCACGAATTCTATTTCTCTGTCCGGGGGTAAACCTGGTAAATCCTCAGGAAACACTTTTGGAAATTCACAAATAATGTGAAAATTTTCTGGTTTCAACTCCGTCTCCTTAGATTTATCTAACACGTTTTCAAAATGTACTGAACACCCATGCTGCATCAAATTTCGAGCTTCCAATGTCGATATAATGGGTGTACAAAATCTTGTCACTTTTCCCTTAAAAGAAAAGAGTTCTCCTTCCTCCGGTCTGAACTCCACGGTATTTTGCCAACAATCTATTGTTGCTCCATATTTGGCTAACCAATCCATGCCAAGTATAGCGTCATAGTCTAGTGTGTCTAAGTCTATGAGGTCTGCATGGTACTCTCTCCCCTCAACTATTATAGAGGCTGACTCTAACCACCTAGTTGATGACAGAATGCTCCTGATGGTAATATTGTACAAGGCATACCCAGTTTATCAATTATATTCATAGCAACATAAGAGTGAGTCGCTCCATAATTAATGAGGACTCTGCATATCATACTAGAAAAGGGAGCTGACTTGTGACCACGGTGTTACTGTTGGCTGCTTCCTTTTGGGTCAATAGAAAGACTCTTGCTTGCACTAGATTGTTGTTATTGCACTGCCCAACAATCTAGCAGTTGTTGGTGCCACCTTACATTCCCCCAAATGTTGACAAGAGTATTTAGGGAAGCTGGGGTGCTCAACTTTGCTGTTCTGGTGATTTACGCTGTTATGATCATTGTTGTGAATGTTACAGTTGTTGTGGTGGTTATGATTGTTGTGAGTGTTTCCATTCGTGGTCGGGGGTCTAGGCCTCTTTTCATTGCCACTGCTCTGTCTTTCATGGGCCTTCCTCTTGTTACCCTCATGGAAGCCCCTTCTGTTGGCCTCCCTTCTTGCAGCACTATCCTTCCATATGCGGTCCTCCAAATACTATGCTTCAGGTGCCTTGTCCAAAACCTTAGCATAACTAACCACCTCAGAACTAGTCATCTTGACATCTGTAGCAATCATAGGCTTAAGTCCCCTCATAAATCTTTGTACTCGCATGGCCCCAGTTGGTACTATTTAAGGTGAAAACCTAGCCAAACGATCAAACTTCTAAGCGTAATCAATAAAGGAAAGGTTCCCTTGAACTAAAGCGACAAACTCATCCACTCTGGTTGCAAATATAGGTGCAATATAGTACTTTTTTCCAAATGGTTGAACAAAATCTGCCCAGGTCTTAATGTTCAAGTCACGAGTCTGTTTCACCACATTCCACCATATCCTTGCATCTATCTTGAGTAGGTGAACTGCACACGAAACCCTTTGATGGTCATTCAGCTCCATGTGGTAAAAAATAGCTTCTACTGACTTCAACCGATCTTCTGCCACCACGGGGTTGACTTTCCCTTCAAACTAGGTGGGGCTTGCTTCCTAAAGCGTTCCTAGATTGGATTGAAACTATAAGCCATTGGAAATGGCGTTGATGGTTGTACTGGAAGCTCAAGTTGTGCCAACGGTACTTGGGGTGCTTGGAATACGTGTCTGGCTTGGGCCAACTCCTCGTCCCTCCGCCTCAATTGTTCCCTGAATCTTTCTATCTGTACAGCCAAATCCACAGCTAGGGCTGCTAGTTGGGCTTGTGGCATTCTTAGGTCTGAGATTTCTACAGCATTCAGATTTGCAGAGGCACTTCTTCCTCGACCTCTTCCCCTGCCACCTCTTGTTCCTCTTCCTCTCAACGGGATTATAAAATTCTAATTCACTAAAAGAAAATCTTATGAGGAGATAAAACACATAGTGTTTTTGGTTACTTAAAGACAATCACGGAAGTTGTCATAAATACTCATATCCACACAACATTTAGAGTTTGCAAGAGAGAGAGAGAGAGAGAGAAATATAAAACTATAATATCCAAAGTTTTCTCAAAATTACCCCATAATCAAACATCCAACAAAGTTTAATAAAAACCATAAATAGAATCCATAGGTTCTTAAGGGTTTTTAAAAGAAATCCTATTTTATTTAAATAAGATTTATTGATGGAAAATTTGAGATGGATTCTAAACCTCTATCGTGGACTCATCCCCTGAATCATAATCAAATATGTTTTCCGAGATGTGGAAGTAGTCAGAGGCACAAGCCATCCCCTCATCCTAACACTTACTTTTGGTACGACGCGTATTGCTTCTTGATGCACCATTTCCCCTTCCATGCCATGTACCATCTCATAATGTTCTTCCATCTCTCCATCGTCATTCTTAACTAGGACCGCCTCTAAATGATTGAAGTTGTAATTGGCCACTAGGTTGTAAATAGTGTACTCGATCGTATGGAAGTCCGAATTGTCCTAGATGACGTTGTGCTACGCTATGGTCAACTGAAGGAGAGCCTTAGGATATATTGAAAATGATTCCTTTAGCACCCAATATTGCTCAATGGGCCAAAGCAGCACTCCTCTCTTGTTATTCATTCCCTGAATACTCTCGCATTTGGCTACAGTCGTCTTCAGCACTGTGATCCTCCAATCCTTATTCTCCTCGCCGAGTTGCACTATAGGTATAGTGTAGATCTCCTTACGTAACTGTTTCTTAGTGGTCCTAATTATAGGAGGCATCTTTCTATACTGCAATCACAAAATTAAAAATTTAAAATAGAGAAAACAAATAACAATTAAAGCAAGTGCTTATGACACAATGAGGTGAGATTTTCCCGTCTTTAGCATGTATGGGGAGAGTCATTCGAAACATGAATGACCGTCTCTTATACCATTTGTAATGAGCGCCCTAATTCTATTCTTTCATAAAAACGTCGCTCAAGTCATAGTTATTAGAAAAATAACACTTAAAGGAAAAACTCAGTGGGGCCTTGATAGAACATGCAAGCTTGGGCACAATAGTTGAAAAATGAAATAATGTGTCTTAATGCAATATTTAGAATAAAAGTTTAAGTCCCACTTACGTAATTGAAGTAAAAATCATAACATAGGTAATTTTATTCTTGGCGCTCATCTTGATCGTTGTTTGTTCATAGGACACCCCAAACCGTACATACTCAGACAGCATAACCCCCCCCCCCCCCTCCTCACATCACTACGCTTGCCAATCAGAAACCCTATTTATTACCTGAAAGGGGGAAAGTACGGGGGTGAGCTAAAAGCCTACTAAGGAAGTACAACAAATACAACAATATCACAGAAAAATGCAAGAAGAACATCTATTGTGAAACAGAGCAAACCATATCATCTTCATACTCATAGTTTATTATGATAAACGTAATCATAGCCATACATCACATTCACACATCATAAACATACTCTTTGTGATCATGGCACACCAATTGTCCATGTCACATCTTGAGGTAACCACTAAAAACATAGGCTGGTAAGACCTCCTCTATGAGGTAAACAAGATCTCGGGTCCTTGAATAACCTCGACACGTTCGCCCTTTGAGTTACGTCATATCCTTAGTAACTCCTTTGTTCCGTCACGTACAACACTCTAGCAGCCTTTTCTTTTCATTCATCATACAAACACATATGTCACAGTTCACATCATAACATAAAAATTACACATTCCATAACACTTGACTTATCATAGCATATCAAAACATAGAATTTCACTTTTCATAACACTTGGCTTATCATGACATAACAAAACAAAGAGTTCATCCTTTGCGTAGCACTTTATTTCTTGCAACATAACAAGTCATACCTTTCATAGCATAAAACATAGAAAATTCTATCTAACTTCCTTACCACAGGTCCAAGCAAAGTAAACTGTGAAAACATCACAACGAGCCTATAATCATAATCAAACATTCGTCTTTAAAATCACGTGAGAATACTCATGCCTAACATACATACCCCACGTGTGCATGGGCCATGCACACGTGGCACAAGTTGCACTACAATTACAAACATAATAATTCCACATAAAATCATAAAAGAATAATGCTAATTCTACCAATCTATCCTTCATGGTTACAAAATAAAAATCATATGTTTGAATAATAGGCGTATGTTTGAATGTAAAAATACACTTGCCTGTAACTTGAATAGTGGGAGTGTTCTTAAAATTTAACGTTTAAAGTCGATAATTTATACATGCTTATCTCATTGCCTTTTCTTAAAATATTCAACAAGCATAATTTATTTACCACTTAATTATTACTTCATGATTTCTTTTAACTACATATTTGTAATTCAAAACTTTATTACAAAAAACTTATTTTCTAAAACAATTCATTAGCCTTTTAATTTCTCATAAAATAATAATCCCATTTATTATTAAATAACAATTAAAAGAATGTGGAAAAATTTGTAGTTACTTATAATTACTTAATGATTTTCTTGATTTCTATTAGAAAAATAATTTTACTGATCATAAAAAAAAAATTGCATATTTATAAGTGTGAAAATACATATTTAAAGTGTGGAAAAATCACATTTTTCATAGATAAAATCTAAGACTTAATTTATTTGAATATATGTTTCACTTATCTTAATTAAAAGACATTTTCTCTTAATAAACCAAAAGTCCAGCAAGCATTTTATTTAATTAAAATCACATAATTGAATTAAAACCATATTCTTTTACAAATTAAAAAAAACTGCATGTTCATTATTTTGATTATAAGCCTATTATCATGTGAAATAAAATGCCTCTTGCTTATATAAAATGAAAATATCATTTTGAGGCTTCATTTGTGCATTTAAAAAACACAGCATGCTTATAATTATCAAAATTGCACATTTAATCATGCCACACATAATCTAACATGTTTCTACACGTAAACAATTCAAGAATACATTTAAGTATGCAAAACCATCATAAAAAATAAACTTACACCATGCATGCTCATATTGAATCCTATACAACCTAATAACATGAATTATTCCAATTAACAACATGCTTATTACCCCAAAATTTAAAAATAAGATCAAGAATATCAACAAAGTTTAAAATATTTTAATAAGGCATTAGGCTAAAACCTATAACATGCTCCTATCTCTTATTGTTTCCAAACCCAAAACAAAATACTAGCATGCTCCTATGATCACCAATGACAACATGTAATTCAATAACATAAAAAAAAAAAGAACTCAACCATGCGAAAAGGACCCCTGGGCCAAAATACTCATAGTCAAACAAGTCAACTCTTTTTGCATGCTTACAAGAATATGAAAGAAAACAACACATACCCTAAAGCATACTAGTATGCCTAAACACACATCATTCCTATTATTGTTTCCATTTTTCAATTTAAAACCTAACATTCCTCTAATCAAAACATATAAAACAATGAAAGTATTCCTCATAGCAACAAGAACAGAATAATGCCATAAACCACAACTTCAAAATAAAACAACATTCCAACAATAAAAACCAATATCCTCATGAAAACAACCACCATAAGGAAAATTTTCCATTACTTCTCTTGCTAGCACTCAAGGACCCAAACACTGGCCACCGCCTTTATCAAACCCTCTAGGGATTTTCAAATACACCACACAAAAGAAGAGTAAAAAAGAAAAAAAAACATGATTCAAGAAGAGGTAAAAACTAACAAAATCACTATGAACCAAATACTCACCCAAGGGATTTTGAACCCTGGCCTCCAATCCTCTAAGTTCTTGCAACAAACCCAAACCTATTATCACCATAATTTTTCCTTGCTTAGAATCAAGATGAAGAGGAAACAAATGTTTTGCTACTAACCTCAACCCATACTTTAGGATCCCTAGCCTTGGCCTCCTTTTATTTCTCTTATTCTCTTATCCTTCACGTTTTTCTTCTCTCCTTCTTTCTCTAAAATTCGACAGCCACCAAATGAACAAAAAGGATTTCTTCCTCTTTCCTTTTATCTCCCATAGTCGAACCCTAACCTCTAGTGGGAATGGGAAACTTGCCTAAAATCACCCCATTACTCTATCATTATGAAATTTTGATAAATTACAAAAATAATAAAAAGAATTGATATAGGATTAAAAAGGCGAATCCGCTCTTCTCCTTTCTCCATTCACACGCACCACCCTCACTCTCTCTCTCTCTCTCTCTATATATATATATATATACACGGCCAAAGTTGGCCTTTTCACACTACATTCCCTAATCTTTCAACCTTCCATAGATAGGTACAAATCAACTAATAACTTACCCTTTTTATTATTTTCATTTCCTCTTTGTCTTTATAATAATAATAATAAAAAGGGATAATTGCGGCATAAGTACCCAATGTTTGGGTTTTGTACGTGACATAGACCCAATGTTTATTTTTAGTGGCAATAGTACCCAAAGTCAGTAAAAGTGTAATTCCGTGAGTCTCATCCGTTAGGTCTGTTAATGAGCTGATTAGGCAGAATGTGTCACATTTTTATTGGTCCAAATCATAATTATTTTTAAAATATTATTGAGCTGGACCAATCACGGAGTGACACGTGTTGGTCCAGTCATTACGAAATGGAGACCTAACGGAGGAGACTGACGGAATACACTTTTATTGACTTTGGGTACTATTGCCACTAAAAATAAACATTGGGTCTATGCCGCATACAAAACCCAAACATCGGGTACTTATGCCACAAATATCCCATAAAATAATAATAATAATAATAAATAAAATAAAATATGCATAGAAAACTATTGCATGCTCACCATTCAACTAAGCGCATGCACACACACAAGTCCTCAAGTGCATCTCTACTAACCATGCACCTTGGTGCACACAACCAAAACTCATGAACTTACAAATTAAAATAAATAAATAAAACAATTAACAAATTAAATTCACATACAATTAAAAATAATTTTCTAACACTTAACAATTAATAATAAAATAACGCACAAAATTAATAAAACTAATTTTTTTTTGGTGCGCTACAAAAAGAGAAGATAAAAAGGGTGAGAGGAAGAGAGAGATTTCGAAAATTCTAAGAAGAAGAGAAGGTAAGTGCTCTTGTGTTTGTGAATTCCTTAACCTATTCTTCTCTTCTTAATTCTAAGATATAGTTTTAGATTTTTGATTGAGCCTAAGTTATTGTTGTATCAAAAGGCTTAACCATAGTGCTAAGTGTTGTTCCACACCATGAAGAGGTAATGTAAATTTTGTTTATATCTTTTCTTGATTGGTGGATTTTCATAGAAAAGCATGCTAGAGTGTGGTTTGATATTCTTTTTGCATAAAGGTTGTGTTTTGATGTTGGTACTTTTGATTTTGTAGATAATTGAATCCATTATTGTTTTGGAAAAGAAAATGTGAGTTTGATAAAATATATGTTCATATTGATATTGTTAAATGTTGATGATTTTGAAATGCCAATAAGGATATGTGATGAATATGGAGCATGTAATAGTCTTATGTTGATTTATCTCTTGTTTTATGCTATGATTTTATGTATGGTTTGAAAATTTGAATGGCGATCATATTAGGGCTCAATCCCTTTTGAAAGCTATGTTTTGATTTTGATATATTGATTTTGTGTTGTTGTTTGAATTAATTTTGATGCCTTGGTTCTATGTTTGACGATGCAAGTTTTAGTATTAGGAACATGCTAGGTTTGAATCTTGAAATTTTGTTAAAATTGGTGAGTGTTGCTATGCTAGGGAATTCGACCAAGACAGTAAGAAATGAGTTCTAATTGTTGTTTTTATTTTCATTAGTTCTCTATTGATGTGATGAATGTAAGACATGATAAATTTTGGGATTTATTTTATTAATATAGTGTAAGCATAATTCGGTCAAGGGTATTAAAATGGGTTTTAGTGTTTTGTTTTTTTTCATTATCTTTATCTTGATTTATTAAGTGAAAAATATGTAAAATTTGTGGTATGTTTTGTTACTCCACTATGGTAGTTTCAGCCTAGACTATTGTATGTAATGTGATGTTGTTTTTAAATGTGTAAAAGAGATTTAAGGATATTAGGGTCTTGCATAAGATGATAGGAAGCATGTTAGATTTATCCATGTATTGTTGGAATATTGTTAAGTGTTATTTGTTATTTTATGATTCGATGTTACTTGGTGAATTTTATATTTAATATGTGTATTTAGCAGGCATGAGTAAAATAAGAATAAGTTTTATGCCATGATTTCATGATATATGCTAAAGATGAAAAAGATTAATTTTACATATTTTATTCTCTCATTTCTGTAAGAAATATCTATGATGTTATGTAAATTTGCATGATTAAAAGGTAATGCTTATCAAATGAGTTACATGCTGATTTTGTTTTGAAATTTATGAGAATAGCAAGCATATTAATGTAGTAGTAAATTTGTGCCATGAAGATAGGATACGAATGACCTATAAAATTATTAACGAGTTTTGAATTATTATGAATACCATGATTTTATGTGATTTGGTGTTCTAGAAAAATAATTAAAAATAATTCACATTTTATTTTTAATTTAGAAAAAAATATTGTTTCTTATTTTATGGTTGAAATTGGAAGCATGATTAAAAAGTTGAGTAATTATTTTGAAATATGGTTTCTAAAATGAATTATGATTATTAAACAAATTTATGCCTTTGTCAAATTGAGCCATGAATTGGTGTGTGTTCGAATGAGATTTAAAAATTTTTAAGATGACAAATAATAGCAAGCATGATAAGAAACTAATGGGAAATAAATTTCAAGGTTTAATTAAGCGTGCTGATTTTTTGTGAATTTATCAAGAAATAAAGAGCATGATAATTCAAAATTTTACATAGTTTTCAAGAATGGTCTCACGTATGCATGTTGCATGCAAATGCATTTTTACACATAATTATATGTTATTTGAGTAAGTCTAAGGTCATTGTTTGAAAACCATTAAGGATTTAGGAGTAAAATGACATTATTTTTCATGGTTCTTTGTGAGACTTGCAAGCATGCTTTTATGTATGATATATGCTAGGAGTTAGAAAGTGATGCAACTTGTTGTGAGATAGGTGCCATGTGTGCATGGCCCATGCACATGTGGGATATGTTTGACACGTTCTTATGTGTTTTACATGATATTAAGACAAGTGTTTGATTGTTATTCTAGGCTCATTTTGAAGTTGTTCCGCTCATGTAATTGCTTGGACTTGAGGTAAGGAAGTTAGCTAGAATTATGTTTTGTTTTTGAATGGACCCTAGTTATGAGATATTTATGGATTTTTTTTGTATTTTTCCAACCAAGTGTTGCAACATTATTAAAGGCAGACATGCCTAAAATCTGGACAATAGGGGTGCTATTTTAGTGACCAAAGGAGAGTCACATGTGATCTTGAACAATAAGGGTGCCATGATCTTATGTTGTACGATTCTGCTTATGTTTATGATTATGACTTATGTTGTTATGCTTGTGCTTATGTTCATGATGATATGATGTATGATTATGCTTAGGTTTTTATATAATCTTATGTTTTTGATTATGATCTTATGTTGTATGATTATGGCTATGTTTATGATTATGATTTACGTTGCTATGGTTATGTTTTCACAAGATGTGACATGGACAATAAGGGTGCCATGATCATATGTGTATGATTATGCTTATGTTTTATATAATCTTATGTTTATGTTTATTATTATGACTTACGTTGTTATGGTTATGTTTTCACATGATGTGACATGGACAATAGGAATGCCATGATCATATGTTGTGTGATTATGCTTATGTTTTATATAATCCTATTTTTATGATTATGATTATGACTTATGTTATTATGGTTATGTTGATAATGATTGCTATAAGGAAAATATGTTAAGAATTTATGAGATATGTCGCTTATATTTTATGTTGTGTTTGCTTTTCTTGTCTGTACTTCCTTATTGTTCTTTTAGCTCACCCCCTTACTTTCCCCCTTTTAGGTAGATGTTAGGTTCTATTTGGCATGCATGGTGAGCTGAGAGTTTCCATAGTCATGAGTATGTATGTTGCAGGGAGCTTGTGGACGAGGATGATCTAGAAATGCCATATAACATTTGTTGGCCTAGTTCTCAAAATTCATTGGGATTGTATTTATTTTCTCATGAACTGCATAAAGATATTTTATTTTGTTTTAAACTAATGAGTCCATATTGCATTATTTTAATAAGGCCCCACTGAATTTTTGGACTATTATTGGCATTTTTCTATGCAAGCATAAAAATAAAATTTTGGAAAGTTAGGCAAGACAAGGCGTTTGCACATCCCATCACAAGTAAAGGACACCTCATCACTAATAAATTAAATATATTATAACATTTGATTATGCATTGTTTATGCCCAAATTGTGACTTCCACTAAGGGGTTACTGTAACGCCCTGCGTTTCAGGTACCTTTAAATGACTTGGGTCTGGATTGTTTTCCTCGAGTTAAGAATATTATTTTAAATAATATTATATTTATTTGGAATTTATTTCCATAAGTTATTGCTAGCCAAATTATGAATTTTGTGATTAAAATTCAAGATAAGACTTTCGGTCTTGGACCGACACAAAACTCTAAATAGGTAAAAATCTCAGAAAATAAAATTAAAAACTATGGCAAATATTTTTTGGGCATAAAATACATTCATAAAAATTAATGTTTGGTCAAAAATAATAAACCTAAGAGAAAATAGAAATTTTAAGGCATTTTGTGTTAAATGCTTAATTTTACCGAATTAGGGAATTTTATTCCATGAATGGACCTTAGGTTAAATTTTATTGTGTGATTAATTAAATTAAATGTGCGAGACATTTAATTTAATTATTATGTGTTAAGTTTTATTTTTAAAAAAAATATATAATAAATTTATTATGATATAGAAAGTCAATTTGGATATAGAAAGTGAAAAAGGATATAGAAAGTCAATTTGGATTTTTCTTCTTAGGAAATATTTATTACCCATTATTAAATATATATAGATATAACATAAATAAAATAAAGGGTGGCCGATCATGTGAGGGAAAATATTGGGTAGACCAAATTATTTTTAGTTTTAATCCCCAGTTTAAATTTAGGGCTAATAGGCATAAAGTGGATAGTTAAAAAAAACACTCAAGTGTTTTAAGATATTTAAGAGTTGTCTATACTCTTCTAACCCTCCCCAAAACCGACCCCCTCTCTCTCACAATCACTCTCATCTTGTTTGAAAATTCTCTCTCAAGTTTTCTCTCCATTTTCAACCTCAACAACACTAGGAAGGCTTAGAAGCTTAAGCTTTGGTCTAGGAAGGGTTTCCCTAAGGTAAAGTTTCAAAAAACTAGACTTTTGTAAAGTTTTAACAATATATTTTTCAATAGCTAACTATATATGTGGTTGGAGGAGTTGGTTAAGGTTTTGAAAGAGTTTTGAAGGATCCAAAGCTAGTAGAAACATCCAAACCTAAAGCAAGAACAACAAGAGGTAAAAAAGTTTACTTTTTATGGTCGTTATTGTATGGTTTTTATTTTTAAGCATTACTTTGTATAATTAATATTTAAAGTTTCTTATTGGTGATGTAATAAGGCTATGGTAGTTTCTTTATAATTTTTATGATGCTTGTATGTTGATTTTGGAAAATAGGGACCAAAATCCCTAAGGGTTTTGTTGAAAAACCTAAAACAAAAATACAAGTTTTGAGCTGTGAACTCCAAGGGGCCAAGCATCCATTGTTTATTGATTTTGTAAAATTAAATTATACTGTGATGTTTTTGAGATTGAGTACATAAAATTGAGCTTTTGAAACACCAAAAAATGTTTAGAAATGAGTGACTTATGCTATTTCAAAGTTTAGGTAAAAAAACTGTTTATTTCGTATTCTTAATTTCGGGATCAAGTTTTGGACAGCCACTGTATAGCTCAAATGAACCCATTATTTTTATAAAAATTGGTGGACATATTCTTGGCATAACCTAGTATTCCACTGTAAAATTTGGTAACAAAATACTGAACGATTTAAAAGTTATTTAGTACAAAGTTTAGAAAAAATAAGGACTTGAAAATAAGGTCATTTTTACCTAAGATTTTACAAAGACCTAAATGGCATACCAAAAATAGAATTGAAAAATTTTGGTAACAATTGGTTAAGTAAATTTCAAGTTATGACCTAACAAAATATGTAGTTAAAAAGGGGAAAAGTGAGGTTTTCACACGTAGTGTAATAATGAGATTTTGGAACTTAAGATAAAAAGTAAAATTTTGTTTCTTGCAAGATAAAAACTTGGTAAGTCTTGAAAACATATTTTTGACTTAAAATACCACTTTGAGATTAGTGAGAATTATTTTTATTAAAGAATTTTTAATCTTTATAAAAATAAAATATTTAATTTATTAATAAGTTAATAAATTAAATGAAGGTTTAAAATCCTATATTTTGATAAAATAATTAAGTAAATTATTTTTCTAGCAAGTAACTTGATTAATTGACTTTGGAAAATTAACTAGTCAAGATAAGAAATTTACAACGGTTTTCCTAATTAAGTTAAAATTAGGCTATTTCCTTAAACTGGTTTTTAGAGAGTAAAACCTTAAGAAACATAAAAGGAAATTTAAGAGATTATTTTCTTGAAAAATAATTAAGGAATTTAATTATTATTTTCTGGATATAACACCGGCAAAATCTTCTATATATTTAACCGAATTGTTGAAAGTACGAGTTAATAGCAATACTTTTAAAGAATAAGATTTTTAGCGGATTGTGGGAAAATACTATTGTGATACCCAAGCCTAGGTATCAAGACCATAGGATAGCTTTTCCAGAGACAGGGTTTAGTCTCAAATTTTTGAGTATGAATTTCTTGAATGGGTTTAAAACCAAATAAGGATCATTAATCCTTACAAATGATTTTTAAAATGACCAAACTACCCAAAATAATAATAATGAATTATGAAGTGTCGTAATTAATCCGAGAATACTCTATGGATAATTATAGTATTGGCTAAGCATAACTGGATTATACATTGGAGGGTGAAATCTTGCTGAGAACAAAGGACTCCAAGTAAGTCAACTTCTATTGTGTGGCTGCAACATGAAACGACTATTGTTTTGTATGTTAGTATAGAGACACATGCACATATATACACTGTCGTAGGAAGTTTGCTTAGAGACATTAGTCTAGTTGGTGCTGATTCATAAAATATGACAGGTAGATATTCGCCATATTCTAGACAGCTGATCCCCGTCACACTGTTTGATTTTCTTATGTCCAGTTCATTACCATGACAAGTGGCCAATAGGTGAGGATTGCTGATTTAAACCTAGGGGTGCCAAAATGAATGGGACTTAGGGGCCCTCATGCTTACTTAATTAATAAACAGTAAGAACCTGAGCAAGTACTTTGATAAGTTATTCTCAAATAGTAGCCGTGAATATTGGCCATTCACTGAGAGTGTCTAGAGATACAAGGGGTTGCCAAGTTTGAGTGAGGCTGAACACCCTAGGGGCGACTGCTCACCAACACCACTGATTAACATAGAAGTCTCTATAATCCCGTGTAACTTCGATTACACTCTTGAGTAGTAGCAATGCCCTAGGTGACTTGATGGTTACCCTTGTGAGGGATTTACTCTTGGATAAGTAGCGATGCCCTATGTAACTGGATAGTTACCCTTGATTGGGATATTTATTGGCTAGATCTTAGTGTTGAGACTACGTTTTCTCTTACAGATTAGCATATATGCTGGAGGGTGTGATACGGGCAAATTGTTAGAAATTGCTAAGCATTGTTCTCGAATAATAGTTGTGATATATTATATCTGCTTGCTCTAGGATTTTCTGAGTGCAGGGATTTATTTGTTTATATGAAATAGTTGTGATATATTATATCTGCTTGCTCTGGGATTTTCTGAGTGCAGGGATTGATATGTTTATATGAAATAGTTTGTCATTGGTTATCAGGCATGACCATAAGTTTGCCAGGATGCTTTTGCGTTCATGAAATTGATTGCGTAGGGTCCAAATGGATCCGGAACCTTAATTTTTGTGAGCTATTGGTATTCGTGGACACTAACTTGGTCAGTGACCACCTGTCTTCTCTGCATGCTTTTGTTTTAAATTTGAACTTACTAAGCATTTTCACTTACCTAGTTGTTTCCCATTGTAGGTAAGAACAAGGGCAAGGCAGAGCAGTGGGTGCTGGAGTCTACCTTGTGAATGTACATGTGGACCGACCTTTTGGGATGCCGTTTTGTTTTTGGAAAATGTTGTGTTATTTTCATAAACTAGGCTCACTGTACTCTTCATAAATTATGTTTGTATTAAATGTTAAGTACGGCCATTCGACTTTTAAAAAGTTTTTTATACAGGTTTTTGAGACATTTTGTTAAATGAAAACGTTTATATTTTCCGCATTATCGAATCTTGAAAATCCGGGTCGTTACATTAACTAAGAACAAAATGATTAGTAGAGAAATCAATAAAAAAAGTTAGTGAAAAGCAATTGAAATGGATTTATGATTTTTGTTTGAAAAATTTGATGGTAAAATAAAGCAAATAAAAATAAGAGGTAATCCAAGATTAAAGAATAGAAATGTATCAAGAGTCACCCATATGAATTGTTTACGTAAAATCCTATTTTGGCTAACCTTTTTAATAAATATATTTTATTCTTTAAAGGGTATTTTTTAAAATTGTATATTGGGTAATTAAGTGTGATTGTGTCTCATTTTGGTAAGAATCAATTCTTTATTATGTGCATTTCTATATAGTCAAGTTTCCATAATTATTTATGACAACCTTGTATATAATGAGTATGTGTATTAAATAATTATTCTCTGTATTTTTCCTAGATTTTATGTTTCTAAAATAAGGAAACTGAATGATGCTTGTGCCCAAAGGAAGGAAATTTCAAAATGAACCTGGTTAGGTTTTAAGACCATGTTCGTCCATTTCCTGATGCTATAGAATAGTTGCCTGCCACATCTGGAAATTCTTGCAGTAAATGAAATGAACAACTATTTTGAGTAACTTCTCGATTTGGTTTGATTTAGGCCATTAATGAGATTGGATGGCTTAGGGGTTTCTAAACTCTATAAATACCAGACCTAAGCAACAACCATTCTCACCTCTTCACTATTCTAATGTTTTATGCTTTTGAAGATTTATTTTATTTGAAAAGAGTAGTTCTTGTTCTACTATCACTTTGTTTGTTTGTGCTTTGTGTTGTTTATTTTTAAACAAGTCACAAAGCTTGTGAACGTGACATACAAGTCTTCGGGGGAAGATCTTCACAGGACTTACTTTGAGAGGAAGTAAGCACTCATCAAGTTCAGAAGGGATTTCATGTTCTCCGTGTTTATCAAATTCAAATTATTAAAGTTGAGTACTTCAAGGTCGCGACAAGGATTTAGAGGGAGTCTAAACTTGTATAAGTCAATTGCTTATTGTATTCTTGAGACTTTACTAATTGATTTTATCTCTAGGTGTGGCCCCGTGGACTAGGTTTTCCAAACCACGTAAAAAACTTCTTGTGTCACGTTACTTTTAGTTTATTTACTTTTTGTTCGTATATTCTGTTTCATCAGCAATCTGTCCTGATCCATCAGAATATCTTTCTGATCAAGTAATTCTTTAACTATTGCCCATTAATTAAATTTTTGGTTAAATTCAGTTGGTAATCTTAAAAAACGGAATTTCAATTAGTATCAGAGTGATTCACTAAACTCTTAGTGAGATCTTGTGGTTTTCCTTCCGTTTGTTTGTATTTTTTGTGTGCGTGCGTGTGTGTGTGTGTTTTTTTTTTGCTGCAACATGTTGTTTTTTGTAGAAGGAAGTTCTATAACTCGACGACCATTGCTTAATGATTCAAATTATCCTTACTAGAAAGTTAGGATGAAAGCCTTCATCAAATCTCTAGATGAGAAGGCATGGAGAATTGTTTTGACAGGCTGGTCAACACCAATGGAAGTTGACGAAAAAACTAGGGAAACAACAGTAAAATCTTAGTTAAATTGATCAACTGCTGATGATTTACTGTTTAGTTACTATAACAAAGCCTTGTACGCCTTATTCAATGGTGTTGGCGAAGGATACATTAAACCCACATCCTCTTGTGATTCGGCCAAAGAAGCTTGGCAAATCCTTCAAACTCAATTTGATGGAACTACTAATGTCAAGCGTTCTAGGTCCATTATGTTGCAAAAAAAATTTGAGGATCTTAGAAAAAGAAAAAGAAAAACTAAGAAAGGTAAAAGAAAAATAAAAATCTATTGCCTTGAAAATTTGTGAGAAGGTAAGTTCTAAGGATGAAGATGATAATGAGTTGGCCCTATTCACAAGAAATTTTTAAAAATATATGAAAAAATTGGGCAACAAAAAGAATTTCTCTAAAGATAATACATCTTCAAAAATCTCTTTTCCTAATAATAAAAAGGGAATTCAATGCAGGGAATGTGAAGGATTTGGTCACATTCAATCAAAATGTGCAAATTCCTTGAAAAGAAATAAAAAAGTTATGAATGCTACTTGGAGTGACAATGACTCTGAAAGTAGTGATGAAGATAGAGAAAATGTTGCTTTAACATCTGTACTCTCAAATTTGCTGTGTTTTTTTGAAGAAAAATAGACAATTTGTTTGCCTAAACAATACTATTTTGGTAAATAAGGTTACTGATAATACGACAGGTACTGTTGATGTTGTTGACACTAATTCTGATGAATCAGAAATCAATGAAGATTCACGGGAAGAATCTTACAAAAAAATGTATGATGAATGAATTAAGTTATGTGCTGTGAATGGATCAAATGAAAAAATCATTAAATCTCTTTCTTACAAAAATGATGAACTTGAAACGAATGTTAAAATTCTTGAAATTGAGGTTTTTGATAAAAATGTTGAAATTAATCGTCTGAAAAAAGAGCTTAATCTTATAAAAAGAAATGTTCAAATGCTTAATCCAGGATCTAAAATTTTTTAAGAGGTCCAGAATGTAGGTCAAAGAAACAATGTTGGATTGGGATCTAAAGGGTTTCAATCAAAGAGAAAAACTGTGTTTGTTCAAGCTCGCTCATTAATTGTTGTATCTTCTAATTTAACACTACAGGTTTCTGATCCATCAACATCACAGGTTGACTCATCAAGAAAGAGAAAGATAGGTAAGAATCTGACATCCAATGTAAAGATTAAGAAATTCATTCCCACTTGTCATTTTTGTGGTGTGAAAGGTCACATTTGACCAAAGTATTTACTATGATCAATTTTTTAATACAAATTATTTTCATCATGAAAAATTAAAAAAGGTACAAAAGAAACATCATGCGCCTAAACGAAAATGGGTAAAAAAGGATGTGAATACTTGTCTTGCTACATTTACATGTCATAGAACTCATACATCTAATTCTTTGTACCTTGATAGTGGATGTTCTAGACATATGATAGGTGACAAAAATATTCTTCTTAATTTTAAAGATAAAATCATGGTGCAGTCACTTTTGGTGATGGTGTGGCAGGTAACGTACTTGGAAAGGGAACCCTGAATTTGGAAGGGTTACCTAAACTAAAAAATTGTAGTGTCCCAGAATATTTACTTAGCTAGCTAGATAGTAGTAGTAGTTTGTAGTTTGTAGTATGTTAGATTCCGTAGATTTTGGTTCAAGCCAGGAATTAGTTGGAAACTCATAGCAACAGTTTTGGATTTTATAAGTTTAACCTATAGTTTAAGAATATTAACTATAACATAAGGTTTAATTAATATTGCTGGTCATAGAAATATATTTATTATAACCTAAGGTTTAGATAGAACCATTAAGAGCATGACACTTTTCATATGCATGTTTATTAAGGGTTTAAGTATTTTTGATGAATAATTTAAATAAAAGAAAGATCTAGAAGCTCTAGAACCTTCCAAAAACTGTTAGGATTGCATTATGACTCAGTCAAAGCTGTTTACTCAATTCCAAATAGGCTGAAAAAGTGCAAATACGTGTTTAATATATATATGTATGCCGATATATCGCCTACGGAAGATACGGAAAACACGTCGACTTTGCACAAACGTACGAACGAGGCTTGGGAATTTGGGGGAGGCGATTTATCGGCTCCAAAGCTTGATTTTTGAAAAGTTTGTGATTTTGAATTTAAAAATACCCTTAACCACTTAGACTTGCCTTTGAACGATTTTGATCGAGTTCTGGGTGTCTGTTGAACGAAAATTCAAATCTTTTTCATTTTATATTCATTTATTTATTCAAATTAAAAGGGGTTAGTTTCACTCCTTGAACTCTATAAATAGGACCTAGTACTCAGCCATTTTCTTCATTCTTCAAGCAGTCTTTAGAGCCTCCAAGTTGCTAGTGTTACTATTGAGAGATACACTTGGGTTTTTGGGTTAAAAGCTATATCATTCTAAGCTTTTCTAAACACCTGGGAAGTGAGATAGAGTGTGATTTCGGTATTGAGGTTTAGATCAATCCATAAGATCATTCAAGGTATTCTTATCCCTAAGTTCAGTTCTTCATGATTCTATAGTTTTCTTTTATTCAAAACCTAACTCTTGTTTATGATTCTTGATTAGGTATTTAAGTTCTTGAAACTTAAGGTTCTTCTTGGTAAGTTTCTTCTTGGATGGTTTAGTGTTCTTTTCATCTCTTTTTCTTTTGATTCTCACCATTTTTACTGTTGGTTTATAGGAGTGTTCTAATCCCCTTCTTGTTTCCAAATATCCCGGCTTTTGGTAAGGAAAATAGGATAGATTTTATGTGCTTATATGTTATGATATGTTTATGTTATGATAAGCTGATGTTATGATATGTATTTGTATAATATGTCTTGTAGTCCTTGGGCATATGACTTGTTTAGCTAGCAAGCCCCAAGAATTTATGGGCTTATGACTGGCTTAGCTAGCAAGCCCCACAAATTTATGGGCATATGACTTGCTTAGCTAACAAGCCCAAGGAATTTATGATGGCAATTAATATTGTAGTCCTATACGATATATGTTTTTATAGTCATATGTTTTATAATGTATGTATATGATATAGTCTTATGCTTATGATATATGATGTATGTTGTTAGTAAATTTTTCTTGCTGGGCATTAGGCTCACTCCTTTATTTTTAGCTTGATGGAGGAAAGTGATTATGGAAGGCGGAAGGATTCTTGGTAGCTTGGCTTGTGTGTTGAGGATGAATGGAATCAATGGATTGCGTGTTCATCAAGGATGATGTCATTTAGTCTTTTGAATTATGTTCTTTTGTAATTCCGCACTTAGTTTTTAAAAAATTGAATTCAAGTTTATGTTTTATGGTTTATAAACAATGGGATCCCATACCATATCATATTTTATTTAATATTTTTATCTTATTTTGTATTGGTATAATATTTTTGGTTTTTAAAAAAGTTATGTTATTTCTTATGTTTGTGTCCAAATAGTAGTAGCTATGTCTAGTAGTTTTAATGGTCCAAGGTCTTAGAAATAGTTGGGTCATTACAGTTGGTATCAGAGCCAGGTTCATATGCATGATGTTCTCCTTGATACACATGCTCAAGCTTCGAATCTAACTGCCAATGTAAGTGTTTATGTTATAGTTATTATGTTTATGTTATTAGTTAACCTTTATGCCCTTATGTTTTTAGTTAAGAATGAATGGGGACTTGACCTATGAGGATATTCGAGCCATTAAGGCCTTGAAAAGAATTCGAGAGCCAATGAATACAATAGGAGTGTTAGAAAGAATCACTCAAAGATTTCTCTTATTCCACAGGGAGATAGTTCACCTCCAAACCACTAAGCAAATCATGATGAGAGCTACGGAGCAATATGTTTTAGTAATTAGGCTTTTTAAAGAATATCCTTCTGTAATTGTAACTTTAGAAGAAATATGGCAGACTATAGATGATGAAGATGAATTACCAGTAGCTATGAGATATTATTTTCTCATACTTAGGTTCATCTCTAAGATGGAATTCCAATTCACTTATGAGCAAAAACATAGAATCTTTATGAATCTTCACGAATCTTCCTCGAGGGAATTTTGAGGCTCAAGATAATGATGATTATGAAGAAATAGCACTACAAGAAAAAAATGCTTTTAATAACACCGAAAATGTGTTATCAAAACATACCATAACACTTTATCATTGTTATACAGATGTGTTATTATACTGTCAACGATAACACACTTTCTGTGTTATTTTAATATATAGATAAGTGTTTAATTATGTTATTTATAGTCGATTATATAACACATTTAAATACTTATAAATTTGTGTTATACTACACTTTAGTATAACACTTTTTTTGTGTTATACTACACTTTAGTATAACACATTTTTTATGTTATACTATACTTTAGTATAACACATTTTTTGTGTTATACTACACTTTAGTATAACACATTATTTGTGTTATATAATGAAGTTTGCATAACACAATTCATTGCATAAAAAGTGTTATTGTAATAGATATTATAACACAATTTTCGTATTATTGTTATAATTAGATATGTTTAAATTCTCATTATATATTTTATTTATATAACACTAATTTATTCTATTATATTTTTTTTTATATAATTAAAATTAGCTGTCTAATATATACTAGCATCATCAAATGAACTTGATTTTCAAATAACAAAAAGTAAGAACATTCAACATTCTATTAACAATCCACAAATTAGTTTAAAACATTCAGCACTGTCATCAACAACAAAATGTTCTTTAAGTATTCAAGGAGTCTAAAAGTTACTACTTTCAACACAAAGAAATAAGCAAAGTTACTACTTTCAAGGAGTCTTAAGTATCCTTTTCTACTTCGCTTGTCACATCTGCAAAATAAACAAAGAAATATTTTATTGTTATTATTTAGCATCACAAATTACTTCAAGAAAAATGCTATGGAAATTATATCCAAGAAAGGACACCACATACAAATAATGAATTCACAACTACACCAAAGCAAACAAAGAAACCAAACACTAAATTATAAGACATTGGTTATTTTTTTAGTATGAAAATGTACCTCTTCGAATAACTTTTTTAGAAGGCCATGCAACTGTGGAACCAACTACTTCTTGTATTGTAAGTATCGCATGACTAGGACGAAATAAGTAAGATTCTGGTACAATATCAACATCAACCCATACTCGCATAAAGTCTGGTCCAAGAGGCTTTCCATGTACAGTTATCTTTGGATCCATCTCCAATGAATTTGAATTTGATGTTGTTCTCTTAATAAAATCTTGTTTTTTGTCTGGGTTTAACAACTGTTAGACAAGAGACAATCACATTATTTGCGGTTGTAATTTCAGGGTCATGACAAGGTCATTAACACACATGCTTTTAAAAGAAAACATGCCTTGGTTGAATTTCAGGTCTTCTTAAAAGAGAATTTCAGGTCATACCAGTTAAAAAGATCCTTTTCTTCAGTTAAATATCCTATATTTGCTATTTATCATATGAATGATTAAAAATGGAAGAATTCCTTTATTGTTTTGGGGTTAGTTGCAGAAGAAGAAGAAGAAAAGAAAGGTCATTAAGTCAATGTTGTTTAATAGAGAAGTTGACCATATTGTTATTTTCGACCTCAATTGTTTTGTGGGTTGTAAATATATCAATGAAAAGGCCTAGTGGGCACTGGCCCTTTTAATTTGATTAAGAAAAAAGGGGATATTATGTCTAGTGGGCAGCAGACTCTACATCATGTGCTCTTAAGAACTTGTTCCTTGAGAGTATAATATGATTAATTCAGTCTTTTAAATCTGTAAAAACAATTGGTTATATGATCCAAATGGTGGTAACCAACCAAAAGGAAAGAAAAGGAAAAGACATTGATCTCTTTTGTTTTTTTTTTTTGTTATTATATTTTTGCTCAAGATTATTATTATATTTCTTAGTATTTAGAGTGGTCCCCTCCAAAATTCCATTGCCATGTTAGCAGCTTGTGGAGTGTGGACTATTTTTGTATGATAGAATAGATCACATGAAGGATGAGAATGTCAGCCTCATCACCATCTTTTCTTTTATAAACAAAAATATTTAACCTTTCAGTATTATCAATGGTCAGACTTAGATTTTTGTCTTTGTATAATATTCCATCTATGATCTCTGATTTCTCTTCCTATTTTTTATTTTTATGAGCAAGAATATAAATGGTGGGTAAAGTTTTACTTGGATTATGGTGAACCTATTTTCTTACATATGTACTAATTTTAGCATATTATTATTTACTTGTTTCAAATAAAAAGAAATGGCTGACCCAGAAACTTGTTGTTGAAATTATTTTCCTTTCAATGAATAAGAAGTAATCTTTAGAAAAAGATAAACGTTCCCTGACCCTAAACATTACCAAATATTGGACTGCTTTTAAATACAAAAAATTTCAAAGATATATTGTTTTTAACAAAACATTACCAAATGAGCATGCATTTAAACATAATTTTTAACATCATTTTTAACAAAACAAGTGTCATATATCTCACAATTCAGGGCCAATTTAAGAAGCATACATAGCCATATGTTTGTTAGTGTGACCATTTTCTATTAGTATACATTATAAATTCAATCTATTGTACTCACTTTGTTTGGACCTACTTATAGGCTATATAGATAATCAGAATACACCATACCATCATATGGCTAAGTACTTTCAGATTTGGGTTATAATTAATTGAAGAAATTACACTTTTTAATTGTAATTTTATTCCACCATACCATCATATTCTTACCATTTTTTTTCCCTCTAGTCTTGGTAGTTTTCCCTCTACGAGCTAATTACTCTCTTGAATAAATAAAAGCATTTCATTTATTGGTTTTCTTTTAAATTATGGCTTTCTATTTTCTGTTATACTAATCATATCAGCCCCTGTTTCTTATGGAATGAGCATGAATGTTGATTTTTAGGAATACATTTTGGTTTGGTTTGGCAGTCTATTGCGAAACTGCCTCAAAGTTCTTACTTAAGGAACTTCAAACTTTTTGACTGATTTTAATTTGTAGGAAGTTCTTGTGTGTTTGATTCTGCAGTAAAAGGAAGTTTCAACAATGAACAAGGGTAAGATTTTCAAGCTAGCAAAGGGGTTCCGTGGGGTACACTATCTAATACTTGTTTCATAGATTTGTAATTTTGAGTCAGATTTTATATTATATTCTCTGTCTATACATGATTGTAAGGGATTGCTGATGATTTTTGTCTTCTTATTATGTAAGTTTTGTAGTATTGTTCTCAGAATGAATCCTGCTCTCAGTCTTAGTTCTGTATTCAGTTTCTTTTAACTATAAACTATACAAATAGTTTAGTTAATGCTCTCCTTTAGCTGCACTAAAGAATTAGAGAAGGATTCATTTTGAGATCAATATTAAAGATAATAAATAGTAAAATATTGTGTACAATGTCTGAATGTGTAAATTACTTTTGTTTTTATGGCTTGAAAAGCTTGTTTGCATTTTATTATGGAGATTTCTATTGAAATCAGTAAGGCAGAGTGAGTTTCACTTATTTTAGATAGATTTTCCTTTGTTTGAAAACCTTATAGTAATTTTTGAGGAACCAAAAAACTAGAGAGAACTACTGAAATTCCTCATTATTAATTAATAGCCAGTGCTGGTATAGACCAAAACCCTAAACATTACAAGGTTGAGTTAGATTAAGAGGCTCCCCTTTTCCAAAGATTGCCAAATTCTTCTCTAAGTAAATCTCACTCTCTATCTAAAAATCAGATTCTAAAATGGTAGCCACTAACTATTTGGGTTTGGATCAAAGACAAGATTTTAGCTTGGGTTATGGCAACTTTGTTATGGCAATTAAATCTAATATATACATATGGAAATAATGAAAACAATATGACTAAATGAAAAATCTAATCTATACATATAATGAAAAATCTAATCTATACATATAAGAGCTTACCTAACCATCTATCAATACCAAGTCAAAAAATTCAAACAACACACAATAAGTTTTCTTCCTTATATCACCGCAGCACACAAACAAATTTTCCAGAACCTACTTCTCTAATACACACAAGTTTTCAACCTTCCGTTATCACTGCAGCACACAATTTTAATCTCAAAACCTACTTCTCTATGGATGAATATTTAAGATATTCAAACTCCTCTAACATTTTTAAGATATTAATAATAAGAGTTAAAAGAACAAATTCCATACCTCTTGCAAATTAACTTTGAAATGCTCCTTGCCAATTCGATCCACAACCTAAAGAATATAATCAATACGTAAAAGATTAATACAAAATTAAAATTTGTCAATAGATATTAAAACAGCCTTTGAAATCCAAAATTTATCTAATTTGATCTTAAAATTTGGGGATAAAATATATACACACATTAATGCATGTCCCTCTACAACGTTATATTAATGCATGCATGCCTTGTAGAAATTGAGTATCTCTATGAAATTGTTGAATTTGAAGCTGAAATTTGCCAAGATTGTGGCATTATTAATTCAAATTGTCTTGTCTTAGCTAGTTTTGTTAATGTGGATTTCAAATTGTTATAATGATGATGTTAGTAGTGACATTAGTTTGGACCACTACTACTGAATATATTTGGTCCACCTTTTCGGTATTAGATAAGTTTAAAAATAACAGGAACAAAATACCCAAGGGTGGTAGCTCAAACAATCAGCCTTTGGTTTGCTCACACAAAGTCTGAAGTTCGAGTCACACCCGGATACTTATATTGCAATTGCTATCGTTTCGTGATCCACAAAATATTTATGTACCCTAGCACCACCAATTTCTTTTACTGAAACTGAATCAACATGTCCCAGGTCATCTGGGTTTGGCTTGCTAAGCTTTAACTGTAACACAAATAAGAATATTGTTAGAGAATTTTGGAAAAAATTCAAAAAAATTGAGTACTATTAAATGCTAGCTGACTTACCAAAGCAACAACACCAGTAGTGCGGCAAAATCGTCTTAATTCAAATTTTGAACTAATTTTCAAAACCATAAGCCTGCAAGGAAAAAGTCCCAAATTAAATTATCAGATATGCTAAGAAAAATCTTAATAGAATAATAAAAACTTGAAATTTTTTGACAGATTTCATAAAAGATCAAAAGCATTTAGATATGTACAACAATCACAAGTATGTTTTGAAAATTAGTAAGTTAATCAATAAAAAAACACAATAGAAGGTGAAATACTTGTAGCGCTCACAGAAATGAAATACCATCTCCCCAACTGCTGCTCCACTAACAATTACTTTGGCACCGGAATCAACAACTGCCTTTATAAGCTCCTCAACTTTACCTTCTTCAGTTTTCGCATAATTTTCTAGCTACAAGATATTAAAAAAACTATTAGAACTACTTAAAGGCACATAATACATAAAAATGTCAAGGATAACATAACAAGCCAAGATATTAAGAAGCAATTTTATATCAACTGGAGCAAGAACAGAGCAGAACAGTATTCTCACAATGGTGTCATTTGGCATTCCTGAGTCAGGAATACCCACCAATATCATGGGAAAGAATAGAATTGCAAGCCCAAAACTGTCTAGCAAGAAAAGCTTTTCTTTTTTTAATTCATCATTCATTAAGGAGAAAATATGAACTAAACAACCAAAGGAACCCAGAAAAATGGATGTCACTAAACATTAATATGAGATGAAGGAAAATTTTGCACAATACATTAGTTACGTGGAGGATCAAAATTAGCCACAACAACAAAGGCATTGACAGACAGGCAGCTGCAAGTGCATGCAAATAAAAAGCAAGAAATAAAGAAAATAAAACAGAAAATAACTTCTAAGTATATTGGCTACCTCATGAATAAGCAAGCTAGAATAAGAAGAGAAACGTTCATATAACAGCAAGCAAAAAATATCCATTTCAGAATTTTACCTGGTCAGCACTATGAATTAGAACTGTTCCTTTTGTCTCAGATGCAGAGGTATCCACACCACCAACAAATACAGCAACCTGAATGAAGTAGGTATAATAGAGCATACAAGCTTAAAAAGGTAGACATGCTATTTCACATAAAAAAAAATACAAGTATTAAAAAAAATGTTGGGTTAAAAAGCTACTAATTACTATAGAAGTCCGAAAGGAATATTAATAATAAGTAGCTATCAATATACTTGTAAAAAAAAATAAAAATAAAGTAGCTTAAAAAGCAGTACATAAAACCCTACTTCTGAATGTTGTACCAAAAATCAGCAAAAATCTAAAATATTTTTATTGAGACAATTTTAATCAAAGGAAAAAAAATAGCAAGCATAGGATGAAATAGCCATCTCAACATCATCTAACATGAAAATAAACTCCCCACCATTTCTTAATGCAATATTTAAATTTTCAACAAACCAGATTATGGAATCCTAAAGAGTGGGAAACAAGATCCCCTTTTAGTAATACCATCTGCCTCTAAGCATCAGCCTCTAAGCATTTAAAAACCTCAAGCGGAGTCTGAATAGCATCAAAATTTACATGTTCCCAAGCATCAAATATTTGCCCATAATTTGTTTCATGAATAACCATTATGGCACCTCCATAACGTCCAGCTTCTCTCAGGATATCTTCTTTCAGTTGAGATTCCATTCTTTCCACTCTTTCACGATCAATGCCCTGAAAGAAGACATCCTAATTATACTTTCCCCAAAAATAGACAGAGACAGTTAGGGAAGAAGTATCCCCAAAAGCTGCAAGATAAAAGAAATAGTAGTGCTTCAATGAAGTGTTGTTGTAGTGTACATGCTCCTAACAAAAAATGGATCCTATGTAATTTGCCAACTCCATGGTTTTAAACAGGCAGGGGAACACATGAAAGGAAAGAACAACATCTCTCTGTCCATTGAAGCAAAATATTAAAAACAAGTGAGAAACATCAGTACTAAAATCCTTCATGATGATATATCTCGATTGCTCTTTGTGCCAAAGACTAAAGTTCATGTATTACGAATTGATAAATACTGTGGTTAGCTGTTGTTCCCATGACTGCAGTGAAATAGTTGGACCATATTTTGACTATTTTAACAAGGAACTCGAACACATGCACATTCTAGACTAGCAGCAATAATCTACATTACAAGTTTGGATTATTTATTTCATTTTAATGTATGACATAAATGAAAATTTACCAAGTATTCAAGCATGTTTTTGTACTGTCTTTCAACCTTGCGGAGCACAAATGGTTTTCCATTTATGTAAATAACAGGTTTCTCTCTCATATTGTGCCAAAGAACTGGACGACCACTTTTTGAGCCACTAATTCTTTGTATCACAGATCGTATTCCATCAATAGTTGGATTTGCCACTCCATAAACTGGAAAACCAGGAAACTTCATGAGGGATGGCTTCAAACTTGCATAGCCAAGTGCACCCATTGGATCTCTCCTAAGCAATCTAAAGGAGCACCAGATTGCAGAAATATTATTAGTGACCAAAAAATTCTAACAATAAGAATGCCTAAGATATGACCTAGTTCATCATGAATTGGGAGAGGAAAAAAAAAAGGCAACATCACATATGGAAATCCACTAAATAATCCTCATATACATTTTCTCCTTCCTGTTCCCCTTTCTCAAAATTAGATACAATCCACTTTTCAAGTCGAAAGATTGCAATGTGTAAAAGTTGTTCTAGAAATGCAAATTTATAACATTATTTTGAGTCTCAACTTAGCATCAAATGCCTGTAGAAAAGAATCACCTTAAATCCTAAGAACCCTTGGCTTATCTAACCTCAACATTAGTCATATACCTCAACATTATTGGAATTTTTTAACAAATAATACACATTGCTCAGAATTTCTCTATGGTGATGAGTCTGATGACTCAAAATAATCAGTTGGGATCAATCATAGAAGTAAAAGAAAAAATAATAATCAACCAAACCAGTTGGGATCACATTCAATGTTTTCCATATTATCAATTTTTTCAAATTTATTTAACTAGAGATGATAAGCACTTGTTAATACATGCGAAGAATGCTATAGAGTTCTGGTCTCGCTCTCATCCAGTCAGCAAAACTGCTATTACCAACAGATTTAGATTGAAGGGCTGATTTCTCTGAATGAATGTAGACAGCAAAGCATATAAGAAAGTAGTATCTCTCAAGATACTCCACAAAAAATGAAAGCAACGCTTCCCTTTTCATTTCATCTGGTTGACGTAAAATGCTATTGCGATAAGTGGCAATTGCCTCACGTAAGTTCTGTAAAATTTCAACAAATGGTTTCATGAGTTCAACAAACTTTTAATTTTAAAAAGATTTTTTTTTAAAATGCCAAGAAAAAGAAAGAAATGGTTGAAAGAGATTTTCTGGTAAAAACGGATAATTTTAGATGATCTCCTATTAAATAGATGTTTAGAAAGCAGACTGAAGTCAAAAGGTGCAGCATGGGATTGAAGAGTTATACTTGCATGGAGGCACACTTTTCGATGACTTTATCTACTTACCTTTTGCCTTCAAGGCCACCCTAAAACATAAATTTAATAATGAAAATTTTAAAAAGTACTAGTTTTTCAGTTTTTTCTTTTGAAAAAAAAAGAGATGATTTAATGTACGTCTAATACTCGAACCAGGCTTCTTATGACGCCATATTCTCCTCTACGAAGTGCTTCTTCTATGTTTGGAAAGTTGTCAGTGGCAATAGCAACAGCGTCTGAAACTCTTCCGATTGAATTGGATCTTGGAATACCTATTTATGCAAAAAGACTAAGAATGAGAAGCCAACATCGTCAAAGACTGACTAGTGTGTTGTGCAGATAACAACAGGAGAAAGAGGCGGAAAAAAGGATACAATATTTTAAAACTAGAAAATAGTACAAGTGATCCAGCAAAAATTAGCAATAAATTAGATGGATATGAAAATATGCATTGATCTTCAAGGACAAGATTATAAATGTCGACACTGAGAGTACTAAGTAGAAAACTACGCACTGTGCACATCTCTCTCTCTCGATAAATATATACATTTATACATATATATATTGTAAGAAATGAGAACTTTAATAAACTAATGAATGGGAATAGTTATATAAACCAATATAAAAAAAAAAGTAAAATCTATAAAGAGGAGAAATTTGGTGTAGGCATAGAGACGGATAAGAATTTGTCTGTATGTGTTCTCTTGTACAGATATAAAGAAGAGCTCAAGAATTATCATTAAAAGACAAATGAATGTCTTATAAATACTATCAGCCTTGAGAAATCTACATTGGAAACAGGAAATGTTTTATAAAATCTTTACACAGAAAAAACTTGCTTAGCAAAACAATACTGCCATGGAAGTGATAAAATCTGACATACACACAAACTAATGAATAAAAATTAGAAAACAGCTTCGGGAAAATGACACAGTTAAACTGGAGAAATTACACCTTAAAAATACCAGAGGGCGGTTGAAGAGATTATGCGTGTTAGTATAGCACTCAAAAGAAAATGAATATACTTTAAATCCTCAACAACATCCTCTTCAAGTGGAGCTTTGTTGCTATCCTCAAATAAAGATCCCTTCCTAGCGAATTATGGTAGGTAACAAATGGTCTTGCTTTTGCTCCACTAGCTGCTCCCTAGTTGATTAAGTCAATTAAAAACCAACCTTCAAATAGAAACAATACTAATGTATGTAAATTAAGGCACCAAAAAATTGTCATATATAGAAAAAGTAAAAACTATTCCCGAAAATGAATACAGTTAATCAAAATTTATAAAATATGAACTAAAAGAATTCCCAGCTAAGTATTTCAACAGTTCAACCTCTAGTCATCTTTACAATAAACTAGACATTATCTTTTTTAAAAATTCTAGAATAGGGTATTCTATAAGTTGTATCTTGGCCAAGAACAAAAGCTAAGCAATTGAACAAGCATCACCAGAAGTAACGGTAATCTTACATAAGAACTCAGCCAAACTATAAAGTCAAATTCCATTATAGAAATGCTAAATCTTGATATGAACCACATGACCATAAAACGGTTAGAAAATCCACAAACCTGTAGAACTGGAGTTTCAACTTGGAGAAATCCAAAAGATTCCACTGTCTTGCGTAACTCTGATACAATCTAAACCAACAAAAAGAAAAAATAGCAAAACATCTTTAATGTATAAACAGCAAGATGCCTCAACCACTCTATCTAGGGAATAATATTGAATTTATATATGTATACTTCAAAATGCCTAAACTAGAAACAACTTGGTATACCATCCTTCTTTTGCTCAAGTTTTCAACAACTCCATAATTGCTAAATACATTCAACCACCGTAAGCACTCTAATATTTAGAGCAAATTTGTTCAAAAGAAAGATAAAATATCCATAACTTGCATAAATAAATTATCTCCTTAAGTGTTAATGCTGTTAAGGAACTTAATATAGAAATTATAACCTTGTAACCTTTTTTTTAGAAAAATAAATAAAATCCAATGAACCGTGCTTCAACTCAGGAAAGGTCACTTAATGTTATTTTTGTCTATTCAAATACTTCATCAAAAGCGAAGTACACTTGAAGCAATCATGTAAGATAGTTCTAAGGTCCTCAAGTTAATAAAAATACTATTTCTGGAAAGAACATATACTTTAAATAACTAAAAGGTCTTTAATTACTCCTCAGCCTAACTTACCTTTGCTCTCTTCCAAAATACATCAGCTACTTCAGGATTGGAAATCATATCAATGTACCTTTAAAAGAAAAGTAAAGTCCAGTTATAACCAAGTATACCCCAAAAAATATATATTTTATTTAAAAAGCCATTTAGACAAGTCTTTTGCAAGAACCACTACAACGAATTGTGGGCTATCATCATCCAGTAGAAAACAATTTGTTATTTCCCATAAGAGACACTCTCACTCAAATTGTGAAAAAAAAACAGAAAAATCTACTTACCGTTGCTAGTAACGCTTATCCACATGAGTTAGACCATGATATTTGTCTGGCAAGGGCAGTAGAGATTTTTTAAGAATTGCAAAAGAGTTCACATAGACAGAAAGCTCCCCTAAAGAAACAAAGAAATAAGTTCAATTAGTTTCTCACCTCAAAGGGAAATCACAAAAAAATTAAGAAGCCAGTTAAAGCCAATGGCATTTTTTTATAAATGGCATTGGTTTATCTAAATAGCTTCCAATACAAATAGGGTAAGAATAGCTTCACCCAGAAGTACCTATAAATTCAACAATCAGCACCTAATTGCAAATAGGTGCAAAAGATAAACTTTTTTAGTACTTGCCTTTCTTAGTTCGCTTAATTGAGCCACTTGCACCAAGTATGTCACCAATATCAACAAAATTCTTAAGCTCGTCAAACTGATCACTTAAAAATCTCGCCTTTTCACAATAAAGTTGTTTCAAACATTGAACAACTTGAGTGAGGATTCTTCCATACTAAATGTGAGCAAAGATTTATAGAAAGTTTATGAAGAAACCATCCCTACTCGCCAAAATTTACAAACTTTGGAAAACACCCCATTTTTTTTTTTAAAAAAAGGTAACTAACTTATATATTTTAGATCAAGAATCCCATAAAATAGACATGCTTTTAAGAACTAAACCACCTAATCACATCTTATTATTATATTTTTTTTCTTTATTATAAGTATCCATCTAACAAAGAGATGGCAAGATCATTGTAAGGACAGAAAGCTGAGGTGGGGATACCTGAATTGTCCCAGAATCATCTTTTAGAGTGAGAAATGCAAGCTTTCCAAATGCTCGACGAGCCACAAAATATTTTCCCTACTTGTTAAAGGCACCATTGATTCATCAGTGCTCTGCATCCGCCACTTCAAAAGACCAACACCCGCAGCATCACCAGTACCAGCAGGAAAAGGCCGATTAGGATCCTTCAAGCCTAGAACACACCACATTTGAACATAGAAACAAAGATCACTATTATCATGGTTGCAATAATAAAATTAACGAAGAGAACATTAATGATGAATCACTGATCAGTGATGAAAAAGCAGCAGTGTTCTTCTTCCTCAAACTAATAATAAAAATTTATCAGTTTTCGGCTATTGGATAAAATCCTCACATGTTTCAAGAACCCAATAAACAACCCAATAACTCAACCACCCACAATTTCCATTAAATTAAGCCAAAAATTTAAATAAATAAAGAAAAGGAATAGCCAGATGAAAGAAAAGAAAGAAAAAGTAAAAATTTGACCTTCTCAATCTACTCCTTGAGTGAAAGTAATGGCCCATGAACATACCCTGAAAGTATTACTCACACTTGATATTCTTCTTCTAGTCCAAGCTCACAACCACGCTTGGTTTTTCACTCATTTCCTTCTGAATTTCTTTGTTTCCAGAAGCTTGAGTTGAAGAGCTCCCCGTTGATGGGGTGTGGCCGTGGAAGTCGAAGATCGAGCACAGACGAAGGAGAATGTCACCCTCTCAAAGGTTAGGTTTGGGTGTTTCAGAGTTGAGGAAGAAGAACTGGGTTTGAAATGAGATTGGAAATGAGGAGGTTTTTTCACTTTTGGAAAAGTGACTGAAACTATTCTAAAGTTAGATAAAAAAAAATAATATGTTTTATTTGAGCGGGCTTTCCACAGATGCCGCCTTTTTATTTAATTTCCCTCTTTTTTATTACCGAATTTTTTACTTTACTTATTAGTTATTATAATACTTTTTCAATAAAGTTATATTCTTGTGTTGTAGAAAGGGTTATTTGTTGTAGTGTAGATGATGACATGTTAGATGAAGGGTCAGACGTAGAAGATCCTAATTTTTAGATTTACCCTAGTTATGTTATGTTGTGTTAGTTTAGTTTATTTATTTATTATTTTTGCATTTATGATTGTACTTAGTGAAAATATTTTTCCAAATAAATATTATTGTTATTTTTTAATGACATTTATGAGTTTGATTTATTTTTACAATCATAATAAATAATAAAATCAATAAATAATGACCAAGTTCAGTGAGGGTGGATACAAATCAATGGATCAGGTTCTATATTGAGAGTTTAGGGGGCCATAGTAGTGGGAACGATTTTACTGATCCCAGCCCTCCCTCAATATGGTTAACTTTGGAACAACGACAAGTTTCGAGCCTGAGAATTAAGTCATATAGGATGATTAGAAACAAACTTAGAAAATAATAAAGATGGCTTATTTTTCTAAGTATAGAAAAAGAACCTAATTATAAAGAAGGCTTATATAATCCTACATAAGAAATCATAATTAATAGGTCCGAGTTATGGTTTCTTAGCTTAAGTTTTGCCTTAGAGCCTATTAGGTTAAGTTCTAACATGTTTTTCTCGATTGTTAGAACTCTGCTGAAGATGTCTCGTAGAAGGTTCGTACGCACTAATGCCAATGCCCCCAGCGTCGCTCAAGAGACTAATGTACCCCTCCAATTCGCATAAGGGGAGCGCGTGCTGCAAATACTACTGCTAACAGAAGTCCACCGTCACCTCCGGTTGACAACACTGCATAAATTGTCAGGCTACAACAACAAGAGGAGGAATTGCTGCAGTAATAACAACAATAGGCCCAGCCGCAACCACAGACTCAGACTCAGCCTCAACCACAGCCTCAGCAAATGGAACCCCAACAAGTAGGTCCTTATGGGGGATGGCCAATGGCGAACAATGCGCCCTACCCAGCTCAGTACATGGAGCCAATCTACAAGCGGTTTTGTAAGCAACACGCTCCAACTTTGAAGGGACAACCGACCCCTTCGAGGCAGAAAAATGGCTCGGAAATGTAGAGCTGATCCTAGTGCACATGAATCTTGGCAACGCAGACCGTATATCCTGCATTTCGTCTCTGCTAAAGAAGGATGCTAGAATATGGTGGGACCTAGTACAGCAAACTCACGATGTCGCCACCATGACATGTACAAGATTTGTGGAGCTGTTCCACAAGAAGTATTACAACTCGGTAGTCATCGCTACAAGGGTCGAGGAGTTCACTAGTATGAAGCAGGGCAACTTGACCGTAGCCGAGTATGCTCGGCAGTTTGACCGACTAGCCAAGTTTGCACCAGAGTTGGTTCCAACTGACTTTCTGAGGGTTACCAAGTTTGTTAGAGGACTTAGACCAAAGATTGAGCTAGGGGTTAAGCTTGCAAATCCTGGAACTACTACTTATGCCGATGTTCTAGTAACGGCAATAGAAGTAGAAAGGATTTTGGAAAATGTTAGTAAGGAGGAGGCTAGTAAGCTTGAGCCTAAGCAGTAGAGTCAACCTCAGAATAGTCGGAACAACCACCACAACAGCCATCAGCCTAGCAACAATAATGGTCAGAAGAGAAGGCATCCTGACAATAAGCAATCCGACAATGATAAAAGAGCACGGACGAACAATGGAGGTAGTAGGTCAGATTATGTAGAATACCTACAGTGCTCTAAGTGTCAGAAGAAAAATCTTGGTGAGTGCCGTGCAAACACCAAGGGATGCTACAATTATGGTTAGGAAGGTCAACGGAAGAGAGAATGTCCCCAGCTCGACCCAGAAGAAAAAAAGGACAACAGGATGGTTCCTGCCAGAGTCTTTGCCTTGACCCAAGGAGTCCATCACATATTATTTGGTCACAATTCAGATTCCTATCCTCAATAATGTATGTTCAGTATTATTTGATTCGGGAGCCATTCACTCGTATATCTCGTTAGGAATGATAGAGAAATTAGATAAACCACGTGAAAGATTTAGAACTAGGTTTGTGACAGAATTGCCTTTGGGTGAAATAGTCCTATCCTCAAGGATAGTACGAGGCGTACCGATCAAAATTGAGAGCGTAAAACTAGAAAGAGATCTGATAGAACTAGAGATCAAAGACTTCGATGTGATACTGTGCATGGATTGGCTAGCTAGGCATGGCGCAACCATCGACTGTAGACGCAAGAAAGTGACGTTCGAGACTCCTGAAGGTCAGAGACTATGCTTTATGGGAGCGGTTTCAAGACTACGTACGCCATTTATTTCGTCCCTCAAAGCTCAAAGGATGATAGAAAAAAGATGTCCCGCATTCTTAGCCAGCGTCACAGATGTGGTAAAGGAAACACCACTAAAGGTTGGAGATGTCCGCATCATAAAGGAATTTCCAGAAGTATTTCCTGATGACTTACCAAGGTTGCCGCCATCTCGAGAAATTGACTTCACAATCGAGCTAATACTGGGCACCGAGCCTATCTCAAAGGCACCATACCAGATGGCACCTACCAAACTCAAGGAGTTAAAGACGCAACTACAAGAACTCTTAGACTTGGGTTTCATGAGACCAAGCCATTCGCCATGGGGAGCACTGGTTCTATTTGTGAAGAACAAGGACAGAAGCATGCAGATGTCTATAGATTACCGCGAGCTGAATAAGGTGAAAATTAAGAATAAGTACCCCTACCCCGGATTGACGACTTGTTTGATCAACTTCGAGGAGCGACTGTGTTTTCCAAGATTGATCTACGGTCTGGGTATCACCAGCTCAAAGTACGGGAATAGGATATTCCTAAGACAACTTTTAGAACTCGTTATGGACATTATGAGTTTCTAGCTATGTCATTTGGTCTTACCAATACCCAGCCGCATTTATGGATTTAATGAATAGGGTCTTTAAGGATTACTTGGAAAAATTTGTCGTGGTGTTCATCGACGATATTTTGGTGTACTCAAAGGATGAAGTTGAGCACGGGGAACATTTAAGGATGACCATGCTTCAATTGAAAGAGCATCAACTTTATGTCAAGTTCAAGAAGTGTGAATTTTGGCTTTCACAGGTAGCGTTCCTCGGCCACATAATATCTAAGGACGGAGTTGCTGTACACCCATCTAAGGTAGAGGCTGTGAAGGATTGGCCAAGACCTAAGAATGTGTCAGAGGTAAGAAGTTTTCTGGGACTAGCAGGTTATTATTAGAGGTTTGTAGAGGGATTTTCTAAGATAGCCACTCCACTCACCAACCTGACCTGGAAGCAACAACGGTTTAACTGGACGGATTAGTGTGAAGAGAGCTTCCATTTGCTTAAGGATAATCTATGCTCAACACTAGTACTTTGTGCACCGACCCCCAACGACAAGTTTGTAGTCTACTGTGATGCATCGAAGCAAGGTTTGGGTTGTGTGCTAATGCAGAATGACAAGGTAATAGCCTACGCCTCAAGGCAGCTGAAGGAATACGAGAAACGCTATCCAACACATGATATGGAGTTAGCAGCGGTGGTCTTTGCATTGAAAATCTGGCGCCATTATCTTTATGGAGAACGGTGTGAGATTTATACAGAACGCAAAAGCTTAAAGTATTTATTCACAGAAAAGGAGCTCAACATGAGGCAGCACAGGTGGTTAGAACTAGTGAAGGATTATGACTGCGAAATCCTATACCACTCGGGAAAGGCTAATGTAGTTGCTGGTGTGCTAAGTAGGAAGAGTTATGGAATTGTAGCAGCCTTAGCTGGAATAGAAAAGCCACTACAACAGGAGCTGATCAATGCCGGAATAGAAGTAGTCATTGGTAAACTGGCTAACTTGTCCATCAAGTCAAGTCTGTTAGAAGATATACGGATAGGACAAGGGCATGATAATACATTAGTAGCACATATGGATGCAGTTAAAGAAGGAAAGGCCACAGATTTCTCGATCTCAGAGCATGGGTTTTTGAGATATAAGGATCAGGTATGCGTGTCGAATGATCAAGGGATTAAGATGAAGATTTTAGAATAAGCACACAATACCCCATACTCAGTTCACCCAGGGTCGAATAAGATGACTCACGACCTTAAGGCGTTGTATTGGTGGCCGGGAAGGAAAAGGATGTAGTGGAGTATGTGTCTAAATGCTTAGTATTCCAGCAAGTGAAACCAGAACATCAGCGACCTGCAGGCTTATTGCAACCGCTTAGAATTCCAGAATGGAAGTGGGAAGACATAGCCATGACTTTCGTGACAGGACTACCACGAAGAAATAAGCAGCACGATTCGACTTGGGTAGTAGTAAATAGACTAACCAAGTCAGCTCACTTCCTGTACTGCACCAAAATATTTTTTAGATTGTTTAAATTTTTGTGATTTATTTTATTTAAATGTTAAGTGTGATGAATTGTTTTATTTAAGTGTTGTTATTTTATTTAGTTGATTGTTTGTTTTATTTGATTGTTTATTATTTTATTTAATTGTTAGAATTGTTTGGTATAATCTTTTGAATTTAAATTTGTTAATTGTTTGTTTGGTTAATTAATTTAATAAGTGAATAGTGTGTAACATGTGTTATTTTACTATTAGTGTTACATTTTAAATAAATGTGACAATTGAGGTAATTATGTGAGTTATGATTGAATGTACTAAGGTGCATGGTAGATAGTGATGCACTCTAGTGTTTTAGTGTGTGCTAGTACATGGTAATAAGGTGCACATGTGTGGATTTTCTACACATTTTATAATTGCCATTTATGATATTTTTGGGTAGTTTATTTTAATAAGTAGGGAATTAAAGAAAAATAAAATAAAAATAAAGGAAATGGCATGTAGTGTGGACGTGTATGTGTAGTGGGAAAAGAATGGTTTATTCCATTTATTTTCTTGATTCAATTAAATTAAAATTAGAAGACCATGGTTATTTTAGGTAAGGATGTGATCATCTTTTTATTCCTTGCCATTTAAAGATAAAAACAATTATACAAAAATTAAGAGAAAATATGGAGAGAATAGGAAACTTACCTTTTCTTTTTATTAAGCCATTATGAGAGAATAAGGATAAAGGGGAAAGGAAAGAGGGGAAGAGCCATTTGCTCTTGTGGCTGCCGAAATTAGAGAGAGAGAGAGAGTGGCATGTAGAGAGAGAGGGAGAAGAAGAAAGAAAGAAAGAAGAAGAAGGTGAAGAGGAACTCATCTTAGAGTATGTTCTCTTGTTTTTCTTGTTTGTCTAATCTCTTTTTATTGATTATATGTTATTGACTTGTTTATTTGTTGTGTGTGTTTGGGTTCTTTCTCCTTCTCATGGTGGTTTTCAAATAAAAACCCTAGGCTTGAACAAGGGTGTGAAGTTTGGGTGTTGATCTTATTGTGTTCTTGATTTTACAATCAAGAGAGGTAATGGTCTTTCTTAGCCTATATATTGGTTTTGATGGGTTTGTCTTTGAGGTTTTTGATGGTGATGCTAATGGTTGATTATTGTAGGATTGATGATTATGATTTGTATATTTTGAGAATATGATTTGTTTAAAAAGGGTTCATGGGTATGATTGAGGGAATGGATTTGATAGGGTTTATAATGAGGAGATATGTTATGTTTATGTTGCTATGGTTATCTTTTTAATCTTTGATTTATGCAAATGGTAAATGATGATTTTAGAAATATGATAAGAAATATGTTAGGATTGTTATAAGGCATGTTCATGAGATATGGAGTTATGAATTTATGTATGCTATTGCCATAGTTATTGTTGTAGGATTTCATGTATAGATTCAATGGAATAGAAAATTGGTTTTTATAAGACTTCATGTGAATATGTTAGTAATATTAGAATCATGTATATAATAAGAGTATGATGAGATTTTGGACATGTATGATTTTATGTGAAATTTTTGGGATAAAAGATGAGTTTCATGAGAAATTAAGCTTGCTGATTTTTGCAAATAATTGGGTAAAAGTTTGATTTAAAAATGATTTGCATGCATAAGTAATGTCCTTGATGTTATGTAAATTTTATGGAATTAAAAGGGGATTTTAAGTCTCATTAAAATGATATTTTACTCAAATAATTACCTACAGAATTTTTATTGATTTTTTAGAAAATATGAGCTTTTAAATTGAATATGGTGATTTTTAATGATAAAAATAGTTGCTGGAATTTTTGTAAGAAAATATGAAGTGAGATTCACTAAAATGAATTTGATGAGTTTTTGGAATAAATTATTTTTCCTAAGTTATGGTAATATTGAAAAATGGTATTTTTAATGGTATGAATGCATATTTTGATAAGTTATGATTTTTCCTTTGTTTTGATTGAGAAAAATATTTAGATTCTATTTATTTGTGATTTTTGAAGAAAATAAATGGTGGCTGAAAGTTTGTTTTAAAAAGGTTAAAAATTGTTATTTAATTGTCACATATGGATTTTTGTTACATAAAACTAAGTCTTAAATAATTTAAATAAAAATATATTTTCCACACTTAAAAATATATTTTTCTCACCTCATTTATGTAACACAATGATAAAATTTATTTTTCTAAAGAAACATATTAAAAATAGGCATTTTAATTAAATCCAAGCTTTTTGGTTAATTCTTTGTAATTTGAGATTAATGAATGAAATTTGTCACATATTTTATTTTTGAGCTAAAATAAAATAATGTTTTGAGAAATTTAATCAACTTAGAAATTTTAAGAAAAATAAAGCATGTAATAAGTCTATTGATTTTAAAACAATAAAAGTAAGAAGTGTAGAATTATCGTTTTTGAAAACGTCTCTATTACGCAATGTTCCCACGTATGCATGTTACATGCAAATCCACTTTTACGTCCAAAATTATGTTTATTATTCAACTATGTGGTTTTTATAAAACGATCATGCTAGTAAAATGGGTAAAACGAGCATTATTCTTTTATGGCGATAATTGCATGTTTTGTGTAATTGTTATTATGTGTGCATGGCCCATGCACACATGAGTTGTGTGGAAGGGAAAAATAGTAATTTTATGGGCCTAAGAAATGTTATTTTGATTATGTGATAGGCTCGTTGAAAGATTGTGAAATTTCTTAGCTTGGACCTGAGGTAAGGAAGTTAGATAGATTTTATGATTTTATGCTATGAATGGTAAGACTGTTGTATGAATGAATTGTTGTGAATTATGAATGCCATAACGTGATGATATGTTGAATATGATATGTGTATGGATGTTAGACACATCAAACAAGTTACAATGTTAGATACATCAAACAGATTACGATGTTAGATACATCAAACAGATTACGATGTCAGATACATCGAACGAGTTACTAAGGACATTGAGACGTAACTCCTAGGGTGGACGCGCCGAGGTTATTCAAGGACCAGTAATCTCCTGTTTACCTCATAGGGTGACATGGACAACTAGCGATCCATGCTTATCATGTATGCTGTATGTTTGTGATATGATGATATGTTACGATTATGTTATGATATGATGATATGTTACGATTATGTTATGTTATACCATGATGTTTTAGATGAACATTAGTGTTTGTTTTTGTTGTATTCTTACTTGCTTATTTGTTTGTACCTCATAGGGTGACATGGACAACTAGCGATCCATGCTCATCATGTATGCTGTATGTTTGTGATATGATGATATGTTACGATTATGTTATGATATGATGATATGTTACGATTATGTTATGTTATACCATGATGTTTTAGATGAACGTTAGTGTTTGTTTTTGTTGTATTCTTACTTGCTTATTTGTTTGTACTTCTTTACTGGGCTTTTAGCTCACCCCCTTACTTTCCTTCCAGGTAGCAAATAGGATTTCTTTATGGCACGTGTGGTGACGTGAGGAGTTCTTTCATCATGGGATGTATGGCGTGGGGTAATCCTATGGACGGAAAAACGATCAACGTAGAACGCCATTTAAATTATGTTTTGTTTTTAAGAGACTTTCCTAAATTATCAGTGGGACTCAGTTATTTCATTTTGTTTATTTTAAACTTTGCATAAAAATTTATGTTTTCTTTTAAAACTTATGGCGCCAACTTGCATGGTTTTAAACAAGTCCCCCTGAGACTTTGATAATGAATGGTATTCTTTTATAAACTACGTTATGCGAATGTTTTGTAAGTATTAGTCTAGGGCGAATGTTTCAAGACTACTTACACATCAGATCAGTACGCAAACGTTTGTGTCCGAGAAATAGTAAGACTGCATGGAATTCCTAAGACCATAATATCCGATAGAGGATCAGTGTTTACATCGAGATTTTGGGGAAGCTTGCAGCAAGCCATGGCGACCAAGTTAAGTCTTAGTACGACATTTCATCCTCAGACTGATGGTCAGTCTGAGCATACCATACAAATTTTAGAAGATATGTTGCGTGCTTGTGTACTTGATTTCAGAGGATCATGGAGTAAGTATTTGCCGCTGATAGAATTCTCCTACAATAATAGCTACCAGTCAACAATTGGGATGGCACCCTATGAGTTACTTTATGGAAGGAGGTGTTGATCGCCGTTACATTGGGACGAGATAGGAGAAAGACAACTTCTTGGACCCGAAGCTATTAGAGATGCTCAAGATGCAGTAGAGCTGATTAGAAAGCGTATGCTTGCTGCTCAGAGCCAACATAAAAGTTATGCGAATGCCAAGCGACATGATGTGGAATTCAAAGTCGGAGATCAAGTCTTCTTAAAGATATCTCCTATGAAAAGTGTGAAGCGGTTTAGGAAGAACGACAAGCTTAGTCCCCGGTTTATAGGTCCTTTAGAGATATTGGTCAAGGTGGGAATAGTTGCATATAGATTAGCCCTACCGCTAGCTCTAGCAGATAGCCATAATGTGTTCCACATCTTGATTCTGCATAGATATGTGTCAGACCCATCTCATGTCCTCAAGTACGATACAATAGCACTTCAGAAAGACCTGAGTTACGAGGAACGACTGGTTAGCATCCTAGATAGAGGGATGCAGAAATTACGGTCTAAGAGTATTCCGATAGTCAAGGTCCAATGGAGTAATAGTTCTGAATGAGAGGCAATGTGGGTGTTGGAGGAAGACATGTTAGCACGGTAACCGGAATTGTTTGGTAAGTAAATTTCGAGGATGATATTCTTTTAAGGAGGAGAGAATTGTAGTGTCCCAGAATATTTACTTTGCTAGCTAGATAGAAGTAGTAGTTTGTAGTATGTTAGATTCCCTAGATTTTAGTTCAAGCCGGGAATTAGTTGGACACTCATAGCAACAGTTATGGATTTTATAAGTTTAACCTATAGTTTAAGAATATTAATTATAACATAAGGTTTGATTAATATTTCTGGTCATAGAAATATACTTATTATAACCTAAGGTTTAGATAGAACCATTAAGAGCATGACACTTGTCATATACATGTTTATTAAGGATTTAAGTATTTTTAATGAATATTTTAAATAAAAGAAAGATCTAGAAGCTCTAAAACCTTCCAAAAACTGTTAGGATCATATTATGACTTAGTCAAAGCTGTTTACTCAATTCAAAATATGCTAAAAAAGTGAAAATACGTGTTTAATATATCAACACATGCCGATATATCGCAGCTATAGGGGCCGATATATCGCCTACGGAAGATACGGATTACACGTCGACTTTGCACGAACATACGAACAGGGCTCAGGAATTTGGGGGAGGCGATATATTGGCTCAAAAGCTTGATTTTTGAAAAGTTTATGATTTTGAATTTAAAAATACCCTTAACCACTTAGACCTGCCTTTGAATGATTTTGACCAAGTTCTGGGCGTCTGTTGAACGAAAATTCAAATATTTTTCATTTTGTATTCATTTATTTATTCAAATTAAAGGGGTTAGTTTCACTCCTTGAACTCTATAAATAGGACCTAGTACTCAGCCATTTTCTTCATTCTTCAAGCAGTCTTTAGAGCCTCCAAGTTGCTAGTGTTACTATTGAGAGATACACTTGGGTTTTTGGGTTAAAAGCTATATCATTCTAAGCTTTTCTAAACACCTGGGAAGTGAGATAGAGTGTGATTTCGGTATTGAGGTTTAGATCAATCCATAAGATCATTCAAGGTATTCCTATCCCTAAGTTCAGTTCTTCATGATTCTATAGTTTTCTTTTATTCAAAACCTAACTCTTGTTTATGATTCTTGATTAGGTATTTAAGTTCTTGAAATTTAAGGTTCTTGGATGGTTTAGTGTTCTTTTCATCTCTTTTTCTTTAGGTTATCACCCTTTCTACTATTGGTTTATAGTAGTGTTCTAATCCCATTCTTGTTCCCAAGTATCCCTGCTTTTGGTAAGGAAAATAGGATAGATTTTATGTGCTTATATGTTATGTTATGATATGATATGTTTATGTTATGATATGTATATGTATAATATGTCTTGCAGTCCTTGGGCATATGACTTGTTTAGCTAGCAAGCCCCACAAATTTATGGGCATATGACTTGCTTAGCTAACAAGCCCCAAGAATTTATGATGGCCATTAATATTGTAGTCCTATACGATATATGTTTTATAGTGTATGTTTATGATATAGTCTTATGCTTATGATATATGATGTATATTGTTAGTAGATTTTCCTTGCTGGGCATTAGGCTCACTCCTTTATTTTTAGCTTGATGCAGGAAAGTGATTATGGAAGGTGGAAGGATTCTTGGCAACTTGGCTTGTGTGTTGAGGATGAATGGACTGCGTGTTGATTGAGGATGATGTCATTTACTCTTTTGAATTATGTTCTTTTGTAATTCCGCACTTAGTTTTTAAACATTTGAATTAAAGTTTATGTTTTATGTTTTATAAACAATGGGATCTGATATCGCCCAATAAACTCCTAAGAGGTCACAGCAGTAATCGGGCTATGTCGTATCCACAGAGAGGCAAACATAACTAAAGATTTGATTAGTAAATAAAAGATAAAAATAAAGTATAATTGAAGAAATGGATTTTGTGAAAGTAAAATGACAGATTAGGGAAAACGATCAGATAAAGAGCATGACATCGTAGAGATGCAGTGCTGTAAAACCTATTCTAATATTTATATTAATTCAAAACACAGTTGCAATTCTACACCATAAGTTACAACTGGAAGATGTACATGTTAAAAGCACAAATTAAATAATCTAGATTAAATTGAATCTAACTCCTAATTTCATAGCATATCATATTATATATCCAAGAGCACAAAATACCACTGGTAGAATGCAGTAAAAGACATACAATATAACAAATTTACTAAAATAAATTGATAATCTAAGTTACATAAGAAAAACATGACTAGACTTATGTAAAAGATACTAAATAATTTTAGAAAAGAAATTAGAAGATGAGAAACAAAATAATTAACGAGATATGAAAATGAAGCATACACTACAAGAAATAATGCTTTTAATTATACCAAAAATGTGTTATCAAAACATACCATAACACTTTTTGATGTGTTAGACAGACTATGTTATCGCAGGTCAGGGTACTTTACATAACACTTTTTCATTGTTATACAGATGTGTTATTATATTGTCAACGATAACATACTTTTTGTGTTATTTTAATAAATAGATAAGTGTTTAATTATATTATTTATAGTCGATTATATAACACATTTCAATACTTATAAATTTGTGTTTTACTACACTTTAGTATAACACATTTTTTGTGTTATACTACACTTCAGTACAACACATTTTTTGTGTTATACTACACTTTAGTATAACACATTATTTGTGTTATATAATGAAGTTTGCATAACAAAATTCTTTACATAAAAAGTGTTATTGTAATAGATATTATAACAAAATTTTCGTATTATTTTAATGTTTAGATAAGTTTAAATTCTCATTATATATTCATTTATATAACACTAATTTATTCTATTATATTTTAATTTTTTTTATATAATTAAAATTAGCTTTCTAATATATACTAGCATCATCAAATGAACTTGATTTTCAAATAACAAAAAGTAAAAACATTCAACATTGTATTAACAATCCACAAATTAGTTTAAAACATTCAACACTGTCATCAACAATAAAATGTTATTTAAGTATTCAAGTAGTCTTAAATATTCAACATATTGAAAAATTACTACTTTCAGCACAAAATATTCTACAGCTGCCCAACACAAAGCCTTCAAAATTAAGTATCTTTTTCTCCTCCAATTGATGGAGAAAGAGAAATTTTTCTCCTGCAATAGTAGATAAAAGGTAAGGTATATGCTTAAAAAAATTAAATAATATGAATCAAATAATAAAACTGTATACAATATAAGACCTAAGCAAGCAATACCAGGTGAACATACTTCAAAATTCAAAATAATGCTATCACACAGTGAATAGATACATATTACAGTAAACAAACATTAACATTTTCAGGTTAAAGGGGCCTCAATTTCACCCTAAAGACATCTCTGGTTTAGGTGCTTAATTACTGAGACAACATGTTAAAAGTTTGGGAGATTTGAGTTACAAAAGCATTTAGAATGATATTATTATTTCTAGGGTAAATCCATCGAATCTCATATCTCATTTAAAGGAGAGGTGTAATAGAATATGAATATATTTATACATCTATAATATGTATAAAGATTAGAGTATAATAAAGGACTAAGGTCCCACCTTTGTAATTTTATAATTAATAACATACAGATAAAAAACCATTCAACAATGCAAAACGAACTATGACATGAGCTGCCTTAAAATAAAACTAAACAACATCCCAATCAAGATAACTAGCTTTCAATACTTATAAATATTAAGATTTTGTAGTTTTCGTTAATCTCTAGCCAAATCAAAACTCATTCTAATAGCAAAACTTTCAATTAAAAGTGTACTTTCAATTATGAATTAACAATCATTTTTACTTATTTGTCTATATCATAATTTTTATGTAATAACTATTTGGAATGGATTGGTTTCAAAATTTTCATTTCTTATAATCATTTTCATTCTTTTTATTGTAGACTAACATGAACTAACTGCAAGAATAATTTAATCAACAATTTACTCTAAAAATTACATATATTCCTAATTTTAAATATATAGTATATACCCAAGTAAAATACTTCATTGCAGATCATTAGCATGGCATACATATTCTTCAGTGATTAGGAATCTAGTCTTTTCATCACTAAATATATATGGTATATGTATAAATTAGGAGTTAATAAATATCAACCCATAGTTTAATCAACAAAAAAATTACTTGCACTCTTTTTTCTTCTATTTTTTTTCAATAGATAAACAATAATCTACTAGTTGAAATGATCAACACAACATGAGTATTTATCATAAACCCAATAAAAAATAATAGCAAGTGACAAACTCACAATGAAAAGAAATCACTCCAAATCATGCAAATAAGAATCACAGATTAATGAATCGAGTAAAACATACATCTAAGTCAAATTATACTGCTTTTTCTCCAATTTATATTTAATGTCTCATTCTCTTTTTTACACAGGAAGCAAAATTAGGTACAAACATGTAGGAAGAGAAAAAAGATACCAAGTTTGGTTAGGAAAACCCCATGGAAAATTCAAAGCCAAGAGTGGTCCAACAAGAAAACCCAAAACCCATTATCCCACATATATTAGGAAATCAAATCCTATTTTTTCCCCACCAAAAAAAAGTCTATAAAAAAGAAGAAAAACCCAAAACAACAAAATTTACAATAGTGCAAAAATGAATCTCAAGTGAAGCTTAATAACATATATGTTGTGTTGTACATATGTTGTACAAATAAAATGTGAAAACAAAGCCATAGAATCACTATATATATATACATCTTACAATCAACTGACTTATCACCCCAAAACAACTAAGTCAATTTTCTTTTCTATTTTCAAGTAAAAGAAATTTGTACAGATGTTGTGCTAATAAAATGTGAAAACTATGCAAGAAAAATACTTAAGAATTTATTTAGGATCCATAGATTTATGGTAGATAATATATACTACGAACAAAATTTATTTAGGGATTTAAAAAAAATTAAAAAAGAGAGATAGTGATTTGGGGATTTCAAAATACTCATTAACTAAACCAAATCAAAATTAAGAGAAGTGTGTGCTTCTATTTTGGATTTTGAAATCATGAAATATACATATATAAATTATAGACTAAAGATCCTAAAAAGAAAAAGCATCATTTCAAAAGCCATCTAAATTAGTTATTTGCAGCATCAGAACCACTCAATACAATACCACCAACACAAGATATAATGATTATAAAAGAAAAAAAAAATACAATACCACCAACACTAGTTAATAATTAATAAATTGCCCAAGCTTAAACTTGAAAGGAATCCTCTATAATGGCTGGAATTGAACTTAGTCCCATCAAGCACAGTTCCAGTGTAATGAGGCGCTACACCAGTAGAAACCTAATAAAAGTAGAAAAAATTACAAGCACACATAAACATGAACATATATATACATATACATATATATATATATATATATATACGGTGAGTGAAATTTCTTAGAGGTATTTTTTCTACAATCCCTGGATGAGAAATATTGGGGTTGAAAGACACAAGCAACATAATAGTTCATATTAGGAAATAGAGCCATAGAATGAGTAAGAATGGAAGTATTAATATCTGTTTTATGGTGGAAATGAGGTATTGATTTATAGTGATACCTTTAAGCAGACAATATCTGATAAATAAAGATATAAAATACAAGAAGAAAGAAGAGGGGGCTCGGATCCCTTTGTGAGACCATCAGTGAGAAGTAATAGACCCTAAATTCCTACAAAACGAAGTAAACTTCCATTTATTGAGTCTTATAAAAGTCCTTCTTGAAGACTTTTCCATGATCTAATTTACCCTTTTCTTCAATAATCCTAACTGAGACACCAATCAAGATTCCAAAACCCAATTTCAAGTAGCTAAAGAAATAGTACAGACCTCAAATTTTCAGAAATGGCAACATCGCCCTCCTCAATGACCCCGCGACTTAAACTCAACCCTCTATCTTCACCATTTATATGAGCTCTACCCGCAACTAGACAACTGGAGATCGCTTCCATCTCCGTCTCTGTCCCCACCTCCGCAATCTTGTTGGGAGAGAATGAGCCCTGAACGCCGCCGCTACCACCATTCCCAACGGAAAATAGAAGATCGTGCCTCCTAGGGATGGTACAGATGCTTACAAGGAAGTTGCTTGGCCTCAATGCCAAGCTCGAACTGGTCCTTGCAGACGGCGCAGACCATAAATGGGTCATCGTTCAGAAGGGACTGGTCGATTCTAATGGTGGGTATTGCGTCAATGGAAGATTTCGAAGCAGGGAGAGGCACAGATGGGTCAGAGGCGAATTGACTGGAAACGAAGAGAATGAGAGATAGAGAAAGACAAGAGAGACAGAGAGAGTGTGAGAGAGAGAGGAGATTTGAGGGATGGAGGAGATTTGAAGCCAAACCACTAAGATTGACTTTCGAGACACTGTAGTCGAAGAAGAAAATGGGGGAGTTATAGTGGGGCTAGGGAAAAAGGAATTTGCTAAAAACAACATAACTTTTATTATAGCCGGGCTCCCAAATAAATTACCGCCATTTTTTTCCTTTTACCACATATATAAGTATATCATAATACTTTTTCATTAGTATTATATTTTTATGTTATAAAAAGGGGTATTTGGTGTAGTGATAAGAAGAATCAATATCACCATTGATAATGAGAAGTACAACAACTCCACTCTAACCTCACCAATATTTCTAAAATAATTCACTCATTTTTGTCACCTAAACTAGCAAAATTAAACTAGAAATAAGAAAAGAAACAAAATAACAAAGTGTCTTTTTCCACTCTAAAATCTCATCCTTTTACACTAGTTTTGGTTCTCTATTTATAGAGAAACTTTTGCTCCAAAGTGGGAATTTTCGTGCATTAGAAAGTGGAGAAAGTAGCCTAAAAATCTGATGCAAAATGGGACAAGTGGGACACGTGTTGACGTCAGATTGGCTTTGGAAAAGGGTGCAGGTGGAGTGGGGGTACACGGTCAGATCGTAGCAAGCTGAGTGGTCGGGCGCGTGGGGAGCAGCTGAGCGATGTGGCGCTGTCTTGTTGGCTCGGCAGGCGGAGTGGTGGGACCCGCGGGGCAGGCGCGTCAGGTTGCAGGCGGCTCACGTCAGCAACTCGGCTCGGCTGGAATGGCTGGCTTGCGTCAGACGGGTGGCTGGAAGGGGACACATGTCAGGCAAACAGGTGCACGTCAGGTGGCTCAGGCGACTCAGCGTGGCTCGGCTGGGTGAATAGCAGGCTGCCATGTGGCACCGTGGGTAATTGTTGAAGGTTTGGGCCTGGGCTATTTGGGCTTGGTTTTGGGCCTATTTCACCTTCAAAAATGCTACTTTTTCATAATTTCTTCAATTATAATTCTTTCTTTCTTCTTTATTTTTCATTGTGTCAAAATACATTTTATTTCCTAAAAATTGAACAAAAATTAAATTAAAATTAATGTTTTCAAATATAAAAATATATGGCAATAAATCCATGAAAATATTAATTAAAACTTAATTAATTTTAATCTTTAAGACTAGTAAAATGATACTTTTGAACACTAATCACGATCCCATACCATAGCATATTTTATTTAATATTTTTATCTTATTTTGTATTGGTATAATATTTTGGGTTTTTAATAAAGTTATGTTATCTCTTATGTTTGATCCAAATAGTAGTAGCTATGTCTAGTAGTTTTAATGGTCTAAGGTCTTAGAAATAGTTGGGTCATTACAAAAATGTCCTGCTGGTTGATGGTTTTATTGTTAATTTTTCTTGTGATGATTGTAGTGTGATTGATAAAGATGGAAATTGTGTTTTAAAAGGTTTCAGATCAGTTAATAATTGCTATACTCTTTCTCAAAATTTGTCATGTCACTAAGCCATAAATAATTCAACTAATCTGTGGCATGAAAAACTTGGTCACATTAATTTAAAAAACTTGAAAAAGTTGTCAAATGCAAGTATTGTTCGAGGATTACCCAAACTGGGTAAAGATTCTATTGGTAAGTGTGAGCCATGCCAACTTGGCAAGCAACTAAAAATCACTCACAAATGTATTATGGATGTAAATACCTCAAAATTTTTAGAATTGCTTCACATGGATCTGATGGGTCTGATCCAGATTGAGAGTTTAAATAGAAAAAGATACATTTTTGTATGTGTAGGTGATTTCTCTCGTTTTACTTGATTTATTGTTTTAAGAGAAAAATCTGACACATTTGAAGCTTTCAAAAATCTACTTTTAAAATTGAGAGTTGAAAAAGATTGTAACATTGGAAAAATTATAAAAATTCGTAGTGATCAAAATAAAGAATTTGAAAATTTTGTGTATGATGAATTCTGTAAGTCTTGTGGTATCTCTCATGAATTTTCAGCACCCAAAAATCCCGAACAAAATGGAGTTGCTAAGAGAAAGAATCGTACTCTTCAAGAAATGGGAAGAGTAATGTTGAATAGCAAGAAATTGTCCAAGAGATTATGGGCTGAACCTATTAATATTGCTTGCTACACAATAAACAGAGTGTTGTTATGTCCAGGTACAACCAAAACGCCTTATGAGATCTGGAAAGGTAAATGTCGAAATGTAAGTTACTTCCTCATTTTTTGTTGTGCTGTTACATATTGTGGGATCACGAAAATATTGGAAAATTTGATGCTAAAAGTGATGTTGGTGTCTTTCTTGGTTATTCCATAAATAGTATGGCATATCGTGTGTACAAAATGAGAACCGAGACTGTTATGGAATCTGCTAACATTGTTGTTGATGATATGAATGATTTTTTATAATTTTCAACATAAGCAGAGATAGACAAATTCATAGAAAATGCGTCTGTTACCTCAGATGCACAAAATGATGTATCATAAACTTCTCCTACTGTGTCAGAAACATCAACTGAACAATCACCCTTGGTGTCTAATATATAGACATCTGAACAGGCAGAGGCACAAATGCAAAAAATCATCACTGATTCCGTGCGTAGAGAACCCTCAACCAGGGTGAAAAAGAATCATCCTGCTGATCTCATTCTGGGTGATTTGGAGGAGAGCATGGTCACAAGTAAAAGGTGTGTGAATCTTGTTCAACATGTGTGTTTCACTTCTTCACCTGAACCAAAAAATGTGAAAGAAGCTTTAACTGATGAATCTTGGATTAAAGCTATGCAGGAAGAATTGGAACAGTTTACGAGAAATGATGTGTGGAGCCTTGTGCCTAGACCAAATCACACTAATGTCATTGGAACAAAATGGATTTTTAAAAATAAAATTGATGAATTTGACACAATAGTAAGAAACAAAGCTAGATTGGTAGCACAAGGGTACACTCAAGTGGAAGGTGTGGATTTTGATGAAACATTTGCACCTGTTGCTAGACTTGAATCGATTAGATTGTTATTAGCTATTGCATGCATCATGGGTTTCAAATTGCATCAAATGGATATTAAATCTATTTTTTTTAATGACATTTTGAATGAAGAAGCTTTTTTTGAACAACCTAAGGGTTTTGAAGATCAACATTTTCCAAATCATGTTTTTAAATTAAAAAGGGCTTTGTATGGTTTGAAACAAGCCCCACGGGTATGGTATGAAAGATTGACACAATTTTTATCGTAGATGTGGAGTAGATAAAACATTTTTCATTAAAAGAATCAAGAAAGACATAACTATTGTAGAAATATATGTTGATGATATTGTGGTTGGTTCTACATCTAACTCTGAAGTGCAGGAATTTGTTAATCAAATGAAGGAAAAATTTTAGATGAGTATGGTGGGTGAATTAACATATTTTTTAGGTTTGCAGGTGAAGCAATCAGAAGATGGTACGTTTATATCTCAAAGTAAGTATGCCAATAACTTGTTAAAAGAGTTTGGGGTTGATACTGCGAAACATACCAAAACTCCCATGGGAACAACAATTAAATTAACAAAAGATGAGAATGGAGTTAAGGTAGATCCCACTTTATACCACAATATGATTGGTAGTCTTTTGTATCTCACTGCTAGTCGTCCTAATATATGTTGTAGCGTTGGGGTATGGTCTAGGTACAAAGGAAATCTCATGGAATCACACGTGACTGGTGTAAAAATAATTATTAGATATGTTCACAGTACTTTAGAATATGGGATTTGGTACTCAAAAGAAAAAAATTATAATCTTCTGTGGTTTAGTGATGTCGATTGGTCAGGTAATGCAGATGACAGAAAAGCACAAGTGGAGGGTGTTTCTATCTAGGGATCAACTTCGTGTCATGGCATAGAAAAAAAGCAAAATTCCATATCTCTTTCTACAGCTGAGGTTGAGTACATTGCAGTTGGAAGTTATTGTACTCATCTATTATGGATGAAACAAATGATGTCTGACTTGGGTTTGAACTAGACACTTTAACCATTTTTTGTGACAATACCATTGCAATAAATATTTCTAAAAATCCTGTCCAACATTCACACATAAAACACATTGATATTAGACACCATTTCATTAGAAAGCTTGTTGAAAATAAGACACTAATCTTGGAATACATTGAAACATACAAGCAAATTGCTGATATTTTCACTAAGTCCCTTGATTTAATTCGGTTAGATTCTCTTAGGAAATCCTTGGGGGTTTGTAGTATGTAATTATTCATTGTCTCTTGACCATTCCAGTTGTTTATCTATTATGTGCTTTTTCTTATTAAACGATTCTCAAACAATTGCAAAACTTTTATGATTACTTTCTCTTAGATTAATTTTTTTTAATATATGACATGCAAAGTTTATTGGTTTCAAAATAAAAATTTCTTCACAATTTATTTTTGGAAAAAATGTCTATTAAGAGGGCATTGAGCTAAATGAACAAATCTTCTTCAATTTCAGGTTCCTCTATGAGAATAGACGTACCTATGCCACTTTGTGAAAGCCAGCTTTGAGTAAGTAGAGACTATGTAGAGGACACACTACCATTGAAAAGGGCTACCACTGGTGTAGTGTGACAGCGTCTCCTTTGGGTACTACAGAAAAAGACCAAAATTTCCAACATGGGCAATGACCTTATTATTTACACTTCACACACAAATACCTGTTCTGTATGAAGAAAAGGTAAAAAATGTAAGTCTCATCCTCTATGTTAATGTTTTTCCTAAAAATACCTTGTGCTCTAGAAAAGTTTATTTTGTTCAAACATTCTCAAGCATGTTATATAGCTCAAATAATTTTTCTAACATTATGAGTACTCACTTAATTTTTGTATTGGTTGGTTATTGTTTTTTAGGTTTCACATTTTTTTATAACAGCAGTTGGAAATATTTTGGTCATTTATAAAAGGGTTTATACCTTTTCAGACCCTGTATTTTTTTCTGATTAATTGTTTGAACCCTATGTTTTAAAAAATTCATTTTTGGACCCTATATTTTTTTAAATAGTTCAAATATACCCCTAAACTCAATTTTGATGAAGAAAAAATGAAATATAACAACATAGTTTTTAAGCATAATGATTATATTTTTGTTCTGAATTGTTAGTTTGGTGAATTATTAGTAATTTCAATTGAGAGAACTTTGACCAATATCGGGTTTAGGGTTCTATTTGAACCATTTTACAAAACATAGGGTCCAAAAAGTAATTTGTCAAAACACAAGGTCCAAACAGGTAATGGGATAAAACTGTAGAGTCCAAGAACTTTACTTAGCTAATTATTTAGTAGTATTAGAGTATGTATAGTATTATCTTTGTAACTGTGGATTTTTGGTTCAGACCGGGAATTATTTGGACACTCATAGTAGTACTTATAGATTTTCTAAGTTTAACCTATAGTTTAAGAATATTAATGTTAACCTAAGGTTTGATTATATGACTGATATTAAGGATAATATTTATTATACTATAAGGTTTAAATAAGGACCAATAGGATTTTAAGCACATGTTATGAATGGGTGATTAAGGATTAAGTATTTTGTGGATTTAATTTAATAAGGAGTAAAGTTTGAATGCTATAAGGTCAGTCAGCAGCTTTGAATACGTTGAGGGCTTAGTCAAGGCTGTTTACTCCATTCAAACTTAGCTAAAAATGTGTAATTTCGTGTTTCATTAATCAGCGTGTGCCGATATATCGCAGCTATAGGGGGCGATATATCGCAGCACGTAGATATGGAAAACACGAGACGATGGACGACTGCCTCAGGCATACTGGCCCAGGAGATATATCGCCTACAGGGGGCAATATATCGCCTCCTTCAGTGTATTTTGAAATGTTTTGAATTCATTTTCCATTCAGCCATTCAACCTCTTGATAAGCCCAGCATCTTTTTGAACGAGTCTTCAGCCTCTGCTGAACGATTATTCAAATTATTTTCACTTAAAAAGCTATTATTTTTATTCAAGTAAAATCAAGATCCTTTCATTCCTAAACTCTATAAATAGGACCTAGTACCCAGCCATTATTCATCTTTTGCTCTAAGTTCAGAGGCTGCAAGTGCTAAGTGAGTGTGAGAGTGTAAACACCTGGTTTGGGAAATCATAAGCTTATCAAACACTTTGGGAAGTAAGGTTTTATAGTATTTCGGTTTGAGGTGTAGATTGGTCTTACAAGTCTTCAAGGTAACCCAAAACTCTAGTTCAATTCTGTATTTGTCCTTTTAAGTTCTCATAGTCTTCTACTCAGTCTTCTAACCTCATTCTTATTTTGGTTAGGAACTCTAAGTTCTTGAGCACATAAGTTTCAGTAAGTATGTTTCTCAATGGTTTAGTCTTCCCATTCCTTTTCATCTTTTTTTCTTCATTAGACTCACTCTTTTTCATAATGGTTATTAGGAGTGTTCCAAAGTCCCAACACTGTCCACATATCCCGGTAACTTTGGTGAGGAAAATAGGATAGAAACGCATATATGTTATATGTTTTTATGTTATCTTATGTTTCTTATGTTATGATAAGTGTTATGATATGTATGTTTGTAGGCTTGGGCATATGACCCATATGACTAACAAGACCCCAAATAGATTATGGGCATATGACCTACTTAGCTAGTAGGACCCCACTAATCTCATGGGCATATGACTTGTTTAGTCTATGGGACCCCAAGTAATAATGGCCATTATGGTATGTGTATGTAATAAGTGTTATGATATGTCTTTATGTTTATTATGAAATTTATGTATGTGAAGTATGTGTTAGATTTTTCCTTGCTGGGCATTAGACTCATTCCTTTTTGTTTTATGTGCAGGAAAATAGCTTTAGAGGCGGTAAGATTCGTGGACGCTTAGAGAATGTGTATCGATGATGAATGGAGTCAAGGAGTTGAGAGTTCGATTTCGAGGATGTAGTCATTTGTTTATGGTCTTTATATGTATTTTCCGCACTTACTATGTAATCCCTTTATTTTATAAATAATGTTATGTTTTTTTTTTCAAACAATGGGATCCCATATCCTTCTTGGTATTTATGTAAGTAACTCTTATTTCTATAAGTTTTCTAATAAAATTATGGTATTTTCGCAAATGTAAGTTTTAGTGAGAATTTATGTATAGTTTCGTTAATGGTCCAAGAGTCTAGAATAGTTGGGTCATTACAGTTGGTATCAGAGCAACGGTTCCTTCGCATGAAGTTCTCCTCGATACACACGAACAAATAAATATACTTGGCGGTAAAAAATAAATATACTTCGCATCAAAACCAAAAACAAGAACAACAAGAGGTAAAAAATTGGCTTTTTATGGCTGTTATTGTATGGTTTTTATTTTTTTTAAAAATTATTTTGTATATTTAATGCTTAAAGTTTCTTGTTGGTGATGTAATAAGGCTATGGTAGTTTCTTTATAATTTTTATGATGCTTGTGTATTGATTTTTGAAAATAGGGACCAAAATTCCTAAGAGTTTTGTTGAAAACCCTAACACAAAAATACAAGTTGTAAGCTGTGACTTCCAAGGGGTCATGCATCCACTGTATATTTATTTTTTAGATGGAGTACATGAGCTGTTGAAACACTCAAAAACGTTTAGAAATGAGTGAGTTATGCTATATCAAAGTTTAGGTAAATTTTTTTTTTTCGCATTCTTAAATTCCAAGTTTGGATAGCTACTGTATAGATCAAATGAATCCAGTTTTTTCTAAAATTTCGTGGACATATTCTTGGCATAACCTAGTATTCGACTATAAAAATTTGGTAACAAAATAATGAACGGTTTGATAATTATTAAGTGCTAAAGTTTGGAATAAAATAAGGACTTGAAAATAAGGCATTTTTACCTCAATATTTGGAAAATATTTTCACCAATAACAAATGCTCCTTTTGACTTAAGATTTTTCAAAGACCTAAAAAGCATACCAAATATTGCATTGGGAAATTTTGGTAACAATTGGGTAAGTAAATTTCAAGTTATGACCTAACAAAATATGTAGTTAAAAACGAGAAAAATGAGGTTTTCACACTTAGTGTAAAATGGGATTTTGGAACATAAGATAAAAAGTACATTTGTGCTTATTGCAAGATAAAAACTTGGTAAGTCTTAAAAACATTTTGACCTAAAATGCCACTTTGAGTTAAGTGAGAATTATTTTATTAAAGAATTTTTATTCTTTCTAAAAATAAAAGATTTAATTTATTTATAAGTTGATAAATTAAAAGAGGGTTCAAAAACCCTATATTTTGATAAAATAATTAAGTAAATTATTTTTCTATTCAGTAAGCTTGATTAATTGACTTCGGAAAATTAACTAGTCAAGATAAGAAATTATTAGCTGTTTTCCTAATTAAGTTACAATTAGGAAATTTTCTTAAAATGATTTTTAGAGATTAAACCCTTAAGGAAAATAAAAGGAAAATTAAGAGATTATTTTCTTGAAAAATAATTAAGGAATTTCATTAGTATTTTCTGGATATAATACTGGCTAAAATCTTTTATATATTTAACTGCCTATTGAAAGTATGGGTTAATAGTGGAACTTTTAAAGAATAAGATTTTTAGCGGATTGAGAGAAAATACTACTACAATACTTTAGTCTAAGTATCGAGACCATAGGATAGGTCTCCCCGAGACTTATGGTTTAGTCTCAAATTTTTTAGTACGAATTTATTGAATGGGTTTAAAACCAAATAAGGATCTTTAATCCTTACAAGTGATTTTTTAAAATGACCAAACTGCCCAAAATAATAATAATGAATTATGAAGTGCCATAATTAATCTGAGTATAATGTATGGATAATTACAGTATTGGCTAAGCATAACTGGACAATACATTGGAGGGCGAAATCCCGCTAAGATCTAAGGACTCCAAGTAAGTCAACTTCTATTGTGTGGCTACAACATGAAACGAATGTTGTATTGAATGTTACTATAGAGACACATGCACATATATATACATTGTCGTAGAAAGTTTGCATAGAGACGTTAGTCTAGTAGGTGGTTATTCAGAAAATATGAACGGTAGATATCTGTCATATCTGAGACAGCTGATCCTCGTCACACTGCTTATTTGATTTTATTATGTCTAGTTCACTACCACAACAAGTGGCCAAGTTGTGAGGATTGCTGGTTTAAACCTCTGGGCGCCAAAATGAATGGGACCTAGGGGCCCTCATGCTTACTTAACCATTGGACGGTTAGAACCCGGATAGTAGCCATGAATATTGACCATTTAGTGAGAGTGCCTAGAGATACTAGGGGTTGCCATGTTTGAGAGAAGGTGAAAACCCAGGGGCAACTGCTCACCAGCACCACTGATTAACATAGAAGTCTCTGTAAACCCATGTAACTTAGATTACCCTCTTGATTAGTAGCAATGCCCTAGGTTACTTGATGGTTACCCTTGTGAGGGATTTACTCTTCGATAAGTAGCGTTGCCCTAGGTAACTTGATAGTTACCCTTAATAGGGATATTTATTGGCTAGATCTTAGTGTTGAGACTCGGTTCTCTCTTACAGATTAACAATTATGCTGGAGGGCATGATACGTCCGAATTTTTGGAAATTGTCGAGCGTTGGTCACGAATTATATTGTGATATATTATATCTACTTGCTTTGGGATTTTATGAGTGCTAAGATTTATCTATTTATCTGTAATAGTTTGCCATTGGTTATCGAGCATAACCATAAGTTTTCCACGACGCATTTTCATTCTTGAAATAGATTGTTTAGGGTTCAGATGGATCCGTAACCCTAGTTCCGTTAAGATATTGTTACTAGTGGTCAGTGACAGCTTGTCTTCTCTGCATGCTTTTGTTTTAATGTTGAACTTACTAAGCATTTTTGCTTACCTAGTTGTTTACTGTTGTAGGTAAGAACAAGGGCAAGGCAAAACAGTGAGTGCTGGAGTCTACCTTGTGAATGTACATGTGGATTGACCTTTTTGGGAAGTCATTTTGTTGTTTTTGGAAATGTTGTGTTATTTTCATAAACTAGGCTCACTTTACTCTTTAAAAACTATGTTTGTATTAAATGTTATGTATGGCCATGCGACTTTTAAAAAGCTTTTTTTATATGGGTTTTTGAGACATTTTGTTACATGAAAATGTTTATATTTCCGCATTATCGAGTCTATAAAATCTAGGACATTATTGTTGGTATCAGAGCTCGAGTTAAGCCGGTTCAGTAGACAACCCACATGTACATTTCGCAAACATAGACCGACACTCACTATAAGTATTGTCTTTTCATATGTGTTTCCTTTACTTTCTTTTATTTACCTCAATTCTATAAATTGTAGGTTATGGTCGATATACCTGAGATAGGTAACCTTGTGATAGGAAACCTACCCTTGATCCCTATGCCTAAAATCGATTACTATAGAATCTTTAACGATGAGAATCCATGACTCTTTGAGTATGATCAACAATATCGGCGTGTCATTTGGCAATGGACTCATTACATGAAAGAAGTCCTTGATAGGGCCAACACACCTGAGTGACGGAGAGTGCGATATGCTAGAACTTATTTGAGAGGCTCAACACAGATATGGTTTCGTCACAGACGTTGGTGGCTGGTTCGTAACATGTGGGATGAGTTCCTTATATAGATTGAGCTAGCGTTTGGGCCATATATTTGGCCTATCTCTGTGGTCGATATCATACCTCGAGGAAGAGGAGGTTCCCGAGAATCCGGACGAGGATACCAACATAGCGCTGGATATTTTGATGGATAGTCTAGATTAGGTTATGCTGTGAGAGTCTTGTTGATAATATTTGTAAAGACGATGCAATCCTACTAGGTTGTAGGACTTTGGTGTAGTTGTAGCAGGCAGATGTAGAAACCCAACGTGTAGTTAGGGTTCTCTTTTTTATTCATCATCCTGCTAACTAAAATCCTATGGCATGATCTTTCATGATCATTTTGTATTGCTAGGTTATATCCCTGCATATTATGACTACCTGTTTTGAGTCGAATCATTATGGTTCTTTTTCTTGTTTATGAGCAAAAGTGATGTGCTCATTTATTGCTATGTTAGTATTCTTCCCTACTATACATTGTGGTATAAAGACTTGTGATGGTGCCTAACACTCGAGCCAGGGGAGGTCAAGATGTTATTTAACCAGACCTAGACGAGAGAGCGGCCATTGACCAAGATGCAGATCGTGGCCGAGGCAGAGGAAGGGGTCGAGGCGGAGGACAAAGAGTACAACCAGAACCAAATCTGGCAACTCAGATAGAGGATCTTTTACTTTGTGGCGGCTACTGAAAGGGAAAAGGTAATCTGCGTTGTTATTAACTTCTCGTCCCTATGAGCTTAGGAGTATATTGATTTTAAATCAAACAAAAATGGCAAGGACAAGAGCTCAGAGAGGAAGGGGTGCTGCTGGTTGGGACCAGGCCGCACCTGCTGCTAGAGCTCAAAATGCACCTACCGCTAGAGCTCCAACCCAAGCTGCTAGAATTTGCAAGATAGCCAAGCAGATGAATAATCTACATAGGCTAGTAGAGACGCAAAGAGCCCAAATTGAAAGAGGGCAAAAGAGATAGGAGGACTCTAAAGCCCTCCAAGCTGAATGGTTTAACACCCTTTTTGGGATGACTCCCCATGCCACCCAATAATGCTCAGAACAACGAAATACCACCTAAAACCAATGAAGAACAGAACCCCGACCCGTAAGTTGTCATTGAGCAACTGGTACCGCCAGTAGAAGCACCGAGAGCTGCCCGAGCGAAACCTATATCAGAAAGGTTCGGCAACCAGAATCCACCTATATTTGAGGGGAGCAGTGACCCATCAATGACAAAGGAATGGATCAGTATTTTTGAAAGGATCTTCGATTTCATGGGAATTACTGAGAGAGAGAAGGTAGTTTGTGCGACCTAAATACTAAGAAAGGATGCCAACATCTGCTGGGACGCATCCAAGAAATGGCATAATGTTGCCGAGATGGAATGGCTAGAGTTCTTGACCTTGTTCAATGGCAAGTACTTTAGTAAGGCAGTGATTGAGCACAAAGTGAATGAGTTCACTAATCTGAAGCAGGGAACGTCGAGCGTGAAGGAATACATTCAAAAATTTGACCAGCTGTCTAGGTTCGCAAAGAACCAGGTGAATACTGAAGAAAATAAGACCTGGGGTTTTATGAAAGGCTTGGGCAGAGACATTGCCCGGTGTGTAGACACTAGCAGAACAGGCCCGGACACGTATGCCGAAGCTGTTAAACAAGCTCTTCGCTAAGAGTCTTGGGCCGTGTAGAAAAGCCAGAACCACAAAAGAACGAAGACAGGAGGTACACTCCCAACAACCTTGAACAGTTTCATGCCAATGAGAATGGCCCAAGGGTAAAGTTCAACCCAAGGTTCGGCCATAGCTCGGGGCAAACAAACAATCCAAGAGGCACAAGGTTGATTTTTGGGGAAAATAACAATAGAAAAGGGGGACCTCCAAATCAGTCAATGGCTAGTCCCAACAAACAGCCGAGACGTGAGTTTGAACAATGGCCACTTTGCAACAAGTGTAACCGATGCCATCAGGGCGAGTGTGGGGTATGTTATAATTGTGGAAAGCCAGTGCACTTTGTTAAAGAGTGCCGAATACCAGCCAATGGCAATGGAAATGACCAACAGAAACAAATTGAAGCTCTGCCACGAGTTTATGTTCTTAGAAAAGTGACAAAGGAGCTGGACCATTTGATAAGGTGTCAGGTCAAATTTCTATCACCCAAACCTCGGTATATGCATTAATGGATATTGGTGCATCACATTCTTTAGTATCTGCAAGTTTGTGGAAAAACTAAATAGAATGCTTGAGCCTATGCCTGTTATTTGTGGGGTATCCTTGCATTCGGGAGAGGATATGTTGGTGTAGACATGGGTTAGAGTCGTACCAGTCTGGATTGAAGGTCATGAGTTGATGGCGGATCTGTTAGTCTTGGACCTACATGAATACGACGTCATATTTGGGATGGGTTGGTTAACCAAATATGGAGCTGTTATCCATTGCAAGCGCAGAAAAGTGGTCTTCACCCCAGCGGGAGAAGAACCATTCGAGTTCAAGGGTACGCCAAGAGAAAAGAAGTGCCCCATGATTTCTGTGACGAAGGCGAGAAAAATGTTGAGTGATAGATGCATCAGTTTTCTGGCAAACATAGTGGATAAGGATAAAGAGACGGGTCAACAACCTTCTAATATACCAGTTGTGTGCAAGTTTCCCAACGTATTTCCTGAAGATCTCCTAGGGATTCCACCAAACCGAGATATCGTGTTTGAGATATAGCTAATTCTGGGAACTGTACCAAACTCAAAGACTCCTTATAGGATGGCGGCAGCTAAACTCAATGAGTTGCAATTGCAACTACAAGAGTTACTGGACAAGAAGTTCATAAGGCCAAGCCATTCTTCGTGGGGAGCCGCGATCTTATTCGTGAAGAAGAAAGACGGTTCAATGAGAATGTCCATTGACTATTGGGAGCTGAATAATGTGGCAATCAAGAATCGATATCCATTGCCTAGGATTGACAATCTTTTCGATCAACTACAAGGAGCGTTAATATTTTCCAAAATAGACCTACAATCAAGCTATCAGCTTAAGGTTAAGGAGACAGATATACCAAAGACGACCTTCAAAACGCGCTATGGTCACTACAAGTTCTTAGTGATGTCCTTTGGACTAACCAATGCGCCTACAACATTCATGGATCTCATGAATAATGCATTTCATGAGTATTTGGATAAGTTCATCGTCGTGTTCATTGACGATATTCTAATAAACTCGAAAAGCAAAGAAAAGCATGCAACGCATCTGGGACTGGTCCTTCAGCGTTCGCAAGATGAAAAGCTTTATGCTAAGTTTTCAAAATGTGAATGCTGGCTAGAGAAAGTTAGTTTCTTGGGGCACAAAGTGTTGGGAGATAGAATTTTTGTAGATCCCGCCAAGATAGATGTTGTTAAGCAGTGGAAACCTCTGAAAAATGCTCATGAGGTTAGAAGTATTCTTGAGTTAGCAGGATATTACTAGAAATTTGTGGAAGGATTTTCCAAAATAGCCGCACCAATGACAACCCTCACCCGCAAAAACATCAAGTATGAATGTACAGACAAGTGCGAGAAGAGTTTTCAGGAGCTGAAAACGAGATTGACAACTACCCCAGTGCTGAAAATCCCTAATGGCATAGAGGGATATAATAGTTATAGAGATGCCTAAGGCTGAGGGTTAGGAGCAGTGCTGATGCAACATGGAAAAGTAATTTCTTATTCTCTCGACAGCTAAAAAATTACGAGAAGAACTATCCAACTCATGACCTAGAGTTGGCAGCGGTGGTTTTCGCACTGAAAATTTGGAGGCACTACCTATACGGGATACATTGCGACATCTACACTGATCACAAAAGCCTGAAGTATATCTTCACTCAGAAGGAATTGAATATGAGACAGCGTTGATGGTTTGAGCTGTTCAACGACTATGGCTGCGACATTCTATATCACACGGGAAAAGCAAACAAGCTGGCAGATGCATTGAGTTGACAACCAAGTGCTTACGTGATGACAGTCAAAGAGATTTCACCGCAGTTACGTGCTGACCTTGCTACCTTCGATTTAGAGATAGTAGTCGGTCAATTGGCTAACCTCTCTATCGAGCCTACCATTATGGAAGGTATAAAAGGGGGGCAGTTAGATCCTTGGGTACAAAGACTTATGTACGAAGTAAGGAATGAGGCGCGACTAGGATTTCATGTCTTTGAAGATGGAGTATTGGGGTTCAAGGGATGAATATGTGCTCTAGACGATAACGAGATCAAGAAGCATATCTTTTTCGAGGGACATAATGCTTCTTATGCCATGCATCCGGGTACCATGAAAATGTACCAAGACTTGAAGAAGTACTTTTGGTGGCCTGGGATGAAAAAGGAGACAGTAGAATATGTGGCACACTGATTGACATGTCAGCAGACAAAGTCCGAACATCAACGGCCAGCCGGATTGTTGTAGCCCTTAGAAATTCCGGAATGGAAGTGGGAGTTGGTCACTATGGACTTTGTCACAGGTCTACCAACCACTCCCAAGGGCCACGATGCCATTTGGCTGACTAAGTCTGCTCATTTCTTGCCGATCAAGGTAACTTATGGGGCACATAAGTTAGCAGATATTTACATTGCACAAATAGTGAGACTGCATGGAGTGCCCAACTCCATCTTATCCGATTGCGATGGACATTTCACCTCGGCATTTTGGGATAGAATCCAAACGAGGTTGGGTACTAAACTGAATTTCAACACTTCTTTCCACCCACAACACAGACAGTCAAAGCGAATGAACAATTCAGACCCTGGAAGATATACTAAGAGCCTGCGTGCTCGACTTTCAAGGTTCATGGAATTAGAAGCTTCCACCTATAGATTTCGCTTAGAACAATAGCTATCACGATTCCATCAAGATGGCTCCATATGAGGCTTTGTACAGAAGGAAATGTTGATCACTGATTCATTGGCATGAGGCCGGTGAAAGAAAGTTTCTCAGATCGAATGAGGTTGATCAGGTTATCGAGGACATCCGACAGATAAGGCAGCGCTTGCAAACTTCGGTAGATCGACAATGCAAATATGTTGACTGACGCAGGAGACCTTTGGCATTTGAGGTTGGCGATAATGTGCTGCTAAAGGTAGCTCCGCTGTGGGGGGGCTATGCTGTTCGGGAAGAAAGGAAATCTTAGCCCAAGGTTCGTTGGACCTTTCAAAATCATAGAGAGGATTGGGAAAGTAGCTTATCATTTAGCTCTTCCACCCACCCTGTCTAAGGTGCATGACATGTTTCATGTATCCTTGTTAAGAAAATACATGCACGATCCCTTGCATGTACTCAACTGTGAGTAGCTGAGCGTTGATCCTCAACTCATCTGTGAGGCGAAGCTGGTGATGATTGTAGACCTGAAGGAAAAAATGTTGAGGAAAAAGACCGTGTCATTTATAAAAGTGCAGTGGAGTAACCATGGCATAGAAGAGGCAACCTGGGAAATAGAAGATGTTGACCCAGATTTTGGTCAACTGACACAGAGTCAGAATATGATTGATGTGAATGAATGCGTTGAAAAGAATCGAATGACAAAAATAATAAGAACACGATATTTTATAGTGGTTCGACCCCAGGATCTGGTAATGACCTACATCCACTTGGATTGTTATTGATGTAAGAATCAAAGGAGTGATCAAAGAACTAGGGTTCAATGAGTTTCACTAACCTCTGAAGAATAATACAATATTTCGGGTAGAATTACTCTAATATCAAATAATTCGAGGGCCAAAAGTCCCTTCCTTCAGCTATCTTTCTCTATTTATAGGCTCAAGAGGGTTTACACAAGATTGTTACAGATATTCTCTCCTGAATAATCAGATACTCAGGAGATTGTGTGAGTTAATTTTGGGATTTACAAAGATCTTTATTGGAACACGATGCTGTATGCAGAACCATCGACCAGACTGGTCGCAGGAAAGACTGGGCCGCCCCCTGCTTATAATGTACCTTCTGGTCGATACACTAGCAGAGTTCCTCCAGATGTCAGCCACGTGTCCAGGGATCACTTTCCATGTCATCAATGCCAGTTTTTTGGATAACATTTGCCCCCCAAGTTTATTTATTATGAGCAATAAATAAACTTTTGAGCGAACGACCCTTCGGTGACCCCGCCATGCGTGTCAGAACCCTTCGTGTGTTCTTGGAAAAAGCAACCTACTCCTGTCTAATCATGACTTTTCGGTTCCCCAGTAATAATTCGACGGCTATCTCGCTTCCCCATACTTCGAAAAAGGGAAACTGATGATTACACCTTTTTAATGCCACAGACAAACTTATATAACATCTCCGAAGCTTTCTTTTTCTTTTTACGCACGCTATTACTCATTCTAGAAACCCTAAAACCAGAGCTTTTGTCTTCTCCCAGAGGCCATTCTTCTGCATCCTCAAGGTTCAGCCCAAGAGTTCCTTGATTTCCGAAGATTCTTTATCATTTCTCCACGATCTTCTCTCTGGTAAGTCTTTTAATCTTTATGTTTTGTATTTTTGTAATGCATGCTTCTGTTTGTCGACTGTTTGAGTTCGTCTGCTTCTGGGTTGAGATGTTTGTTAATAGAGTGTCTTGTAGGTGAAAAAGGTTACGAGTTAGTTTGATAGTTGGGATCATACTTTTAGGACGTAAAGTCGAAGTAAAAATTCAATTTTTAGGCCAGTCGAAAAATAGATTTTTCCCACCCTAAGGGGAGTTGAAAAAGCCTTTTTGAAAAACTTTTTTCTTTCACCCTTTGATCCGTTTCTCAAACTGTTCGTGTAGAAAAATTTAGCTTTTCTTTAGAATGCTGCTGTATAAGAGCTTGACTTTTATACTCGATCAACATTATTCTAAAAAGCCTTTAAAAATTCTCTACCTTCACCTCCCCATTCTTCTGTTTGCAGACTTTGATGCCAGATTTGTGGGGAGGTGAGCGGCCCATCGACGATGATCTTCTCACCCAGCTGCTCGAAGGCGAAGAACAACCGACCGACCGAATTCATGAGATTCCTTTTTCACGATCTTCTTCCAGACCTCGTCCTTTTCCTCCTCAAATGGCTCGCTCCAAATCCTTAGGCAAGAAAAGACCCGAATCTGACGATAGTCCAAACCTCCCTGCCCAGCCTGATTCACAGGCTAGGGTTCCTTCGACCAGTGGTCGAGAAAATCCTGCTCCTAACCCTAATATCCAAACTAGAGCCTATCCTCGCCATCAGAATCTGCCTGATGTCGAGTGGTATTTCTCCCCGACCAGCCTAGTGACTCTTAGGATGCTTGCTAACTACTTTAGGAAGTATCCTCTCACAGGGGTCACTATCAAAATTCCTGCTACAGACCAAAGGGCTAACCTCCCCGGAGGTGTATACAGTGCTTGGTCTCAGTACCACATAGAGGCGGGGGTCGTCCTGCCTCTACATCCTTTTTATCAGGGGGTGGCTAATTATTTTGATGTCGCCCCCTTCCAGATTACTCCAAATGGATATTGAATGCTGGCTGCACTCTATATCCTGTACCAACTTAAAAATTGGCCAGAAACTACCCCCCATGAGATCAATTACCTCTTTGACCTCAAGTCCAACCCTCAACAGTGTGGGACGGGCTTTTTCCATCTTTGTCACCAAGAGACAAACCGGACGTTTCTGAGTGCCACCACGCACATATCCAACGTGGGGCAGTACAGTAAGGAGTACTTCCTTACTCTGGACATAACCAGCAATAACTTGGCCTTCGCTCGAGGAGGTAAGTGCTGCTTTTATTGGTCGATACTTTTCATCAGCGAATTTCCCTTCATTTTTCTTAAAATACACTTTGTCTTTCAGGCCCATGGTTACGTCCGACCCCAACACCAGACATGGTGTTGAGGTCCAATGCACTGGCCAGGATGACAGATGCAGAAAAAAGCATCAAGTCCCTGGTCACTGATGATAATCTGAGGCTAGCTGGCCTCCTGGCTCCTCGCCATGAAACAACAGGACCCGTGGTAGCTGATGCCACTGCCGAGGGGGTTCCCGAGCAGTAACCCCCTACATCCCCTCCACGAAGGAGGCCGATGGGGGTTACAATCAGGGAACCTACGGGCAATCCTTCTGCAGAAGGGCCTTCTTCTCCCCAAGGAAAGGGGAAACAAAAGGCAAAATAGCCGGTTATGGACTTGGGGGAATCCTCTGATGAGAACGGTAAAGTTATTTTGCTTTTAAATAGCTTGCCAATTCCCTGTCACTTTTTTGACAGGGAGGGCAACTTTACATATACTCCAAATCTAGGGCCAGACTTCTTCATGCTAGATAGTGAGTGTATGACTAATAGAGTCAATAGTGTAGCGACCAGTAGTTGTAGCTCGGGTATTAACCTTGTGACGTCTTTTCTGTTTTATCGAGAGTTTTTATCTGTCTTTATCTTACCCTTTGCATGTGTTTACTTGTATGCAGATATGGCCACTCCCAACGTTTTCGACTTATACCAGGCTGAGGAGGAAGTAGAAGTTCCTCTGGTTCGGCGGAAGTCGTCAAGGAGACACAACGGCGAAACAAGCCAGGGACCTGCCAAAAAGGGTCGAACAGAAGATCCTTCCAAAGACGTGCCAACTGGGCAAACTTCTGCTCAGCCTTCGGCTCCTACTGAGAAGGAAACTCCGCCTGCGACGACGACCCCTCAACCTGCAGCTGCCAAAGAACAGACCCAGTGGGACGAGACTCTCGGGGCCAAACTCTCGAGCCGCGCTCTGCGAGCGGCCAAGGACCGCCTTGCACACATCGTGAAGTACGATCATAGTAAGGATGCGATGGCTGAGGCAGAGAAAATGGGGGTTGACCAAATTCTCAACAGGGCCCTTAATGAAATGGCCAGCGTAACTGCTTCTTATTTCTTTGGCATTAATCTTTTATTCTTTGCAATAGGTTCTAACTTTTATCCTTTGTCTACAGGCCTTGCTGACCACAACTGCTGCTCGTACCTGTGCCCAAGCTACCATCGACCAGGCTCGGGCACAGGCCATCGAGAGGTACCAGGTGAAAGTAGCCAAGGGCCTTTCTGCTGCAGAGGCCAGGCATGCAAAGGAGTTGGAGGCGATCGTTCAGCAAAGGGATGCTGCGGTGACAAAGCTATCGGAGGCTGAAGCTTCGAAGGCAGCTATAAGGAAGCAGAGGAAGGAGTATCAGGAGTCCAGCCGAGTCCAATTTCGAGAATGCAAGAAACTGGGCGAGGAGCTCAAGTCCAAGAATGAGGCCATCGCCACTCTTGAGAGCCAAGTGGAGCAGCTGAAGCTTGAAAACTCCAAGAATCTGGAAAGGTATAAGAACGCGACGCTCCAGTGTTTTTACAACTTCTAGAAAAATAATCAGGGCGCCAACTTCGGCTATCTTTTAGAAGATGTTACGACTGCTGAGCTGGCTCGCTGCACTGCTCAACTGGCTGAAGAGGAGGCAAGAGCAAGGATCCCTGCTTCTCCAAGCATTGCTGGCGCAGAGGAAGAAGGAGTCACCGAGGATGCGACTAACCAGAACGCTGATAAAGACCCTCCTGCTCCTAATGCCTCTTGAGCTTTTATTATTATTTTTTCTTTCTTTTAATTACACGACCCACAGGTCGTGATGTAAAGACAATATCTTTTTTGAAAATTCTGCATGGGCGGCAAACTTTTCCTTTTATTTGAACAGTTACATCCAAGCAGTGATGCTTGCGGTGTAAAAGATTGCTTTATAATGTTATAATATTTTCATCTACTATAACATCTGTTCACATGACCGAACTTAGCATAGTACTTTGGCTTGATTTAACAAAATATAAATTTTGAAAAATACTCTAAGTACCTTAGCATGCTTTCACTCATTTTTTTCATGTGTTTACATACCTCATGGTACGCTTTGCTATCAACGTGCGTTATATGCCCCCCAAGTGATCGAGGAGCTTTAGGTCCTTGGTCACTTGCCTTGACCATGACCTGCTCGAACATTTCTGTTCGGGTGGAAAAGTAATACTTGTAATACAGCAAAACAACACACGTAATGAACAAATACTTGTAAATATAAATTTACAAAGGTTGGCAAGAATGACTGGCTGCGAACAGTCCCTTATAATCTCGTATTAAAAATGGATTAAACATGTCTTTACGAGTGATTCTAAAATAGAATCTTACATATACGAGCGATTAGCCATACAACGTGGCTAACCCTCTTTGCAAAACTTGTAAAAAGTAAAATTTAATACAAGCCAGCCCTTTAAAAAGGTCTGTTCACTGATAATACTTGCACAGGTGTTCTCCATTCCAATAACGTGGAACAAGATCTCCGTTTAGGCGTGCAAGTTTGTAGGTGCCCGGATGAAGGACTTCTTCAATCTGGTAAGGTCCTTCCCAATTAGGTCCGAGTACTCCAGCGGTGGGGTCGCTAGTGTTTAAGAAAACTCGTCGTAGCACCAAGTCACCGACGTTGAATTTTCTTTCTTTAACTTTGGAGTTAAAGTACCGGGCGACTTTTTGCTGGTATGTAGCAACTCGGAGTTGGGCCTTCTCCCATATCTCGTCAATTGAGTCTAGGGACTCCATCATTAGTTGGCTGTTTTGGTCCTGGTCGTATGTTATTCGTCGATGTGAGGGGGGATCTAACTAGACAGGTAACATAGCCTCATATCCATAAGCTAGGGAAAATGGGGTATGCCCTGTCGCTGTTCGGTGAGATGTTCTATACGACCACAGGACTTCAGGCAGCCGCTCCGGCCATGCTCCTTTAGCATCTTCAAGCCTCTTCTTCAGGGTATCTTTAAGAGTTGTATTCACGGCTTCGACCTGCCCGTTTTCTTGCGGATGCGCAACTGAAGAAAAGCTTTTAATAATTCCATGCCTTTCGCAGAAGTCGGTGAATAAGTCGCTGTCAAATTGGGTTCCGTTATCTGACACGATCTTTCGGGGCAAACCATACCGGCAAACAATGTTCTTGATGACAAAGTTAAGAACTTTCTTGGTCCTGATGGTTGCGAGCGATTCAGCTTCAGCCCATTTGGTGAAGTAGTCGACTGCCGCAACGGCGTATTTTACTCCACCCTTTCCTGTAGGTAGGGACCCAATCAAATCTATCCCCCACACTGCAAAAGGCCACAGACTTTGCATTTGTTTCAATTCATTTGGAGCTGCTCGTGGAATTTTGGAGAACCTTTGACATTTATCGCATCTTTGTACAAACTCCATCGAATCCTCGTTCATGGTTGGCCAGAAGTAGCCTTGCCTTAGAAGTTTCTTTGCTAAACTCTGCCCCCCCAGCGTGATCTCCGCAGAAGCCTTCATGTACCTCTTTCATGAGTTCCTTAGCATTCTCTGGTGTAACGCATCTGAGTAGTGGCATTGAATACCCCCTTCGGTACAAACACCATCGACCAATATGTACCTAGCGGCCTGCCTTTGTAGAGTTCTGGCTTTGTTTCTATCAGTTGGTAGCACACCGTTCGTCAGATACTCCAAGTAAGGTGCCATCCATGTATCCTCCATTCGAATCTCCATATTGGTCTCGACCGCTTGTATGCTTGGCTCACTTAGTCTTTCTACTGGCACAATGTTCAAAGTGTCAGCATCCTTTGCGCTCGCGAGTTTTGCTAAGGCGTCTGCGTTTGAATTTTGATCCCGCGGAATTTGTTGAAGGGTGTACTCAGTGAACTGGGCTAGCAGGTCTTTTGTTTTATTCAAGTAGGCCACCATTTTTAAGCCTCGCGCTTGATATTCTCCTAGAACTTGATTCACCACCAGCTGTGAATCATTGTAAATATCAAGCGTCTTTATGCTCATGTCTTTCGCCATTCTCAATCCAGCGAGGAGTGCTTCATATTCGGCTTCATTGTTTGACGCGGTGAAGTCGAACCTAATAGCGCAGTGAAATCGATGCCCCTCCGGCGTTATCAATATCACTCCCGCTCATGCGTGGGATTCGTTGGACGACCCATCTGTGAATAACTTCCACGAAGGAGCTTTCTCTTGAGGCTCAGGCGCACTAGGCTGTTCGCTCTGTTTGCTGTCTGGGAGTTCAGTGAACTCTGCAATAAGATCGGCCAAGACTTGTCCTTTTACTGCTGCTCGCGGTGAATAAGTTATATCGAACTGCCCTAGTTCGACTGCCCATTTTACCAACCGTCCAGCCGCCTCTGGTTTTTGGAGGACTTGCCGAAGGGGTTGGTCAGTTAAAACTGTGATAGGATGGGCTTGAAAGTATGGGCGCAACTTCCTAGAGGCCAGGATTAAGCAATATGCTAACCTTTCAATGGGCGGATATCTCAGTTCTGGCCCGATCAGCCTTTTGCTTACATAGTAGACCGCTTTCTCCACGCCTTCTTCTTCTCGTACTAGCACCGCGCTCGCAGCAACTTCTGTAATCGCCAGGTAAATAAACAAAGTTTCTCCTACAATCGGCTTTGATAAGATGGGAGGTTGTGCCATATGAGCTTCCAAGGCCTGAAACGCTTGTTCGCAGTCTCCTGTCCATTCAAACTTCTTATTTCCCCTAAGTAGATTGAAGAAAGGGACACATTTGTCTGTTGACTTCAAAATAAATCTACTTAGGGCCGCGATTCTCCCGGTTAAACTTTGTACATCTTTGATCCTTTCCGACGATTTCATGTCGATCAGGGCTTTTATCTTGTCGGGGTTGGCCTCGATTCCTCTTGAATTTACAATGAACCCCAAAAACTTCCCTGATCCAACTCCGAAGGAACATTTGAGGGGATTTAGCTTCATCCGGTATTTGTTCAATACATCGAAGCACTCTTGTAAATCCTTCACATGTCCTTCTGCCTTTTTAGACTTTACCAGCATGTCGTCCACGTATACCTCCATGTTTACTCCGATAAGCTCCTTAAACATGTGGTTTACTAGCCGTTGGTAAGTCGCACCTGCGTTTTTCAGTCCGAAGGGCATTACTCTATAACAGTATAAGTCTGTATCAGTCTGAAAGCTGGTGTGATCCTTATCAGGGGGATGCATACTAATCTGGTTGTAGCCTGAATATGCATCCATGAACGAGAGGATCTCGTGTCCCACAGTAGCATCGACCTGCTGGTCGATTCTTGGGAGTGGGAAGCAATCCTTCGGGCAGGCTTTTTTGAGGTCTGTAAAATCCACGCAGGTCCGCCATTTGCCGTTAGGCTTGGGAACCAGCACTGGATTGGAGACCCATGATGGATAAAATGCCACCTTGATGAACCCATTCTCCTTTAATCTTTCAACTTCTTCCTTTAAGGCTCTCGATCTATCTTTATCGAGCAGCCTTCTTTTTTGTTGCACGGGTGGAAAAGTCTTGTCTATATTTAGGACATGGTTGATAACTGCAGGGTCTATCCCAGCCATGTCTTTGTGCGACCAGGCAAAATCCTCTTGGTTCTTCTGCAAAAATTCCACCAGTGCGTGCTTCGTGGTGGGCTCTAGGTTTTTCCCGACCTTTACAACTCTGGTCGGGTCTTTTTCGTAGAGTTAGACCTCTTCCAGGTCCTCGACGGGTCCAACGTTTTCTTCAAAATCTCCAAAGCGAGGATCTAAGTCTCTATCCTCACTTTGGGCAACACCCTATTTGGTGACTTCATCACCGAATTGGGCTTGTGTATCTACTGCCATCTGCAACCTATCCGAGGTAGTTCCCTTCGGTATTCCATTTTTTGCCTTTGTGATTGAGGCGTTGTAGCACTCTCTGGCTTCCCTTTGGTTCCCCAACACGCGTCCTACCCCTGCGTCCGTTGGGAACTTCATGGCTAAGTGCCACATAGAGATGACGGCCCGTAGATCAACCAATATAGGCCTTCCAATGACGACATTGTACGCCGAAGGACAATCGACTACCACAAAAGTAGCGAGTAATGTCCTGGTAGCAGGCGCTATACCTGTCGTCACTGGTAGTCTGATCAATCCGGCAGGGGCGAGTCCCTCTCCAGAGAAGTCGTATATCGTTTGGTTGCAGGGCTTCAGGTCCTTAACGGATAACTTCATGCGTTCCAGCGAAGACTTATACAGGATATTCACCGAGCTTCCTGTATCGACCAGCACTCTTTTTACCATCATGTTAGCCATCTGGATATCCAAGACCAGCGGATCGGAATGTGGGAACCGGACATGTTGGGCATCGCTGTCGGAGAAGGTTATTTTGCCTTCCTCTGATCGAGCCTTTTTTAGCGTGCGGTCCTCCACAGTCATCATTTCGATGTCCTGGTCATGGCGCAGGGTCCGAGCGTATCGTTCCCTGGCCTTCCCGCTATTTCCCGCGAGGTGCTGGCCTCCACAGATGGTTAAGAGTGTGCCAGTCACGGGGGCAGGCTGTAAGGGTGGCGAGCGTTGGCGCTTGGACGCCTGCTTGTTGCTACCCGAAGCTTCTCGTTGGGAATTTCCCAAGGCCCGTACGTATCTTCTCAAGTGTCCTTGTCTAATAAGGAACTCAATTTTGTCTTTTAGCTGGTTGCATTCATTGGTGTCATGTTCGTAGTCGTTATGGTAACGACAGAACTTGGTAGTATCTCTCTTCGAAATATCCTTTCGAATGGGGCCAGGTTTTTTATAAGGCACACTAGAACTTGTGGCCTGATAAACCTCTCCGCGAGACTCAAAGAGGGCAGTGTAGTTAGTGAACCGAGGTTCATAACCGTTACCCTTGGCTTGTTTATTGTCGGAGGTGGAAGGCTCATTGTGCGGCCATTTTCCACCATTCTTGCCATTGCCATTGCCGTTAGGTTTGGACCCATTGGCGGCTTTGGCAGGCTCGACTGCTTTCTTATCCTTGCCAGAAGGCTTTCCATCATCGGCAATGGCATCTTCGAGCTTGATGTAACGATCAGCCCGGTCCAAGAATTCCTGGGTAGTTCTAACTCCTTCCTTTCGGAGGCTTTTCCAGTGGGGGGAGCGACGCCTAACCCCTGCGGTTATGGCCATCATTTTGCCTTCGTCTCCCACCATTTTTGCTCCAGCTGCTGCTCGTATAAAGCGCTGGATGTAGTCCTTCACCGATTCTCCATCCTGCTGGCGAATTTCCACCAGCTAGTTTGCTTCGGTTGGATGCACACGACCTGCATAGAACTGTCCGTAAAACTCCCTTATGAAAATTTCCCAGGAAACTATGCTTGCAGGAGGGAACTTAAAAAACCACTCCTGCGTGGCCTCAGAAAGTGTTGCAAGGAAGATCCTACACCGAGCGTCTTCGGACACTTTCTGAATGTCCATTTGTATTTCAAACTTATTGACATGAGATACTGGGTCTCCGTACCCGTCAAAGTTTGGAAGTGTAGGCATTTTGAATTTGCTTGGAGTTTCTGCATTAACTATCCTCTGTACAAAAGGAGTGCCTTTCCTCCTATCGTGGTCGATATAAGATGTCCTTCCCCCGACCAGCTGTTGCACTGCCTGGTTGAGGGCATCAATCTGGGCCTGTACAGGGGTAGGAATCGCTGTAGCCTTTGTTGCTGGGGGGACGATCTCGCCATGCCGCTCGCGGCGATCATTGAGTACGCCTCTCAAATCCTCTTCTCTTCTCCGCTGCTCGCTACCCCCGAGCCGGTTGAAGACATTATTTTGCCTTGGCTGCCCCCCAGCATCCCGTCTATTGGGTTGGTCATATTAAGGTACCTGGCTCCCACCTCTACCTCTTTCTTCATTCCTCCTACCAGCATTTCCCTTGCCTGAATCGACCTCATTATACCCATGGCCATCTCTTAACCTCGATTGGCTATGGTGGGATCGACTGTTCCCTTGATTTCCATCCCTGGCTGACACGTCCCGAGCGTTTGAGGGTGGCCTGCGCTGGTTGTTGTGTCCCCGTGCATTATCATGCCGTGGGGGACCCTGGACTGCAGAGCCTAACTCTGAGTTCCTCCTGTTGCCAGGAGGATATTGACCTCTGTTCGGTAGGTTTGGCTCATCACCCCTATGGCGTCTAGGACTGCGAGGCTGATGCTCGGTCCTATTCTGCCTCTGCTGAGGGGGATTGCCGCGACCAGCCTGGGATGGAGGCTGTGCCTCAGGGTCCAGCGGGACATCTTCATGGGGCGCCTGAGGCTGTTTAGGCCTTTGCGGGCTCGATGGCTGGATTGGTGGGCTAGGATTAGGACCCCTTTGAGGTGGCCCATTTGCAGGCTGGTCAGGCTCCGAGACAGGTGCGGCCTGATTTCTAGCCAGTTGTAAGGCTGCCATGGCCTCGCTTTGGCGACGATCCATCTCTGCCTGCCTTTCGCTTAATTCCGTGCGCTGCCGTTCAATCTCCTGCTGCTGTTGCGTCATAATTTCGGAGGCAGTCTCTTGACTGGCCCTCAGATTCGCCAGCTCTTCCTGCAATGCCCCCAGGGTACTCTTCAGCGTTGCGTCATCCATTTCTTCCTCCTCAAAGTCCAAATGTGGCTCATCCTCAGCCACGCTTGCAAGAGGAGGAGGAGGTGGGTTTGATGGTGCAGCAGCGGCCGCCTGTCCAGCTTTCCTTGCAGTTTTCGCCATTGGTTTTCTCAATAATGATAAATCAAGCTCTCAATGAAAGCACCAGAATGTTGACCCAGATTTTGGTCAACTGACACAGAGTCAGAATATGCTTGATGTGAATGAATGCGTTGAAAAGAATCGAATGAAAAAAATAATAAGAACACGATATTTTATAGTGGTTCGGCCCCAGGATCTGGTAATGACCTACGTCCACTTGGATTGTTATTGATGTAAGAATCAAAGGAGTGATCAAAAGAACTAGGGTTCAATGAGTTTCACTAACCTCTGAAGAATAATACAATATTTCGGGTAGAATTACTCTAGTATCAAATAATTCGAGGGCCAAAAGTCCCTTCCTTCAGCTATCTTTCTCTATTTATAGGCTCAAGAGGGTTTACACAAGATTGTTACAGATATTCTCTCCTGAATAATCAGATACTCAGGAGATTGTGTGAGTTAATTTTGGGATTTACAAAGATCTTTATTGGAACACGATGTTGTATGCAGAACCATCGACCAGACTGGTCGCAGGAAAGACTAGGCCGCCCCCTGCTTATAATGTACCTTCTGGTCGATACACTAGCAGAGTTCCTCCAGATGTCAGCCACGTGTCCAGGGATCACTTGCCACGTCATCAATGCCAGTTTTTTTGATAAGAGAAGACAAGATGAGGGAGTTGTATCCTCATTGTGTTTAAGTTTCGAGGATGAAACCTCGATAAATTGTAGGTATTGTAACGCCCTGTTTTTCAGGTACCTTTAAAGGACTCGAGTCAGGATTGTTTTCCCCGAATTTTGAATATTATTTTAAATAATATTATATTTGTTTGGAATTTATTTCCATGGGTTATTTCTAGCCAAATTATGAAGTTTGTGATTAAAAGTCAAGATAAGACTTTCGGTCTTGGACTGACACAAAAACTCTAATCGGGTGAAAATCCTGGAAAAAAAAATAAAAAAACTATGGCAAATATATTTTGGCCATAAAATACATTTACAAATAATTCAAGTTTGGTAAAAAATAATAAACCTAAGAGGAAATAGAATTTTTAAGGTGTTGACAGTGAAAACTCGTCAACTAAGTTGAGTTGGAAAAAATTATCAAGTAAAGATAGTCAATAAAAAAGCTGTAGAAATTTAAGTAATAACTCAAGAACACTGACAGAACAACAATGGAGAAATCAATCTTTCATTCACTCTCAAGCACTTGCTACAGTAAATTTTCCAACCCCCTTTCAGGTGGAGTTAGAGTCCATTTTATAGTAGGCTCTAATGGCCCTGAGTACATGGCGGTCCAAGAGACCAAGTGGTACATAAGTACTCTGTCAGGAGAGTGGTTTCAGAGGTTGTGGTCGTGCATCCAGTACAGGGGCAGGCGTCAGGAAGATGTCTCCACTACTTGTCCGTACCCATGTCAGAGGTGTGGTAACAGACATAGCGGCGCAGGTGGTAGTGGTGTCGACTCTGACTCCTGGCCGTAGACGTACGGGCCATAACTCTTATCCCAGCAGTCCCACTCCCCCACTAGTACGAGTGTCCGTACTCAACATACAGGGTCTTAACGGCCGTACCCAGTACCAGGTTGTGCAAGTATATTCCATTCGACTCGCTCCGGAGCCTCTAAGCATTGGTGTCTCATGGTATAGGGAATGGGACACTAGTGCACATAATGGTCGTGGTGTGAAGTGGGGGCTCTCGGGTCCTCGGCACGAGATTCCTGAAGCACCCTGAAGCCACCCACAAGCATGGGTGATAGGCACGTGGCCTCGCCAGATGTCTAAGGGAGTGAGGCGAGATGCCTCCCTCACGAGACCCTTCGCGAGGTATCGTTCGCGCGGCCTCTCCCAAGCTGCCTACGACGCCCCTTTGCGAGGCTTCCCTCGCGTGGCCTCTCCCAAGCTGCCCACGAAGCCCCGTCGCGAGGCCTCCTTCGCGTGGCCATCTGATGGCGTGGCTGAGCGGGGTGGATGGTGTCTCGCGCCTGGGTGGACGAACAAGGCATGGTCGAGCGAGACGGGTGGTGTCTCACGGCTGGGCATGGCCAAGCGAGGTGGGTGATGGCTCGCGGCTGGACATGGCCTAGCGAGGCGGGTGATGCTTCGCGGCTGGGCATGGCCTAGCGAGGCGGGCGTGGCCGAGCGAGGCCATTGATGCGTGCTATGGGCGTGGCCGAGCAAGGCCATCGATGCGCACCTGGGGCATGGCCGAGCGAGGCCATCGATGCGTGCTTGGGGCGTGGCCTAGCGAGGCCGTCGATCTGTGCCTGGGGCGTGGCCGAGCAAGGCCATCGATGCGTGCCTGGGGCGTGGCCGAGCGAGGCCGTTGATGCGCACCAGGGGCGTGGCTGAGCGAGGCCATCGATGTGCGCCTGGGACGTGGCCGAGCGAGGCTGTGGATGCGCGCCAGGGGCGTGGCCGAGCAAGGTCGTTGATGCGCGCCAGGGGCGTGGCCGAGCGAGGCCGTTGATGCGTGCGTGGGGCGTGGCCAAACGAGGTTGGAGGTGCATGCGCGAGGCGGGCCGAGCGAGGCCATGGTGATGCGGCTCGGACCTCATGCCTCACGAGTTGATGCGAGGCTGCTGCCAAAGGACTATGGCCCGAGCGTCCCGCGGCTCTGACATGCATTTAGGCCTTTAAGGGACCTTAGCACACGCCTTGGACCCTTTACGGGCATGGAATATTGAGCGTCCACACTTGCCCCCAGTCTAGGAGAGGACCTTTTGGTGCTCTTATAGACTATTCTCCTTGATTCTTATAAATAGGCCTTCATGCAAGGCCTACTATTTTCACCTTATCTCCTTGGCTTAGTGGTTTGGAGAACCCTTCCTCTTTCAAGAGGTAAGGGGTTCAATCCCCCACAACCTCACTTTTGCCATAGCTTCCTTTATTTTATCTTTTCATTTCATTTTCATCATTTTTTTTCACATATGAGCTAATTTTTTGGGGTATCTATTTGGAGGCTAACACATCCTTTTTTGTTCATTTCTACAGAAACGAGCTTTCGACCATTCGGTGCTTTTTGGCCCTCGATCTCCCTTCGACCTCAACAACGCTCCATCTTATCTACTCGAGGTACATTTCCTTTTCTCCTAGTTTTCATTGGGTCCAAATGAGCGTTACTCGGGATGGGGTACCATGGCCTGAGCTCGCAGTGAGTTTGCTCAATTGCATGCCCCTCTTTTTTATACTCTGTAGTGGTTCATTTAAGGCGTTTTCATCTAGAGGTATTATGCCTATTCCTTTGTGTTTTGTAGCCATCCCCTCGTTTATACGTGAACCCCTTTTTGCTTTTGGGACGAGATCTCATGGCCAGTGACGGCCCGTCTGACATACCTCCAGGGGTCGAATTTATTGACCTGTCCTCAGATTCAGAGTCCCCTGAGGAAAACCCCTACCAGGACTATGACTCCTTAAGGCAAGCCCGTATTCGCCATCTTGAGTACATGGCTGAACTCAGGCATAAAATTTGGGTGGTGGAGACCGAAATTGACTTGGTGTCGAGAGGAGACAAAGCACCTTTCCCCCCAGACCTTAGTGACCATGTAGCGAGCCTTAGGATGACCCTTTTTGAATTGCAGTGGGAGTTGGAGTTTATGGAGGGACACCTTCCACCCGAACCTCCCAACCCATCCTCGCCTGATGACGGTCATGGGGCTACCTCCGCTTCTCCTCAGCCCCTAGTTTCGGTTTTTCCTAACTCAGTGCTTTCGCCGTCGCTCCCTCGATGGAAAACTCTTGCTGGGAGGAAAAAATGGAGGGTCAAGTGTTTTGTCTCTTCCTCACATTTTTCTTTTGATTTTGCAGATATGCCGAGGGCATGTTGACAAGTATCTATCCATGAACAGGACGACGCTCCTTTACTGGTGTCCGAGCTGGTGTCGCATGTGTCCGAGAACAAATTGAAAGAAATTGTGAAGCACTATTGTGTTCCCCTAGAATACGCCTTATACGCTCCCCAGGAGGCATGCCGGGCTGACCGCCCTAGGGCCGACCTTGTGGCTTTGAGCGAGAATATTTTGAAGACACGTGGCACCATTCCCTTGCACCCCGTTTTTCGTAGCGGTCCTTAACTATTTCGACCTGGCCCCCCTTCAGCTGTCACCCAACAGTTGGTTGACCCTAAGCTGCCTTTTTGTGGTGTTCAAGGAACTGCCTAAACGTGCTCCTACGGCGGAAGAGGTGCACTTCCTGTACAACCTCATGGCATCCCCCAAGTCCAAGGGCTTCTACTATCAGCAAAAGGCCAGTAACGAGCTCCCCTTGATAGATGGCTCAGTGTCCAATACGGGGTCTTGGAAACAAGAATTTTTCTTCGTAGAGGGCCCTCTTTCTGTCCGTGAACACTTCCGCGCCACCACCAGTAAGTACCCTGGTCCTCCTTTATTTCTTGTTAAAACTTACTGTTTTGTACTTATGTTTGCATTGACAATGGCGTGGATCCTGCAGAGCAATCCGTTGTTCCCTCGGTCATTGGGTCGGAGGCGGATGCCGTGAATGACCTCATTAATGCTGACCCCGCCATGAAGAAGGCGTCATTCTTATTCACCATGGAAAATCTCAACCTCCACCAGTTTTCCCCGGTTTCGGACCCCAAGTTCCTGTGGTCGATTTCCAGGTCAAAGAAGACTACGGCTGTGCCAGTTGAGCCCTTCCCAGACGAAGGTGAGGCTGAGGAGGAGCCGGGGGAAGCCCCCCTTGAATGTGGGGGACCCCACCAGCGATCCTTGTCCCCTAGGGGATGCCCCCCTTATGACTCCTATGACCAGGACATGGCCTTCCCATCTCGAGACCAGCATGTCGCACCAGGGTGTTATGTTTCCCATGATCCTGAGGGCTACGACGCCTTCCCTCAGGCTCGTCTCGACCCTGGACCATCGGAGGCTTACTACGTCGACCTTGCGGAGCCTCCCTCTAATCTACCAGAGCCTCAGTTCTCCACTTTCACGGCGCCCCCTCCCGCTTCAGCAAGCGGGTCGTCTGTCCTCATCCAGCCAGGTGCCCCTGGTACGGATGGGGAGCCCTGGGTGACTCGGATGGCAACATCTTACGGACAGCGATACACCCAACTTGCCTCGAGCCTCCCTGTATCCGACTGGAATGGCCTTGGGAACGTGACTCAGTCGGACCTTGGGGAGAACCTAAGGCGCTCCATGACTTGGGTTAGTCCCCACACCTCGCCTCGGCTCTATTATGTATAGGTGTTTATGCATATATTATTATTTTTTTGTCACTTATTGTTGTTGTTGTTAACTTTCTTGTGCAGGCCTATATCGTGGCTTTGCGGTTTGCCGACTCGGCTAGCCATCTCTCCGTGTCATGCACCGAGAGGGACCGTCTTGCAGCACGGGTTCAAGAGCTTGAGAAAGCGCTTAATGAAACCAAGGCTAAGTTGTCAAGGGTCCGGACCAAATTTTCCAACTTGTTACTAAAGAGGAAGAAAGTAAGGGCCAAGGCCAAGGAGCTACAGGACCAGGTTACCAGCTTGGAGCGTAAACTCCAGGAGGCCAAGGCCATCGCGGCCGCGTCGCAGCAGAGAGTTACCCAGTTGGAGGCCGAAGTCGAGGCCCTCAGGGCCGAACTTCAGTCGTCGCAGGAGAGAAATGCTTCCTTGGAGGCGGAGAAGGCTACCACCGAGCACAGATCCATAGACCGTGCCCTTTACAACGTGTGGAGGCAGGATCCTAATTTCGATTTCTCTTCTTTCGGTGAGCACTCCGTCGCTCGAGCGGCCATGTGGAGTGCCCGCAGTAGGAGGCCCTGAAGTAGTTATTTCATAACATTTGCCAGCTAGCCCTCCATGGGTGTACGCTCTCTTCCTTTTTTTTTTTTTGTACTTTGGGCCATTGTAATATGACTGTCATTACTATTTTTCTTTGGTAACTCTTGTACTGTCTTCAAAACTTTCTTTTTCAATGTATATATACATGTGTTGCTATTTATCTTTTATTCTAATGCATTTGAGGTCCTTTTGAGCCTATATGATGGGGTTTGGTTGGTTCCCCTCTTTTATTTATCAGGCTGGAGGTCCTTTGGAACCCATGTGAAAGAATTCACTGGGACCCCTTTTGGTGCCTCTTGATTACTTTTATAAGGATATTTTGACCCCTTGGGCCCTAACTATCCTTTTATATATTCTTGCGCGCGCTTATTATTTGTTGCGAGAAGCGTCCTTCTCGTCATTATTCATAGTACTATTTTTGCAAGGGTCTCTTTTGGGACCCTTTTTGGCTAGGCGGCTTGGTGGCCACTCTAGACTTATTATTGTCGTTACCATACATTTTTTTTTTGTAAGTCCCTATGGCCTCCTTGATGTTCACAAGGGTAGCTAATCCTTGTGATCCCAGGAGATGCCTTGTCAGGACTTCGCTTAGGGCCCTGATATAAGGGGTCCTCTTTAGGGTCATGATCTCTTTTTTAGGAGGGCGAGGTTTAGGATCCTCTGTTTTAGGAGGGCAGGGGGTCCTTTTTAGGTTCCCCCTGCCAGTTGCATGTTTTCGCCTCCTGTCCTGTCCCCCAAGTGCTTGGTGAAATTTATTTCGGCAGGCACTTTGGCTGATGCCCGCGTAGCGAAGAAAAGTACATACGAAGTTGCAAACAATTTCATTCATAAAATTATGGCTACAGCGATACATATGAGATTTTCATAGAAAATAAAATAAAAAAGACTCACACCTACTCAGGAGGTTATCTAAGTAACCTCTTTGATTCTTCTCTACCATACTAAGATAGCGTGCAACACTTGTCCTTTTTGCACCGGGCGTGGGCGCCTTACTGGTAGTACTTCCTAAGGTGCTCCGCGTTCCATGCTCGGGGTATGATGGTGTCGTCCATGCGCGCCAGCTTATAAGTGTTCGGGGTTATGCACTGAGCAACCTAGTAGGGCCCCTCCCAGTTCGCCCCAAGCACTCCTGCTCCTGGGTCTCACGTGTTAGGGAGTACCTTCCTCAGCACCAGATCACCAACTCTGAAAGTTCTCTCTTGCACCCTCAAATTGTAGTACCTTGCGGCGCACTGTTGGTATACTACCACCCTTATTTGTGCTTTTTCTCTCTTCTCTTCAAGCATGTCCAAGCTCTCGGCCAGAGCTACGCGGTTGGCCTCGTCTCCATACGCCTGTACCCTGAGGGACTCAACCTGCATCTCAACTGGGAGTATGGCCTCGCATCCATAGGCCAAGGAGAATGGGGACTCCCCAGTAGTCGTGCGTGGGGTGGTTCTGTAAGCCCACAGCACATTTGGTAGCTCCTCTACCCAGGCTCCCTTCATCATTTCTAGCTTTGCCTTCAAGTTCCTCTTAAGGACCCTATTTATGGCCTCCACCTGTCCATTGGCCTGTGGGTGTATGACCGCAGAGAAACTTCTCCTTATGCCCCTTCCCCTACAATACTGTTCGAAAGCTCCCCCCTCGAACTGGGTACTGTTGTCATAAATAATTTTGTAGGGTACTCCATATCTACAAACAATGAATTTGTTGATGAAAGAGGTGATGTGCTTGGCCGTTATCTTCACGAGGGGTTCTGCTTCTACCCACTTAGTGAAGTATTCCACTACTACCACCGCGTATTTCGCTCCACCCCTACCTGCAGGAAGAGCACCGATCAAGTCTATCCCCCAGATAGCGAAGGGCCACGGGCTGGTCATGCTGGTCAGTTCACTTGGGGGTTTCCGAGGGTAGTTGGCGTGCCTCTGGCATTTGTCGCATTTCGTGGAAAAGTCATGCGCATCTCTCTCCATGAAGGGCCAGTAGTATCCTTGTCTCATGGCCTTCCTAGCAGTGGAGGGTTCGCTCTCGTGGTTGCCACACTCTCCCTCGTGTATCTCATGCAACACTTTCAACGCCTCCTCCCCCTCCACACATCGTAGGAGTGGCATTGAGAACCCCCTCTTGTATAGAACCCCTTCTAACAAGGTGTATCTAGCGGCCTTGTACACCAACCTCTGAGACTCGTTTTTGTCCGCAAGCAAGGTTCCTTCCTCCAGGTATCTTTTAATTGGTTCGATCCACGACTCCTTCGGGGCACTAATCATATGAACGTCCACGCTCACGATGCTGGGTTTGGGTAAGTACTCCACGGGTATCGACTCCAAGACATCACCGTCCTTGGTGGAAGCCAGCTTCGCGAGTGCATCAGCATGGGAATTCCTTTCTCTGGGAATTCCTTTCTCTGCTATATGCCACTAACCGTCCTAGATAGCCCTTTACCCTTTCCAAGTAGGCTGCCATCTTGGGTCCCCTCGCCTGGTATTCCCCCTTTACTTGGTACACCACCAACTAAGAGTCGCTAAAGATACGAAGGCACGTCACTCTCAGCTCCTAGGCCAAACACAAGCCAGCCAGGAGCGCCTCGTACTCCGCCTCGTTATTGGAGGCCTCAAACTCGAACCGAATCGCACAATACATTTTGTGTCCCTCGGGCCCTGTCATCATGATGCTCGCTCCGGATCCTCCCTCATTGGACGCCCCATCAACATGCAAACTCCATTCCTCAAGACCCCCTCACTCTTCCTCTATAACAGGCTGCTCCCCTTCTTCATTTCATCCTCCATTCGGCTGATGGGTGAACTCTACTATAAAGTCTGCCAGCACCTGTCCATTGATGGAAGCTCTTGGGGTATACACAATGTCAAATTGACTCAAGTCGATCGACCATTTCATCAGCCTCCTTGAGGTCTCAAGTTTATGTAAGACCTGCCTCAAAGGACTATCCGTCAGGACTTCAATCGCGTGTGCATGGAAGTAAGGCCTCAACTTCCTCGAGCCCACAACTAACGCATAGGCCAACTTTTCAATCTCTGGGTATCGGTTCTCCGCGTCCACCAAACGCTTGCTGATATAGTACACGGGTTGTTGCTGCTTCTTCTCCCCTTTAACCAAGGCTGCGCTTATGGCATGCTCAGACACTGCCAAGTACAGGTATAGCTTCTCGCCTTTCTCAGGTTTTGCCAACAAGGGTGGCTTCCGCAAGTGCTCCTTCAGCTTGACAAATGCCTCTTTGCATTTTTCATCCAAAGCGAAATTTTTGCTCCCTTTGAGGATGTCAAAGAAGGGGAGGGACTTATCGGTGGACCTTGAAATAAATCTATTAAGGGTCGCCGCCCTTCCCGTTAAGCACTGCACTTCCTTCTTGTTCTTTGGCGGGCTCATCTCTATCAGGGCCTTTATCTTATCGGGATTGGCCTCGATGCCTCTGGAATTGACCATGAAGCCCAAGAATTTTCCTGAGGATACACCGAAGGTGCACTTGACGGGATTCAACTTCATTTGATATTTCCTAAGTGTGTCGAACATCTCACCAAGGTCCTTGTTGAGCTCTGTTGCATTCTTGGTCTTTACTAACATATCATCCACATACACCTCCATGTTCCTCCCTATCTGGTTGGCGAACATCTTATTTACCAACCTCTGATAAGTGGCACCCGCGTTCTTCAACCCGAAGGGCATCACCTTGTAACAGTAGAGCCCTTTATCTGTAATGAATGACGTGTGCTCTTCATCTGCTGGGTTCATTGGGATCTGGATGTACCCCTAGTAGGCATCCATGAAACTCAGTAATTCATGTCCTGCCGTCGCGTCTACTAGCTGATCTATCCTTGGGAGTGGGAAGCTGTCCTTAGGACAAGCTTTATTCAGGTTCGAGAAATCGATGCAGATCCTCCATTTCCCATTTGGCTTCGAAACGAGTACTGGGTTCGACACCCACACAGGGTAAAAAGACTCATGGATGAACCCGTTGGCCTTCAGCTTGTCAACCTCCTCCTTTAATGCTGCGTACCTTTCTGGGTCTAGCACCCACCTCTTCTGCCTGATAGGCCTCGCTTCTGGGGAGATATTCAGGTGGTGGCACATCACAGCGGGGTCTATACCCACCATATCCTTATGACTCCATGCGAATACGTCTAGATTCTCCTTCAAAAATCTTATCAACTCCTCCTTCACATCATTTTGCAGGCTTCTCCCTATCTTCAATTTTCTTAACGGTTCCTCCGTCACTGTAACCTCCTCTACTTCCTCCACTGGTTCTGCTCTTGAATCCTCCATGACTCGAGGGTCCAGCTCCTGCGGACCCTCCGCGGGCACACATAGTGCCTCATGTATCACCATGGCCATTGGTTCCTGCGGTTTCACAGGCGCACGGAGTGAGGTGTTGTAGCACTCCCTTGCCTCTTTCTGTTCTCCCTTCATACTAGCGACCCCTCCTGGAGTTGGGAACTTGACAACCAGGTGATATATTGAAGTTATGGCTTTCAATTCTCTTAGGGATGGTCTCCCCAATACTGCATTGAAAGCTGATGCACAATCTACTACGACAAAGTTAGCCATGACTGTAGTCTGCCAGGGTTGCTCCCCCATGGTGAGTGCCAATTCGATCATCCCTAGGGGTTGCACTGAGTCCCCCGTGAATCCGTATAGGGATGATTGACAGGGCTTTAGATGACGAATGCCCAGTCCCATCTTTTCCAAGGCAGGGCAATATAGGATGTCCACCGAGCTCCCGTTGTCCACTAAGACACGATGCACGCGCATATTTTCCAACTGAACTGTCAGCACCAGCAAATCATCGTGGGGAAAATGTACCCCCCGCACATCCTCCTCAGTGAATGTTATCGAGTCATTTTCCCCCTTGAAGTTTTTCGGGGGTTGCTGTTCCAAACTCATGACACAGGGTGGTGGGCTTCGCCGAGCCTCTCTTGCATATTTATCTCGCCCCTTCCGAGAGTCCCCCCCCAAATCTTGGACCTTCGAAAATGGTTCGAACCTCCCCCTATATTTCTGGGGCTCGCCCTTGTGCCTGGGGTGCCGCAGGCTCGTCCTCTGGCTTTGGCCTTTCTCTCCTGACATAACGGCCTAGGTGTCCCATGCGGATGAGGTCCTCAATTTCTTCCTTCAAATGGATACACTCTGCCGTGGTGTGACCGATATCCTTGTGGTACAGGCAGTATCTACTGGGGTCCCTTTTGGACCAGTCCTTTCTCATTGGTGGGGGATTTTTGAAGGGAACTCGATCTTCATTGGTGAGGTAAATATGCTCCCTGGTATCCGTGAGGTTCGTATAGTAAGTATAAGCCGCTTGCCTATGATCATTCCCCCATTTGGTCTTCCTCTGGTTGTCATCTCTTGACCCATCGTACACCCTTTTCTTCTTTGTTACATTTGTCTCGTCGCTAGCTGGGGGCTTCGCGTGGGGCTCCTCCTTTTCTGCCTTCAGGTTTACGTGGCCATCCTCCACACGAATGTACTTCTGCGCTCACTCGTAGAAGTCATCTAAGTCAGTGACTTCCCTCTTCAACATGTTGTCCCACAACTTGCTGCCTGGGAGCACTCCGGCTGTAATGGCCATTTTTAACTCTCGGCGAGTTAGGCTCCCCACTTTCGTGGCCTCCATATTGAACCGGTGAATGTAGCTCTTCAGGCTCTCATTCTCCCCTTGCTTCACGTTGGCCAGGCTGGTACCCGGCATTATGTAGTCCCGCACGGCATGGTGCTGTTGGAGGAATTCGTCAGAAAACTGCTGCCAGGACCTGATGGACCCCAGCCTTAATCTTTTGAACCATTTGTAGGTGGGTCCTTTCAAAGTGACAGTGAAGCAGTGGCATCTGGCACCACTTCCAATCCCTCTCAGTTGCATCAGATCGTTAAACGCATCCAGGTGGTACTTTGGATCCGTATTTCCTTTGTAGGGGGTCATATTGGGTTCCTTAAAGTTGGTAGGGAGCCGGATGGCCTGAATCTCCCTCACAAAGGGCGACTCATGGTCAAATTCTTCCTCAAAGACCTGGCTGCCTGATGCGATGACGATCTTGCTTCGCAGGTTCCTCATTTCCGTGTCCAGGTCCTGCCTCCTCTTGCTTAGAGAGTCCCTCAAAGCAGACAGGCTAATATCCGCCTTTCCCTTGCCCTCCCGAGGCGCCATAGGGGGCATGGTCCCTTTGTCCGCCCTCTTTTTATTGAGCTCCTCCCCTAAATTCGAAGGTGCTCTTTTAGAGGTGACCTCGTCCTCGTTGCGAGGGGCAGCGTTGGTCCTTGGCGCTGGTTTCTGTGCCTACTTAGGTGGTTCAGGGTGCTCGCATTGCTTCGCTCGGGGGGTGTTACTGGTAGAGTGTTGGGTTCTCCCATCATCTACTGGTACGGTGGTCTCCACCCCCTCCTGGCCTTTCTCCTTCCTCTTAGGCAAGGTCACGCTCTATTTACCCTGCAACAGGCCATTCAGGACCTCTTGCATGTTCTCCAAGGTGGTTTCCAACCTTTGGTTCTTACGGTGGAGCTCACGTATTTCCTCTTCATAGAATCGAGATTTCGAACTCGAGCTCACGGAATGGACCCGGGGATGCTTATCATGCCTACGGGTATAGGGGCCCGGGTCCTGCCGTCCGGAGTTCGGTACTTGCGGTGGTTTTGGGAGAGGGAACTCATTAGCATTTCCCTGTGGTGCTCTTGGAGGACTTTCTCCAGGTGGAGCGGCCGGTGACGAGGCCACTCTATCACCTCCGTGAACCTCAGGGTCCTTCGGGGGCTCCACGTCTCTGGGTGGAGGAGGGTCCTTCATGGAGGCCTTCAACTGGACTCCGCTCAGGTGGACCTCTACCTCCCGTGGCTCCCTGGGTCGTTTTGAACGTCTCGGCATTTCTTCTTGCCGGAAGTAATGGTATAACAGTAGCTTGGAAATAACGTTCCCACAACTGGCGCCAAACTGTTGACGGTGAGAACTCGTCAACTAAGTTGAGTTGGAAAAAATTATCAAGTAAAGATAGTCAATAAAAAAGCTGTAGAAATTTAAGTAATAACTCAAGAACAGTGATAGAACAACAATGGAGAAATCACTCTTTCATTCACTCTCAAGCACTTGCTACAGTAAATTTTCCAACCCCCTTTCAGGTGGAGTTAGAGTCCATTTTATAGTAGGCTCTAATGGCCTTGGGTACATGGCAGTCCAAGAGACCTAGTGGTACATAAGTACTCTGTCAGGAGAGTGGTTTCAGAGGTTGTGGTCGTGCATCTAGTACAGGGGCAGGCGTCAGGAAGATGTCTCCACTACTTGTCCGTACCCATGTTAGAGGAGTGGTAACATACATAGCGGCCCAGGTGGTAGTGGTGTCGACTCTGACTCCTGGCCGTAGACGTACGGGCCATAACTCTTATCCCAGCAGTCCCACTCCCCCACTAGTACGGGTGTCCGTACTCAACATACAGGGTCTTAACGGCCGTACCCAGTGCCAGGTCGTGCAAGTATATTCCATTCGACTCGCTCCGGAGCCTCTAAGCATTGGTGTCTCATGGTATAGGGAATGGGACACTAGTGCACATAATGGTCGTGGTGTGAAGTGGGGGCTCTCGGGTCCTCGGCACGAGATTCCTAAAGCACCCCGAAGCCACCTACAAGCATGGGTGATAGGCACGTGGCCTCGCCAGATGTCGAAGGGTGTGAGGCGAGATGCCTCCCTCACGAGCCCCTTCGCGAGGCCTCGTTCATGCGGCCTCTCCCAAGCTGCCTACGACGCCCCTTTGCGAGGCTTCCCTCGCGTGGCCTCTCCCAAGCTGCCCCCGACGCCCCTTTGCGAGGCTTCCCTCGCGTGGCCTCTCCCAAGCTCCTCACGTAGCCCCATCGTGAGGCTTCCTTCGCGTGGCCATCTGATGGCGTGGCTGAGCGGGGTGGATGGTGTCTCGCGCCTGGGTGGACGAACAAGGCATGGTCGAGCGAGACGGGTGGTGTCTCGCGGCTGGGCATGGCCTAGCGACGCGGGTGATGCTTCTCAGCTGGGCATGGCCGAGCGAGGCGGGTGATGTCTCGCGGCTGGGCATGGCCGAGCGAGGCGGGTGATGCTTCGCGGCTGGGCATGGCCTAGCGAGGCGGGCGATGTGCGCCTGGGGCATGGCCGAGCAAGGCCGTCGATGCGCGCCTGGGGCGTGGCCGAGCGTGGCCGTCGATGCGTGCCTGGGGCGTGGCCGAGAGAGGCCATCGATGTGCGCCTGGGGCGTGGCTGAGCGAGGCCGTCGATGTGCGCCAGGGGCATGGCCGAGCGAGGCCGTTGATGCGCGCCAGTGGCGTGGCCGAGGGAGGCCGTTGATGCGCGCCAGAGGCGTGGCCGAGCGAGGCCGTTGATGCGTGCCAGGGGCGTGGCTGAGCAAGGCCGTTGATGCGCGCCTGGGGCGTGGCCAAATGAGGCCGGAGGTGCATGCGCGAGGCAGGCCGAGCGGGGCCGTGGTGATGCGGCTGGGATCTCATGCCTCACAAGTTGATGTGAGGCTGCTACCAAAGGACGATGGCCCGAGCGTCCCGCCGCTCAGACATGCATTTAGGCCTTTAAGGAACCTTAGCACACGCCTTGGACCCTTTATGGGCATGGAATATTGAGCGTCCACATAAGGCATTTTGTGTTAAATGCTTAATTTTACAGAATTGGGGAATTTTATTCCATAAATGGACCTTAGGTTAAATTGTAATGTGTCACATTTAATTTAATTATTATGTGTTAAGTTTTGTTTTTAAAACTTTTTAAGAGTGAAAAAGGTCATAGAAAAGTGATTAAGCTTTAATCACATTTGATTAATGTTAATGACACAAAGTGACATAAAGTAAAAACACTCAAGTGTTTTAGATATTTTTAGAGTTGTATAAGCTCTTCCAACCCCCCAAAACTGACCTCCATTCTCTCCTCTCACTCTCATCTTGTTCAAAAATTTCCTCTCAAGTTTTCTCATCATTTTCAACTAACCCAAGCCCTAAGAAACCTTGGAAGCTTAAGTATTGATCTTGGAAGAGTTTCCCTAAGGTAAAAGTTTCAAAAACTTGACATTTGTAAAGTTTTTAACCATAGATCTTTCAATAACTAACTATATATGTTGTTGGGGGAATTGGTTTAAGGTTTTGAAAGAGTTTTGAAGGATCTAAAGCTAGTAGAAACATCAAAAACCCAAACAAAAACAACAAGAGGTAAAAAGTTTACTTTTTATGGTTGTTTTTGTATAGTTTTATTTTAAAGTATTATTTTGTGTATATAATGCTTAAAGTTTCTTGTTGGTGATGTAATAAGGCTATGGTAGTTGCTTGATAATTTTTATGATGCTTGTATGTTGATTTTTGAAAATAGGGACCCAAAATCCCTAAGGGTTTTGTTGAAACCCCTAAAACAAAAATACAAGTTTTGAGCCGTGACTTCAATGTGGTCAAGCATCTACTATAAACTGATTTTGTAAAAATAAATTGTACTGTGATATTTTTGAGATGGAGTACATAAATTTAAGCTTTTGAAACACTAAAAAACGTTTAGAAATTAGTGAGTTATTGTATTTTAAAGTTTAGGTAAAAAACTGTTTTTTTCGTATTCTTAATTTCGGGACTAATTTTGGACAGCCACTGTACTGGGAAAATAAACCCAGTTTTTTTTAAAAATTTTGGTGAACATATTCTTGGCATAACCTAGTATTCCACTGTAAAACTTGGTAACAGAGTACTGAACGGTTTGAGAGTTATTAAGTACCAAAGTTTGGGAAAAATAAGGACCTGAAAATAAGGTTATTTTTACCTCATTGTTTGGAAAATATTTTCACCAATAAAAAATGCTCCTTTTCCACTAATATTTTACAAAGACCTAAATGGTATACCAAACATGGAATTGAGAAATTTTGGTAGTGATTGGGTATGTAAATTTAAAGTTATGACCTAACAAAGTATGTAGTTAAAAATGTGAAAAAATGATGTTTTCACACTTAGTGCAAAAGTGGGATTTTGGAACTTAAGATAAAAGTACATTTTTGCATATTGCAAGATAAAATCTTGGTAAGTCTTAAAAACATTTTGACCTAAAATACCACTTTGAGATTAGTGAGAATTATTTTTATTAAATAATTTTTATTCTTTCTAAAAATTAAAGATTTAATTTATTAGTAAGTTGATAAATAAAAAGAGGGTTTAAAAATCCTATATTTTGATAAAATAATTAAGTAAATTATTTTTCTAGTAAGCAAACTTGATTAATTGACATATGAGAATTAACTGGTCAAGATATGAAATTATTAACGGTTTCTGCTAATTAAGTTAAAATTAGGTGATTTTCTTAAAATAGATTTTAGAGATTAAAACTTTAAAAAATAAAAGGAAAATTAAGATATTATTTTCTTGAAAAATAATTTAGGAATTTAATTAGTATTTCGGGATATAATACCAGCTAACATCTTCTATATATTTAACTAACATGTTTAAAGTACGGGATAATAGCGATACTTTTAAAGAATTAGAATTTTAGCGGATTGTGGGAAAATACTATTGTGATACCCGAGCCTAGGTATCGAGACCATAGGATAGGTCTCCTCGAGACTTAGGGTTTAGTCTAAAACATTTTTCTATGAATTTCTTGAATGGGTTTAAAACCAAATAAGGATCCTAAATCCTTACAAATGATTTTCAAAATGACCAAACTTCCCAAAATAATAATAATGAATTATGAGTGCCACAATTAATCTAAGTATACTGTATAGATAACTATAGTATTAGCTAAGCGTAACTGGACTGTACATTGGAGGGTGAAATCCTATTGAGAGCTAAGGACTCCAAGTAAGTCAACTTCTATTGTGTGGCTACAACATGAAATGACTATTGTATTGTATGTTAGTATAGAGACACATGCACATATATACACTATCGTGGAAAGTTTGCATAGAGATGTTAGTAAAGTAGGTGATGATTCAGAAAATATGAATGGTAGACATCTGTCATATCTGAGAAGGCTGATCCCCATCACAGTGCTTGTTTGATTTTAAAATGTCCAGTTCACTACCGTGATGAGTGGAGAAGAGGTGAGGATTGGTTGTTTAAACCTAGGGGTGCTAAAATGAATGGGGCCTAGGGGCCCTCACCGTCAAACTGATTGATTGATTTTATTATGTCCGGTTAATTACCATAACGTGTGGCCAAGAGGTGAGGATTGATGGTTTAAACCTAGGGGTGCCAAAATGAATGGGACCTAGGGGCCTTCATGCTTACTTAATCATTGATCTTATGACTTTGATCTACACCTTGATACCAAAATGTTATCCAGATTTCCGGATAGCGTTTAGATTGATGTCCTCGGGGAAGCAGAATTATCGATGTCTTTCACGGTAGGTGACCAGAGCACGCGGATGGACAGAAAGGCTTCGCCTCTCCTGTTTAGTGTCCGGATTACTCTTCCAAGCAAACACGACACGGAAACTCGTCAACCCTCTCGGACTCCCGAAGGGGTATCCTTCGGGGAAGCTCCTTCCAGGAGAAGCTCTTCGAGTGTTCTTCGCGGAAACGGTTCCGTGCTTCGCACGGAACAACACCAAGCGGTCGAGTCATGGAGGAGGCATATTTGGAATGATATCCACCTGACACAGGATCCCGCCTGACACACCCGACAGGTCAAAGCCGCACACATCCCAGCACGCCTAAGGGTACCTTTTCGCCTACTGTTCCGCTGACAACTTGGAAAAGACGGCTGACTTTGTGTGTTCCCCATACTTTCACGTAAATATACCCACATAGAGTCTTGTAGCCATGCTACTACAGTAATTGTATCCCCTATTTATGGCTGGTGTAATTAAGACTCATGTAGGTAGAGAAAAACCGTAATCCAAAAACCCTAGCTATAAAGACCCCTTCATTTTACAAGAAGAGGGACGGCCAACAGATCACATAGCAAAAACTCTACAAAAACCTCTCTAGCTTCATCTTCTTCAAGAGAACCCGAGAGAAACACTGTGAGTGTGTGAAGTTCTTGTACACCAGCCATCTTACTGTAGTCCTTTCCAAGTATAATAACATCGACTCGTGGACTAGGGCTTGTTAACGCCTGAACCACGTAAAAACACTGTTTGTTTAGTTATATTTCAGCACTTCTACAGTCCTTATCTTTTTATTATTCTGTTTGTATTCGTTTCCGAAAAACTCGGTAAACATTTTGGTGCTTTCATTGAGAGCTGTAGGAAGTTGTTAGTCAGCTCTTTTTCTGTGTACGTTTTTTGTATTCACTTCGTGCTAAAGAGATGGTGACTACGAGAAAATCCGCAGTTGACAAAAATGCTAGGGTCAACCCCGATACTGTGATGGAAGATGCGGTGCAAACCGAACCCCTGGACTACCAAGGTGAAGACCCGACATCCCGCCAGGATCGGGTCAGTACCGAAGATACGACACACCTAGAAGACGAAGAAGAGTATGTCCAAGACGGTTATTACAAGGACGGCTGCTACTATGAGAAGGACCCAGAACTGGTCCAAGTAGCCGAAGAACTGGAGGTCACCAAAGCCAAGCTTGCTGAGCAGGAGCGCCTCTCCGAAAAAATGCAGCGCATGATGGAGCGCCTCCAAAGCAAGTTCGGAGACCTAGGCGACTCGGACGAGGACGCCTCTGTTTTAGGTGGTCCTGATGCCGCTATGCCGGATCCAGCCGCTGCTGGACCATCCAAAGCCGCCCCTAACAAGGGCAAAGAAAAAGTTGGAGAGCCTGTACGCTCTGACGCCCCTGCACCTCCTAAAGGCGTGAATCACCAGGCCAACTGCCCCCCCGCGCGCAGAAGGTCTCTGGCGCTCCTAAGCCCAGACGTCCTTCAGCCCCAAGGGGGCACTCCGTGCCTAAAGGGCCCGGTGCTAAGGCACCCAGGCCTAGGGGAAGGAACAACCGCCCCAGTGATTCCGTCAACCAGGACGGTCGGGCTGTGAACTCGCACTCCGAAGACAGTTGGTCCACGGTGGACCTAAGAAGAAGGTTGGAGGCCAAGTATGAAAAGGCCAAAGGAGAAAAGGCCCGGCCTCGCGGGGATGACCTCCGAAATCATATTAACGACAAGCTCCGGGGACGTGACCTCCCGGAGAGTGATACGAAGAGGCTCGAGGAACAGATTGCTGCCTTGACCAAGCTGGTCCGGAAGCAAAGTGGGGCCCTGTCAGACTCTGAGGAGGAAGACCCGGAACCATGTATTCGGAGGATCGCGGAAACGTCCCTCCCGGATAACTTCAAAATGCCTCACATAGAATTATATGATGGGAGGACGGACCCGCGTACCCACCTAGCTAAATACAACAAAATGATGCAAGTGGCGCGTGTCAGTGAAGACGCCAAATGCATGTGCTTCTCACTCACCCTTACCAAGTCCGCGGAGGACTGGTGGAAAAGATTAGCTCCCGGATCAATCCACAGTTGGAAGGAGCTACAGTCCGCATTCAGGAGGCAGTTCATTGTTGCCCGCGACCACGACATGGAGGTTGGTTCCTTAAGCAACATCAAGCAGCAACCCAAAGAGAACCCGAGAGAAACACTGTGAGTGTGTGAAGTTCTTGTACACCAGCCATCTTACTGTAGTCCTTTCCAAGTATAATAACATCGACTCGTGGACTAGGGCTTGTTAACGCCGGAACCACGTAAAAACACTGTTTGTTTAGTTTATTTCAGCACTTCTACAGTCCTTATCTTTTTATTATTCTGTTTGTATTCGTTTCCGAAAAACTCGGTAAACACAAAATAACACTATATCTCACTTCCCAAGTGTTTAGAAAAGCTTAGATTGGAAAAACTTTTAACCCGAAACCCAAGTGTTTCTCTCTATAGTAACTTGAGCAGCTTGGAGGCTCTGAAGAATGCTTGAATGATGAGTGAAATGGTTGAGTACTAGTTCCTATTTATAGAGTTCAAGGAGTGAAACTAAACCCTTTTAAGTTTAATAAATAAATGAATATAAAATTAAAAAGATTTGAATTTTCGTTCAATAGACGCCCAGAACTCGGTCAAAATCGTTCAAAGATAGGTCCAAGTGGTTTAGGCTATTTAAAAATTTAAAAATCCTCAAGATTTAAAAATGCCCTCCCAGGGGCAATATATTGCCTACCTTGGGCGATATATTGCCTTAGACCATTTTCCCGAGCCCCGTTTGTTCATTTGTGCGAAGTCGACGTGTTTTCCGTATCTCACGTAGGCGATATATCGGCCCCTATAGCTGCGATATATCGGCATACATTGATATATCAAACACGTATTTGCACTTTTCAGCATAATTTGAATTGATTAAACAACTTTGACTGAGTCTAACCGTGATCCTAACAGCTGCTGGAAAGTTCTAGAGCTTCTAGGTCTTTCTTTTATTAAAACTATTCATCAAAAATACTTAAATCCTTAATAAACATGATTATGACAAGTGTCATGCTCTTATTATTTATATCTAAACCTTATGTTATAATTAATATTTCTAAACTATAGATTAAACTTATAAAATCCATAACTGTTGCTATGAGTTTCCAACTAAGTCCCGGTTTGAACCAAAATCCACGGAAACTAACATACTACAAACTACTACTACTATCTTGCTAAGTAAAATTCTAGGACACTACAATCAACCACTCCCAAGTGGCACGATGCCATTTGGGTAATCGTAGATAGGCTGGCTAAGTCTGCTCATTACTTTCTGATCAGAGTAACTTATGGGGCACATAAGTTAGCAGATATTTACATTGTAAAAATAATGAGACTGCATGGTGTACCCAACTCCATCGTATCAAATTGCGACAGATGTTTCACCTTGGCATTCTAGGGTAGAATTCAAATGAGGTTGGGTACTAAACTGAAGTTTAACACTTCTTTTCACCCAGAAATAGATGGCCAAAGAGAATGAACAATTAAGACCCTGATCCTCAACTCTACTATGAGGAGAAGTCGGTGATGATTCTGGACCGAAAGGAAAAAGTGTTGAGGAACAAGACTGTACCGTTGGTAAAGGTGAACTGGTGTAACCATGGCGTTGAAGAGGCAACCTGGGAAGCAAAAGACAAGATGAGGGAGTTGTATCCTCGTATGTTTTAAGATTCGAGGACGAAACCTCTATAAATTGTAGGTATTGTAACGCCCTGCGTTTCGGGTACCTCTAAACGACTCAGGTCGGCATTTTTCCACGAGTTAAGAATATTATTTTAAATAATATTATATTTGTTTGGAATTTATTTCCATGAGTTATTGCTAGACAAATTATGAATTTTGTGATTAAAAGTCAAGATAAGACTTTCGGTCTTGGACCGACACAAAATCCCTAATCGGGTAAAAATCTCAGAAAATTAAATGAAAAACTATGGAAAATATATTTTGGGCATAAAATACATTCATAAAAATTAAAGTTTGTTCAAAAACAATAAACGAAAGCGGAAATTGAAATTTTAGGGCGTTTTGTGTTAAAATGCTTAATTTTACCGAATTGGGAATTTTTTTTCCATGAATGGACCTTAGGTTAAATTTTATTGTGTGATTAATTAAATTAAATTTGAGAGACATTTAATTTAATTATTCTGTGTTAAGTTATATATATATTTTTTAAAAAAACTTTATATGAGTGAAAAGGTTATAGAAAGTCATTTTGGAATTTTCTTCTTAGGAAATCGTTATTAACCATTACAAAAAAATAATAATAACATAAATAAAATAAATAGTGGCCGGCCATGTGAAGGAAATAAATTGGGTGGACGAAATTGTTTTAGTTTTAATCCCCATTTAAATTAGGGTTAATGGCATCAAGTGGTCATAGTAAAAACACTCAATTGTTTTAGATATTGTAGGGTAGTCTAAATTCTTCCATCCCCCCAAAACCGACCCCCCCCCCCCCCCCCCCCCTCTCACAAATAAATCTCATCTTGTTAAAATATTCTCTCTCAAGTTTTCTCTACCTTTTCAACCATCAAGAACATTAAGTAAGCTTGGAAGCTTAAGCTTTGGTCTAGGAAGAGTTGCCTAAGGTAAAGTTTCAAACTTTGTAAAGTTTTTAACCATAGACTATATATGATGTTGGGGGAGTTGGTTAAGGTTTTGAAAGAGTTCTAAAGGATTCAAAGCTAGTAGAAATATCAAAACCTAAAGCAAGAACAACAAGAGGTAGAAAGTTTCCTTTTATGGTTGTTATTGTATGGTTTTTATTTTTTTTAGCATTATTTTGTATATTTAATGCTTAAAGTTTCTTATTGGTGATGTAATAAGGCTATGGTAGTTGCTTTGTAATTTTTATGATGCTTGTGTGTTGATTTTTGAAAATAGGGACCAAAATCCCTAAGGGTTTTGTTGAAAACCCTAAAACAAAAAATCAAGTTTTGAGCTGTGACTTCCAAGGGGTCAAGCGTCCACTGTATATTTATTTTGTAAAATTAAATTGTACTATGATGTTGTTGAGATGGAGTACATAAAAATGAGCTTTTGAAACACTCAAAAACATTTAGAAATGAGTGAGTTATGCTATTTCAAAGTTTAGGTAAAAAACTTTTTTTTTTCGTATTCTTAAATTCGGGACCATGTTTGGACAGTTACTGTATAGGTCAAATGAACCCTGTTTTTTCTAAAACTTGGTGGACATATTCTTGGCATAACCTGGTAACAAAATAATGAACATTTTGGGAGTTATTAAGTGCCCAACTTCAGAAGAAAAAAAAATGAGGACTTGAAAATAAGATCATTTTTACCTCAATGTTTGGAAAATATTTTCACCAATAAAAAATGCTCCTTTTGACCTAAGATTTTACAAATACCTAAAAGGCATACCAAATATTGAATTGGGAATTTTTGGTAACAATTGGGTATGTAAATTTCATGTTATGACCTAACAAAATATGTAGTTAAAAATGGGAAAATAAGGATTTCACACTTAGTGTAAAAATGGGATTTTGGAACTTAAGATAAAAAGTACATTTGTGCTTGTTGCAAGATAAAAAATTGGTAATTCTTAAAAACATTTTGACCTAAAATACCACTTTGAGTTTAAGTGAGAATTATTTTATTAAAGAATTTTTATTCTTTCTAAAAATAAAAGATTTAATTTATTTATAAGTTGATAAATTAAAAGAGGGTTTAAAAACCCTATATTTTGAGAAAATAATTAAGTAAATTATTTTTCTGGTAAGTAAACTTGATTAATTGACTTCGAAAAATTATCTAGTCAAGATAAGAAATTATTATTAGTTGTTTTGCTATTTAAGTTCAAATTAGGCTATTTTCTTAAAATCGTTTTTAGAGTTAAAACCTTAAGAAAAATTAAAGGAAAATTAAGAGATTATTTTCTTGAAAATTAATTAAGGAGTTTGATTAGTAGTTTCTAGATATAATACTGGCTAAAATCATTTATATATTTAATTGCCTGTTGAAAGTATGGGTTAATAGCATAACTTTTAAAGAATAAGATTTTTAGCGGATTGTGGGAAAATACTATTGTGATACCCGAGCCTAAGTATCGAGACCATAGGCTAGGTCTCCCCGAGACTTAGGGTTTAGTCTCAAATTTTTTAGTACGAATTTCTTGAATGAGTTTAAAACCAAATAAGGATTTGTAATCCTTACAAGTATTTTTTTAAAAATGACCAAACTGCCCAAAATAATAATAATGAATTATGAAGTTCCATAATTAATCCAAGTATATTGTATGGATAATTACAGTATTGGCTAAGCATAACTTGACTATACATTGGAGGGTGAAGTTCTGCTGCGTGCTAGGGACTCCAAGAATGTCAACTTCTATTGTGTGACTACAACATTAAACGAATGTTGTATTGTATGTTAGTATAGAGACACATGCACATATACATACACTGTCGTAGAATGTTTGCATGGAGACGTTAGTCTAGTAGGTGCTGATTCAGAAAATATGAACGGTAGATATCCGTCATATCCAAGACAGCTGAACCCGGTCACACTGCTTGTTTGATTTTATTATGTCCGGTTCACTACTGCAACGAGTGACCAAGAGGTGAGGATTGCTGGTTTAAACCTAGGGGCGCCAAAAAGAATTGGACCTGGGGGCCCTGATGCTTACTTAATCATTGAATGGTTAGAACCCGAGCAAGTGCTCTAATAAGTTATTCCCAGATAGTAGCCGTGAATATTGGCCATTCAGTAAGAGTTCCTAGAGATTCTAGGGGTTGCCAAGTTTGAGTGAGGCTGAACACCCTAGGGGCAATTGCTCACCAGCACAACTGATTAACATAAAAATCTCTGTAAACCCGTGTAACTTTGATTACACTCTTGATTAGTAGCAATGCCCTAGGTAACTTGATGGTTACCCTTGTGAGGGATTTACTCTTGGATAAGTAGCGATGCCCTAGGTAACTCGATAGTTAACCTTGATGGGGATATTTATTGGCTAGTTCTTAGTGTTGAGACTCGGTTCTCTCTTACAGATTGGCAATTATGTTGGAGGGCGTGATACGCCTGAATTGTGTGAAATTTTCAAGCGTTGGTCTGGAATTATATTGTGATATATTATATATGATTGCTTTGGAATTTTCTATGTGCAGGGATTTATCTATTTATCTGTAGTAGTTTGTCGTTTGTTATCAGGCATGACCATAACTTTGCCAAGATGCGGTTGCGTTCTTGAAATTGATTGTTTAGGGTCCAAGTGGATCCAGAACCCTAATTCTGTTAAGATATTGTTTCCAGTGGTCAGTGACCACTTGTCTTCTCTCCATGCTTTTGTTTTAAAGTTGAACTTACTATGCGTTTTTGCTTACCTAGTTGTTTCTTGTTGTAGGTCAGAACAAGGGCAGGGCAGAGAAGTGAGCATTGGAGTCTACCTTGTGAATGTACATGTGGATCGACCTTTTTGGGACTTCGTTTTGATTTTTTTTGGAAATGTTGTGTTATTTTCATATACTAGGCTCACTTTACTATTTATAAACTATGTTTGGATTAAATATTAAGTATGGCCATATGACTTTTAAAAAGTTTTTTTATACGGGTTTTTGAGACATTTTGTTAAATGAACCCGTTTATATTTCCGCATTATCGAGTCTTGAAAATCTGGGTCGTTACAACGACAAGGATTTAGAGGGAGTCTAAACTTGTATAAGTAAATTTCTCATTGTATTATTGAAACTTTACTAATTGATTTTTTCTCTAGGCATGGCCCCGTGGACTAGGTTTTCTGAACCACGTAAAAAAGATCTTGTTTCATGTTACTTTTAGTTTATTTACTTTCTATTCATATATTCTGATTCATCAGCAATCTATCCAGATTCATCACGATATCTATCTGATCAAACAATTGTTTAACTATTCCACATTAATTAAATTGTTTGTTAAATTCAGTTGATAATTTTAAAAAAATGAATTTCAGTTTAGTTATTTAAATTTTTTATTCAAAATATTACACAAAAAAATATTTCACATCCCAAATATTTATTTGGAGGATTTAACATTTAAGTGCATGCATGTTTCACAAAAAATATATTTGAGTACTTGTGTTCTTACTTTGGAAGCAGTACCTTAATCTTATGAAAAATCTATGAATGACACTATACCATTAGGCCATAATGCTATAAAATATTGAACATAATACTAAATATCAATATTATTTATACTAACTTTAAATCATAGAAAAAGTATGACTAATTATATATATAATATTAGCAAAAATAAATAATGATAAAGAAGATGATAGAAGAACATAAATTACTCAAATGTATAAACTTTAAAGACACATATATTGAATCAAAATATAAATAACATCACATTGCATATGGCATCATCCCTACCTTCCAAGGACTATTAGCCATTCTGCTCATCAATCTCATAAAAATTCTATAAAGAAATATGCGAAGAAAAATGATGTGATTCTAAATGATTTGAACCCTAATAAACATAATGAGACCCAAAAGTCAATTTAGAACAAGGATGCCTTGGATCGTTCTAAAATTAGATTCTCAAAAAAAAAAAAAGAACCTTTATTCATTATCTATAAAGAGATAAGAACCAAAGGTATAAGAAGGATATAAGATGCTGCACTCAAAAAATGAGAAGGATTGTGAGTGATAAGTCAAGAAACGAACACCACAAGAAAGATCTTGATAAGTTCTAAGAAGTTCTTTGACGAACCAAAGAGAAAACACTCTCCAAAATATATTAATTCCAATAATCTACTTTGCAATCTTATATCTCCCCTATTTATACTTGGAACATCCCACCAAGAATAAGAAAAACCACATTTAAAGCATTAAATTGATACATGCATCAATATAGACCGAATCCCTTCAATTCTAGACTCTTAGTATTCTAGAAAGTGTCTAAATGGCTAAATACAAAAAATCTAACATTAACCAGTCTAAATTTAACTAAATTTCTTAAATAAAACATAACTATATATGCCCATAAATCCTCTACACTCAAAGGCCACGTTTTTTAAAGTTAACCATCCACTTTAAATAGCCTCAATAACATTGAATAGACATTGATCTCCATTTTGACTAATTTTGGACTTTATCTTTTCATAATAAAATCATATTTCTTGGACTAGTCCATTAAGTGCTTCTTTAAGCCTTCTAGCTCTTGCTCTTGTAATTGGCCCAATTGGAGCTTGCAGTGGCTCTTTTAGTATTGCTCCTTCATTCTCATCATTCCCTCCCTCCTGAAAAGGATTTGTCCTCAAATCTTCAACTACATAAAAAATGAGACAAATCAAAAACATTAAAACTTGCACTCACATTATACTCACCTGGAAGGTCTAACTAATAGGCATTGTCATTGACCCTTTCAAGCACTTGAAATGGTCCATCAACCCTTGGAAGAAGTTTAGATTGTCCTTCAATAAGAAAATGATCCTTTCTCATATGCACCCAAACCCAATAATCAGGTTCAAATACAACTTTCTTTCGCCCCTTGTTGGCTTGGGCTGCATATTGTTCAGTCCTCCTCTCAATGTTGTGTCGAAAGTTCTCACGAATCTTTTTAACAAAATAAACTTTCTTTTTGCAATCCAAGTTAACACACTCAGTCAAAGGCAATGAAGTTAAATCCAAATGAGTTAATGGATTAAACCCATATAGAATTTTAAAAGGTTAAAACTTAGTTCCAGAATGCACACTCTTATTATATGAAAACTCTACATGTGGCAAGCAACCTTCCAATGTTTTCAAGTTCTATTGTATTATGGCATGCAACAAAGTAGATAATGTTCTATTAACCACTTCAGATTGACCATCAGTTTATGGGTGACAAGTAGTAGAAAATAAAAGCTTAGTACCCGGCTTTCCCCACAAAGCCTTCCGAAAATAGCTTAAGAACTTTGCATCTCTATCTTAAACAATGCTCTTGGGCATGCCATGCAATCTTACGATTTCCATGAAAAAAAAATCAACAATATGTGATGTATCATCAGTTTTATGACAGGGAATGAAATGTGCCATTTTTTAAAACCTATCTACAACCACATATATGGAGTCCTTATCTTTTCTAGACCTAGGTAAATGCAAAACAAAGTCCATAGATATGTCAATCCAAGGTTCACTAGGAATAGGCAAATGAGTATACAAACCATGAGGCTTAACTTGAGACTTAGGTTTTCTACATGTAACACACTTCTCACAAATTCGTTCAACATCTCTTTTCATATGAGGCCAAAAAAAATGTTCATCCAAAATGTCCAATGTCATAGATACACCAAAATGCCCCATCAAACCACCCCCATGAGATTCTTTAACAAGCAAGTCATGCAATGAAATTTTAGGCACACATAGCTTATTTTCACTAAACAAAAACCCAACATGTGTAAAGAATATTTCAAAAGCTTCTTTTCATACACATTGAATACATTAGAAAAATCGCAATCATCAACGTACAACTCTTTAATGTATTCAAAACCAATAAATTTTGCATCTAAGATAGAGAGTAAAACATACCTGTGAGATAAAGAATCAACCATAATTTTTTGATTACGTTGATTGTAATTAATGACATAAGGAAATTTTTCAATGAACTCAACCCATTTGTCATGTATTTTATTTAGCTTTTGTTGATTCTTCAAATGATTTATAGATTCATGATCAGTGTGAATCACAAACTCTTTTGGCCAAAGGTAGTGCTGCCAAGTATCCAATGCCATAACCAATGCATACATCTCCTGTCATAAGTAGGATAATTTAAGGCTACTCTACTTAAATATTCACTGAAGTATGCAATAGGATGACTGTCCTACATTAGAACAGCTCCAATACCTATTCTTGCAGCGTCACACTTAATCTCAAAAGTTTTAGTGAATTTAGGTAAAGCAAGCAAAGTCGCATTAATTAATTTTTCTATAATTAAATTGAATGCCTTCTCTTGGTCATTACCCCACTTAAAACCAAAATTGTTTTTAATAACTTCAGTCAAAAGTGTGACTAAGCTACTAAAATCTTTCACAAATCTTTGATAAAAACTAGCCAACCCATGGAAACTTTTAACATTACCCACACTTGTAGGTCTCAGGCAGTCTTGAATTGCACTCACCTTTTCTTCATCCACTTCAATTCCTTTGTCACTAACAACAAAACCAAGAAACACAAGCTTATCAGTACAGATAGTACACTTTTTGAGATTAGCAAACAACTTTTCTTTTATTAAAACATCTAAAAACATGTTTTAAATGCTCAACAAGATTATCAAAGTTTTTCTTATAAATCAGGATATCATCAAAATACACAACACAAAATTTTCCAATAAAAGCACGCGCAAAACATGATTCATTATTCTCATGAAAATACTAGCTGCATTAGTTAATCCAAATGACATTACTAACCACTCATATAAACCATGTTTTTTTTAAAGACAGTTTTCCATTCATCTCATTTTCTCATCCTAATTTGATGATATCTACTTTTAAGATCAAATTTGGTAAAACACACGAACCATGAAATTCATCAAGCATATCATCTAATCTAGGAATAGGAAACCTATACTTTACAGTGATTTTGTTGATGGCTTGACAATCAACACACATCCTCCATCATCCATCCTTCTTAGGAACAAGCAACACTGGAACCGCCCAAGGACTCATGGTCTCATGCACATGCCCATTCTCCATGAGCTCACCAACTTGCCTTTGAAGCTCTTTTGTTTCCTCAGAATTGCTCCTATAGGCTGGCCTATTTGGGATTGTTGCTCCAGGGATAAAATTAATCTGATGCTCAATTCCCCTTATTGGCAGTAAACCATTGGGTACCTCTTCAGGAAATACATCATCAAAGTCCGATTAAAGAGAAAAAAACAACACTAGGCAAGGAACCATTACGTTCATCAGTATATAAACAAACCTCTTTGTACAAAAGTACAATCATAGACTGGTTTGTCAACAAAGCTCTTTGATCTTTCTTTTTTTGTACAAAGAAATTAATTTTTTCCCTCTCTTTTCTTTCTTCGTTAGCCAATATTTCCTTCTCTTTTTATGTACCTTTTTCTCTTCTTTTAATCTATGCCTTTCTTGTTTTTGTATTATCAGTCACTTTTTTTAACCTCACTTGATCTTCATACACTTGTTTTGGAGTTAATGGTACAAGAGTGATTGATCTTTCATTGAATACAAAGGGGTATCTATTAGAATAACCATCGTGAGTAACATGTGTATCAAATTTCCATGGTCTTCCCGAAAGAATATGTGATGCATGCATTGGAACCACATCACATAAAACCTCATCTTTGTATTTCCCAATTGAGAATGACACCAAAACTTGCTTGTTCACCTTAATTTCTCCACAATCATTCAACCATTGTAGCTTGTATGGTCTAGGATGTTTCAAAGTTGGTAAATTCAATTTTTGCACCAAACTAGTGCTAACCACATTAGTACAACTTCAACCATCTATAACCATGCTACGTACCTTTTCGTTGACATGACATTTAGTATGAAAAATATTTTCACGCTGTAGCTCCTCATCTTCCTTTACTTGTACATTTAGAGCTCTCCTTGAAAAAAAAAGATCTCCATCAAATGGACACTCAATATCACTTGCATCCCCCAATGGTTGCATAAAATCATTATCGGACTCGCCTTCGGTCTCAACATTGCCATTTTCTTTCAAAATCATCACTCTTTTATTTGGACACTACCCCTTCTGAAACATTTAAAGCATTTAACATCTATTTTTCTAGAAGGTTAGGAAGCAGTTTTACATTGGTTATGGTTGCCTCCATTTTTTTTGTCTTTGGGAGCTTCAACCTTGTTCTTGGATTGAGGTTTCTCATCCTTCTTGCTCCAATTTTGATTCCAAGTTGAAGAAGAACCAGAACTTTGACCCATCCTTGTGGAACCTTTCCTTTTCAATTGACGGTCCACCTTTATGGCCATATACAACATGTCATTCAACTTAACATAATGTTGTAGTTCCACCACGTTTGCAATATCACAGTTTAAACCAGCTAATAACTTGGCCATAGTAGCTTCTCGGTCCTCCTCCACGTTAGCCCTAATCATGGCTATCTCCATCTCCTTGTGGTAATCTTCAACACTTCTAGACCCTTGAGTGAGGCTTTGCAGCTTTTGAAATAAGTCCATGTAGTAGTGACTTGGAATGAATCTTATTCTCATGATAGCTTTCATTTCCCCCAAAGTCTCAATAGGTCTTTCACCATTTCGTCTTCTGCTCAAAGTCAATTGATCACACCAAACAATAGCATAGTCAGTGAATTCAATGGTAGCTAGTTTTTCCTTTTTCAACTGAGAATAGTTTACTATGAAACACCAACTTAACCTTTCTCTCCCACCCAAAATAAGCTTCAGGTTCATTTCCGTCTTGGAAGGATGGAATCTTCATTTTAATTCTTCTCAAATTGTTCTCAAATTGATCTCTAACTCTTCTACCTCCATTCCTATGAAAGTCATAATCCCGTGATCCGTAGGGGGAAAACTCGGTAAAAGCTGTGCAATCCCACATCGCCTAGGGAAGGTCAAGTGTGATGATTCTAAGACTGTGTAGGTATGGGACTACACAATTGAAGAGGACTTAAATGGATTGATGGGTATGTAGCGCACCGATTTTTTTTAATTAAATTTTGTGCTTTGTTTATTTAATTGTTAAGTGTTGTGAATTTTTTTTATTTGTTAGAATTCCTGGTAGAAATTGTTTGAATTTAATTGTTAATTTTTTTTATTTATTAATTTAATTTGTGAATAAATGAGTTTTGGTTGAATGCACCAAGGTGCATGGTAGGTAGTGATGCATCCTAGTAATTAAGTGTGTGCATGTGCATGGTTGCATGGTACACTTGCATATAATTTTCTACACACTTTTATTAGAATTATTTTAGTTAATTAAAATGAAAAAGAAAAAAAATTAAAGAACAGGAAAGGGATGTGGGTGTGTAAGGCTACAGTGAGGATTTCTTTCCTTTTTGGTTTGGAAATGGAGTGAGTTGATTGGATGACTATTATCTAAAATAGGAAAAGAGTTGTCATCTTTTATGCACTATTTATTTTCCTCCAATTAAGAAAATCAAATAAAAAATTAAAAATGAATGAAAATATAGACAAATAGGAAACTTGCCCTTTTTTTATTTGGTCTAATTATTGCCTTAGGTTAGATAAAAGGGAAAGAAAGAAAAGAAGAGGCCATATTGTGCATTGGAGCCGTCGGCCATAGAGAGAAAAAGGACGAGAGTGAACGCGAGAAGGGGAGAGAAGGAGAAAGAAAGGAAGAAAGAGAGGAGGAAGAAGAATGTTTTGAAAAATCTTGGTATGGTTTCATGTCTTGTTTGATCCTTGGTTTAATTTTCTATGTCAAAGGTTCTTCCCCTCAATCCTAATTTTTGTTTCTTCTTTTTCTTGTTATGGGGTTCGAAAACCCTAGGTTGTTCAAGAGTGATTGCTATTTTGGGTCTTGATTAAAAGCAAGAGAGGTAAAGGGGGTCTCTAATCCTGTTATTGTTACGATAACCTATATGATCTCTATTTTTTTTATTTTGATAAGCTGTTGGTTGTTGGAATGGATTTTTGCCTCTATGTATTTTGATTTTTCTCCATGTTTCTATTTCGTTATAAATCCATAGGAGCATGAAAGGAAATATGGATGTAGGTTTTGTATGAGTAGTTTTCTATAAAAGAATGGCTATGAAAATTTGTACTCTTGGTCTAGGCGTGTGGGCTTATGGATTGTGTGTGCTTGTGTATACTTGGGCATTTGGTGTATGTGGGCAAACATAAATAGAAATTTTTGACTTTACGTGAAGTATGTAATCTTATGGTTATATTCTCATGGTTATTTTAAATCGATGATTTGTGATTATTATTATTTTGTTATAGAGACGATGTATGATTTAAGATCGTTTGATTTATATATTTCATGCTAATGGTAATATTGGAATACTTAAAAGGTGTAGAAGCATGTTAAGGTCCATGAGGATGTGAATGAAATTTTTGGTATTTTTATGTTATGTCATGAGGGTTTCGATCTATAGGGAGATAATATGTTAATATGTGCATGCTAGGGTTTGTGTTTAAATTTGTGTTGATTAAACATGTATGATTATTGTATGAGTTTTGTGAAGCATGATGTAAAATGATGAATTTCACGATTGAATATGCTTACTGATTTTTGTGTTTAAGTGATGAGAAATTTGGTGAAATAATAATTTGCATGCATAAATGTTTTTGCAAGTGCTATGATGATTTTATGAAATTAAAAGGGCATTTTAATTTATATTAAAATAATATTTTTAATCAAATAAATACCTACTGTTTTTTTTTATATATTTTATAAAGAAAATATGAATTTTAATTCCAAGATGGTGATTTTTGAGGGTTTAATTTGTTGCTGGAAGTTTTTGTAAAAATTATGAAATGTCTTTTAAATGAAATGAAGTTTGTGTGTTTGTTGAAATAAATTAATACCTTAAAACTATATAAATATTAAAAATGATATTTTAAATGAAACCATGAATGTTCACATTTTAATAACTATGGTTTTCTTTATTTTAATTAAGAAAATTGTTGAGTTTAGATTCACTTGTGATTTTTAAACAAAATAAATGGTGGCTGAAAGTTTAGTTTAATAAATTAAAAATAACTATTTTGGTTATCACATATGAGTTTACACTACATAAATTAAGCCTTAAATAATACAAGCAAAAAATATTATTTTCTCACAGCAAATGTTGTAATTTTATTAATTTAAATAAAATGTTATTTTCTAAAGGAAACATGATATTTATAAGTACTTTTAGATAATTTCAAGCTTTTTTTACTTTTTATGCAATTTAAAAATAATAAATGGAATTATTACTTTTTTAAATGGTTAAATAAATTATTTTTATGAAATAAAAATAATGTCTTAAGAGGTTTAATCAACTTAAGAAATAACGGTGAGGAAATTATGTTGCTAAATCTTTATTATGAAAATGTTAGAAATAAGCGTGTAGAAATTATCATTTTTAACGTAACTTTTTAACAACGCTCCCATGTATGCATGTCGCATGCAAATGCACTTTTATGATAAATAATATGTCTATTATTCAACCATATAATTTTTACTTGAAAACCATGCATGGATAATAGGTAGAATTTGCATTATTCTTCTATGACTCTATGTAAAAAAATGTGTATGTTTGGAAATTATGTGTAAATTGCACCATATGTACATGGCCCATGCACACATGGGATATGTGAGTTGGGCACAAGAAAATCTTATGTAATGCTAAAGAATGCTATTTGATTATGGTTATAGGCTCGTTGTGAAGGATGTTCAATTTTTGCTTTGCTCGGACCTGAGGTAAGGAAGTTAGATAGAATTCTATTTATTTATGCTATTAACGGTAAGATGGGTTTGTTTGAGGTTAAATGTTATGTATGATGATGTACCATGTGATATGAAGTATGAAATGCTATTCTGAGATGATGCGATGAATTTGATGAATCATGTATTTCCTTTGTGTTGATATGCTGGATTGCATGTATTTTTGTATGTTGTATGAAATGCAAATGGTTGTTAGCGTGTTGAACGCGACACAACAAATGGGTTACTAAGGATATAAAGACGTAACCCGAGTTACTAAGGTACGATGTAACTCATAGGGTGGATGCACTGAGGTTATTCAAGGACCAGAGCCTCTTGTTTACTTCAAGATGTGACATGGACAAAAGAGGGGGGCATGTTCACAAGGATGTGATAATGATGTTTTATGATGATGATGTTTGAATATGTCAATGGTATATGATGCATGATAATGATGTATGATGTATAATGATGACGTTAAGTACGATGTATGGATATGATGTTGTATGAGTCTTAAGATATGATTATGTTTTTTGTTGTGTTTTTCTTTGTTTGTTGTTTGTACTTCCTTACTGGGCTTTTAGCTCACTCCCTTACTTCCCCCATTTCAGGTAATAAATAGGGTTTTTCTTTGGCACGCGTGTTGATGTGGGGAGTTCCGACGTCAGAGTGTGTACGACGTGGGGGTATCCTATGGGCGAGTAAACGATCAGCTTAAACGCTAATTTTGGTTTCAAAACTTATCAATGGGACTTGAACTATATTTATTTTTAAAAACGTTGCATGAGAACTTTTATTTTATTTCAAACTATTGGGCCCAACTTGCATATTTTAGCAAGGCCCCACTGGAATTTTCATATAATAAGAGGTTTTCTTCTATAAGTTTATGAGCATGGAGATGTTTTTACAAAGTATTAGTCTAGGGAATTTTACAAGGTACTACCTATGCCAACAAGATGCATCTTCTTTTTGGTAGCCCATTACTTGAGAACTCCAAGGTTAAGCATGCTTGACTTGGAGTAGTCTCATGATGGGTGACCTCCTAGGAAGTTTTCCCAGGAAGCGTGCGAGTGAGGACAAAGCACGCTGGAAAGACTCATGTTGGTTTGAAGGGCTAGTCGTCATTCTAGGAAGCATCCATATTGACGTGGGGCATTAAAATTCCCATGCCCAAATCTACCCATGTTAACATTGGAGGCACGATCATGTTCATCCTCATCATTTGCATAATAATCCTCATAATCATATCTAGAGGAGCCATAGGTGGCTACCCCCTTTGTGATCTTTCTTCTACCCTATCCATCCTTTCATGTAGATGTTCTAATTCAGCCCTCATCATCCGTCTCATCCCCCCCATTAATGCTTGAATTTGTAAATTTGGAATAGCCTGTTGTTGATCTTCTTCTTGATTTTGGGACATATTTACTGCAAAAGTAAGAAAGAAAATCAATCAGTTTCTCACCACACTTTCTCATGCATTTCAATCTATAATGATATCACTCACACTCGTGCTAACTTAAATTTGGCTCTTACCCTCTTATGATCTCACACTCTCTTACCTTTTTCCACTCTTTAGTTCCCTCTTTTAGTTCTTTATTGAACTGAATGAACATAAACAAAAATTTTCTGGTAACAATGAAACAAAACAACTTGCAAGAATGATAATTTCTAAGAGCAAAAGGAAAGAAGGAAAATTTTAAGAACAAAAGAAAATTCAAAGAAAAGATAGATACATCCTTTTGAGATACTAAAATTGGTAGAATGCACATACGCAAAAGAGATCTTGAATTTGAACAATATTCCAAATGTAACTTCTAATTTGAACTTTTTTTTTTGTTTTATTTTTATGATGAAATGATAAAGTATAGTAGAACTTGAACGAAATTAATAGGAAAAAAAATCAGTTTAGTATTTCTGCCCAAGAAAAGGGAGTTATTTTTTATAAAATTTTGATGAGATTAAATACATGAAATGAACAACTAAAAATTAGGAATAAGGATAGATAACAACTTGATTTAGAAGCCTTATGCTCCTATACCAAATGATGTGATTTTAAATGATTTGAACACCAATAAAAATGATGAGACCGAAAAATCAATTTAGAACAAAGATGCCTTGGATTGTTCCAAAGTCAGATTCTAAAAAAAAATAACAAAGAACCTTGACCCGTTATCTATAAAGAGATAAAGAGATAAGAACCAAATATATAAGAAGGATATTAGACGCCACACTCAAGAAATGAGAAGGATTATGAGTGATAAGTCAAGAAATGAACGCCACAAGAAAGATCTTGATAAGTTCTTCGAAGAAGTAAAGAGAAAACACTCTCATAAATATATTGATTCCAATTATCTACTTTGAAATCTCATATATCCCCCTATTTATACTTGGAACATCCCTCTAAGAATAAAAAAAACCCACATTTAAAGCATTAAATTGATACATGCATCAATATAGACCATATCCCTTCATTTCTAGACTCTTAGTCTTTTTGAAAGTAGCTAAATGGCTAAATAAATAAAAAAATCTAACATTAACCAATCTAAATGTAACTAAGTGTATTTAATAATACATAAATATATGCCCATAAATCCTCTAAACTCAAAGGCCACATTTTTGGAAGTTAACCAGCCACTTAATAGCCTCATTAACATTCAATAGGCATTGATCTCCATTTTGACAAATCTTGGACTTTATCTTTTCATAATCAGCCCATTTTTCTTGGATTATTCCATTAAGTGCTTTTCTAAACCTTCTAGCTCTTCCTCTTGTAATTGGCCTAATTGGAACTTGTAATGACTCTTTTAGTGTTGCTCCTTCATTCTCATAAAAAAAGTGAGATGAAATTTTGCTATAGTTTCTCTACTCTAAAAATTACATCCTAAATATATGAAATGAGCACCTATTTATAGAGCCTAAAAATGGATTGAAAATAAATAAAAAAAAGTTTGAGGTTTGCCCATAAATAAAATATCAATAATAAAATCATATTATTTAGAACCACATTTTATTATTAATAAAATTGTCTATACGATTATCATTGTTATTTTAGCCTTCTTTGTTTGTATGAGGATGGAGTGCTGAAATAGAGAAAAAAAAATAGCTGATGGGTTTTCATTTTGACAAAAAACAATGAGTACAAATGACTTTGACTAGTGCATCCACTCAAAATGTGAGTTGTGGCGATGGCTGGAGCTAGCAGGAGCAGGACACGCAGGTGGGTTGGCTAGCAAGGGCGGGTTAGGCGCAGGTCGCAGGTGGGAAGCAAACGCGTGAGAGGAGCTAGAAGCGCCAAGTGGCGTGCTGGGGAAAGAAGAGAGGCAGGGGCCTGACTGGGTAGTGAGATGGCTAGGAGAAGAGCCAAACGGGCTTGGACTTTTTGAGCAACAATTTTTTCCTTTCCTTTCTTCAATAATGCCAACTGTTTTATTTTTTTTATTAATGCCCAATTGTAATTTATTCCTGAAAATTGAACACAATTTAAATTAAAATTAATATTTTCAATTATAAAATATATTACAATAACATCATGAAAGTATTTATTTAAAACATAATTTATTTAAAATTTAAGACCAATTAATCATGCAGAAGCTGCTCCAATCATATGATGCAGTAAGGTTCATATGATGGTGCGCTGAAAGGACCTGTATTTCTCCTCCCAGGTAGGCTCAGCCGCCTTCCTAGAAAACAACGACGACGATAATAGATTATTCAATTTCTTATCTCTGACATCCTGGCAGACCCTAAACATTACCTCATTAACCCATTTTTCGTGGATTGTGCAGCCGGAATGAACTTGAACACAGAGAATGAGGGAAGTGGAGAATATTACGAAACACTGTGTCTTGTTTTTTTAAGGGAATTCACTCATTTGGTACTGATATCGCCCAATGAACTCCTAAGAGGTCGCAGTAGTAATCGGGCTATGTCGTATCCACAGAGAGGCAAACACAAATAAATATTTGATTAGTAAATAAAAGATAAAAATAAAGTAGAATTGAAGAAATGTATTTTGTGAAAGTAAAATGATAGAATATGGAAAATGATCAGATAAAGTGCATGGCAAGGTAGAAATGCAGTGCTGTAAAACCAATTCTAATATTGATATTAATTCAAAACACAGTTGCAATTCTACACCATTAATTGCAACTAGAAGATGTATATGTTAAAAGCACAAATTAAATAATCTAGATTAAATTGAATCTAACTCCTAATTTCAAAGCATATCATATTATATATCCAAGAGCGACAAAATACCACTGGCAGAATGCAGTAAAAGACATACAATATAACAAATATAATAAAATAAATTAACAATCTAAGTTACATAAGAAAAGCATGACTGAACTTATGTAAAAGATGCTAAATAATTTTAGAAAAGAAATTAGAAGATGAGAAACAAAATAATTAATGAGATATGGAAATGAAGCATAAGAAGAATCAATATCAATATTGAGAATGAAAAGTACAACAACTACACTCTAACCTCACCAATATTTCTAAAATAATTCACTCATTTTTGTCACCTAAAACAAGTAAAATTAAACTAGAAATAATAAAAGAAACAAAATAACAAAGTGTATTTTTCCACCCACAAAATCTGATCTCCTTTTCCTTACATTTGGCTCTCTATTTATAGTGAAAATAGGACCCAAAATGTGTAAAATCGTGTACAAAATAGTGGGAAAGTGGCTACAAAAGCTGATGGAAGTGGGAGACATAGACATGAAGCAATAATGAGGGAGACACGTTTGACACGTGTTGTTTGTTGGTTGGCTCGACAGAGGTGGTGTTGGGTCGTGGGGGACATCTGGGTGGCATGGCAGCAGCTGGCTGGCTCGGCAAGCAGGCGGTCAGACGTCAAGTCGTGGCAGGCGGTCAGACGTCAGGTCATGGCAGGCATGGAGGCGGTCAGGTGTTGGTGGCTCGGCTCGGCTCGGCTCGACTTCGTTAGGTGCTGGTGGGACGCATGTCAAGCAGGCACGCGTCAGGCAGCTCAAGCAACTCGACTCGGCTCCAGGTGGCTCGGCTTGATGAATCAAATGCAGACACGTGGTAGATGGTATTGGAAGGGATGCTGGGCCGGATTGGGCTTGGTTTGAGCTTGGAGTCGTTTTTATTTTTACCATTTTCTTACTCCCAATCTTAATTTTCAGCACGAAATCATATTAAATTTATATTTTCAATCTAAAACTATTTTGCAATTAAAATGATGAAAATATATAACTCAATTCTAATTTATGTACACAAATAGCACCTAAAAATACTCAAATTTACACACTAATCAGGTACCTTGTATCTTTTCAAAGTATTTTTTTGGTACCCTCTTTTTCCAATAAGTATGGTACCATGTATTTTAAAATCATACATATTTGCTACCCTAGACTTAGATTTGATAAATAAAATATTATCAACATGACGAAATTGCCATCAGTTATATGTAATTAAGTTTGATTAAATTGGTAAAAATTTGTTAATTAAATTTGAGTTTGGGGTACCAAATATGTACAATTTCAAAATATAAGGTACCAAATATTTACAATTTCAAAACACAGGGTACCATAGCATTATTGTAAACATAAGGTACCAAAACAATACTTTACAAAAACACAAAGTAACAAATGATTACCTACCCATTTTTTTAATAATAATAGAGAATTTCATTAATAGGGTTAAAACCACTAAACACGTGACAAGTTTAATTGATATTCAAGGAAATTCAGATTGTATCATACAGGCTTATAAAGCTGCCAATAATGGTTAAAGACCTAAGATCAGTCAAAGATTTTGAAAGGAATAGAGACCATTATGGAAACTAAAACAAATATTTATAAGTTGTATGAACTCCCATGATAAACGTTGAATGTTCACTAACCAATGATCATTAAACACAAACACAGGTAAATAGCATAATAAAATCAAAAATCTATGTCAGCGAGGTAGAATCACGGGAGGTGATAGCCACCATTATTTTCAAAAGCACATCAAATAAATAAGCATCAATCACTAACACAAAACAACAAGTCGAACCCTTATCTCCTATCGTCAACCGATAATCCTAAGCCCCTTGGTCCCAGCTCAACCACCCCACATGAAAAATCTAACCCCAAAGCCAAAATCCACAATCCCAAGATCCAACTCTATGCTGGGGGAGAATAAAATTACACCACCAATATAATAAGAATCTACACACAATTTTTCTTGACATAGTCCAATAAAAAAATTAGAGTGGAGAAATGCAAAACCTAGTTATAGAACAAACTCTTTGATTTTCTTGAAAACTTCAAACCCTAGATGAAACACCACTTGAATCATTTTGATGAAGAAGAATCAAAACTAAGGTTTATACATGAGGTGTATCACTGCCCAAATTCACTATTTCCTAGCCCTTCATAGATACTTGTGGCTTTCATTAGTAGGAAGGGAATTTTGATTGAACAAGCCTTTGAAATTCTCTAGACAAGCACTTTCTTGATGAATTTCTTAGAGAAAACTTATGATCATTGAGAGCTAGAGAGAGAAAGAAGTTAGAGAAAGAGTTGAAAAGTGTGATCAAGACTTTGCAACTCTAAAGGACACTTTTTATAGTGTAGGCACTATCATTAAGTCTCATTAATAGGATTAGAATTGTTAAGCACATCAATTTGGAGCCAACAAACGTAACTAAAAATCTGGGACTACCGACATGTTATTATGATTGGTTAAATACAAAGGATAAGTGTTGTTATACAAGATAGGTACAAAACACTTACTAAATTTCACATCTAACTATGTGAAATTTTAGTTGCAATTGTAGGCACCTAAAAACTTGTGATTTTTGGTCCAAAGTGATACAAAGAAGTATCTAAGGATGCCCGAAAAGTTTGGAAGCATTTGGAGGTATTTAAGATCAATTTTAAGAGTTTTGAACTGCATAGGTTATGTTGTATCGCCATTCAGGAAGGGACACATTACCTATTGCCTTAGCATTTGAAAGAAACCCAGTAGGCGACGTGCGCCTGATGTGTTTGTACGGACACGTGTTTTAAGCTCCAAATGACAAATTTTGAGGCTCTAATCCTATTGGTTAGACCTAATGACGATTCCTACACTATACAAGGGTTCTCATAGAGTTTCGGAAGACTTGATCACTCTCTCAAATCTCTCTCTAACCTCTCTCGCTCTAGCTTTCAAGAATCTCAAGTTTTCTCTATGATGCTTATAACGAAAGTGCCTGGCTTTGTGAGTTTAAGGCTTGTTCAATCCCAATTCCCTTTTCCTCTTAGAAAAAGCCTCAAGCATCAATGGGGGAGCATTTGTTCGTTGTAAAGCTTGTGATAGATTCTGGGACTCTTACATTGTCTAAGGGAAATCTATTTGTGGGGAAGGGATATGCTTGTGATGGCATGTTCGAAATTTGTACCTCTATTGATAATTTGAAAAATAAAGCTTTCAAGTTCTTCTTGTTATATGCTTGAGTCAAATTCTACAAGTTGGTGGCATGATAGACTTGCACATATAGAATTTATCATAATTAAAAGAGCAATTAAATGTGGATTTATTGATTGTGATAATAATGAGCATGATAAATGTGAACTATGTGTTGAATCTAAAATTGTAAATATATCTTTTTCATGTGTTGAAAGAAATTCTAAGTTGTTAGATTTGATATACATAGTGATTTATGTGAACTAAATGGAATGTTGTCTAGAGGGGGAAGTAGATATTTTATTACTTTCATAGATGATTGCTCTACATTCACATATATATATATATTTTCTTGAGAATAAATATGAAACATTTAATGTGTTTAAAGCATATAAAGGGAAAGTTGAAATTTAATTGGAAAGGAAAATTAAAGTGCTTAGAATTGATAGGGGTGGTGAATATTTTTCAAATGATTTCAACTTGTTTTGCGAAGAGCATGGAATAATACATGAATGTATCGCCTCTTATACTCCACAACAAAATGGTATAGCATAAAGGAAAAATTGAACATTTCTTGAGATGATTAATGCTATGCTATTACATTCAAAATTGACTTTTAGTTTGTGGGGTGAAGCTTTGAATCGTATTCCCATGAAGATAAAACAAAATCTCTTTATATGAGTTATGGAAAGGAAAGAAACCAAACATTGGTTATCTTAAAGTGTGGGGGTGTCTTGTTTATTGCAAGAACACAAATCATAAAAGGACCAAGTTGGGTCCAAGGTCTATAAGATGTGCATTTGTGGGTTATGCCCAAAATAACAAAGCTTATAGATTATTAGACTTGGTGTCTAATGTGATAGTTGAATCAGGAGAGGTTGAGTTATTTCAGAACATGTCATACGATGGCAACAAGTTAATAGAACCAACTCAAATTAGAGAGCCTGATGATGAGACTTCTAAAATGGTTGGTGAGCAACCTCATTTGCCTAGAAGGAGCCAAAGGCTCAAAGATTTGGATAAAGTGAGAAGTGTTCTCAAATAGAGATACTATACCTTATAGAAGGTAATAATGAAGAAGCCACTTGGCAATATTCAATAGTACTTCAAATAGAAGATGATCCCAAAACATTCAAAAAAGATGTGTCCTCAATGGACACCACTTTTTGGAAGGAGGAAATTAATGAAAAAAATGATTCAATTATGTCTAACCACACTTGGGAATTGGTTGAACTTCCAAAGGGGTCTAAACCAATTGAGTTCAAATGGGTATGTAGAAGGAAATACCATACCGTTGGCACCATACAAACCTTTAAGGATACATTAGTAGCAAAATGATTCAAACAATATGACGGAATAGATTACTTTGACACATATGCACCGGTAGCAACAACTACTTCCATTAGATTATTATTTTCCTTATCATCTATATATAACCTTTATGTTCACCAAATGGATGTCAAAACGACATTCCTAAATGGGGATCTTGAGGAGGAGGTCTATATGGAACAACCAAAGGGTTTTGTTTTTCAAGGAAATGAATATAAAGTGTGTAGACTTGTCAAATCATTATATGGTTTGAAACAAGCTCCAAAACAATGGCATGAGAAGTTCGATAAAGTCATTATTTTAAATGGATTTAGACATAATGCGAACAAATGCTTATACTCTAAGACTTGTAATGACTATGTCATAGTAGTTTGTCTTTATGTAGATGATATGTTGATTTTGAGTAATGACATGAGAGGGATAATGGAAACGAAGAGGTTTCTATCTTATAACTTCAAGTAGAATGACCTTGAGAGATGGATACCATTCTAAGTATCATAGTTAGATGGAATAGTGGGGGTTTTGTATTGAGTCAAACCCACTATGTCGAGAAAGTGCTTGACAAATTCAATCATCGCAAAATCAAAGAGGCAAATACATCATTCGTTTCAAACATGAAGTTTGAAAAGAATGAAGGAAGAGCGATGACTCAATTGGAATATGCAAGTGCAATAGGAAGCCTAATGTACGTTGCTCATTGCACGAGAGCGAATATTGCATATGCAATTAGTAAACTTAGTAGGTTTACTAGCAATCCAAGTATCAAGCATTGGAAGGATATTGAGAGGATTATTGGTTACCTTAAGAGTACCAAATATTATAGCCTTCACTATTCAAATTTTCCAAGGATATTGCGACACTAGTTGGATATCGGGAGTGAGAGATAATCTCTCCATCACCGGTTGGGTGTTTACTTTTATGTTGATTAGCTTTCTGCTAAAAACTAATTAAATAAAAGATTAAAAAAAATGTTGAAAGAGACAAGGATTTATGTGGTTTAGGTTATTAATTAACCCCAGTCCACTATTTACTTATATTAGGATGAGAGAAGCTTGGAGATTCAAGCTTCTATGGAGTTTCAGGGAGCGTTTTAGCAATGGTCTAAATAAAAGAATATGGGATCCTTTACAATGTGTGTCCAAGCCCTATTTATAGATGGCCGGGGGAAAATAATTCTCTAATGAGGAGTAATTACAATTATTCTCCATTAATGGAGCATTAAATGAACAATAAGTAATACATCCCACTAGTTAATACGCTAGTGGGCCTAGGCATATCATAGTTTTAGGGGGTAGTTTCACATTTTCCCATGTCAAACGTCATCGTGAGACATCCTGTTTGTCTCTTGTGCAGACTCGACACCACGACTTGTGCAACTGATAAAATGTTAGACGGCTACTTATGGTCCAAGGTTGTCGTGCTTGACACCTGACACTCTACTCCGGGCTCAGAGGATGGATCTCGTAGGCTAGGAGGACTTGAATGGAGGAGAGGATCTGGAGAGAACATTCTGCATGTAGTTCTCGGGAAGTAACCTTCCCCGAGGACATACTTCTCTGGAGGTAATGAACGATTAATAAAGGGGAAGGCTTTCCTTCCGTGGAGCTCTAGGCGAGCTCTAAAGGGTTTAATTCGCTACGCGAGGACTTTAATTACTCATAATGTATGCCACAAGTCACTTGGTGAAAACACGGACAACATTTTCCCCCAAAGTCTTCACCTCAGACAGTGGAGACTTAGATTGAGAAGAATAATCTTGTGGGGTGTACTCGAGAGGAGACTATTGGGCTTCCTTGTGGCCTGACACCTTTAAAAAGGTAACGCCACGTGTTAACTCCCTATTGCTTGACTCATTAATCGGTGCCATTTACTTAGGGGTCTTTCCCATACCAAAGACGTATATTCTGTACCTGAGGCGTCTTTTCACATTTTACCCGAGGTTTCCTTTCCCCATTTTTCGATCAATGATCCGTGCCTTGGTAACCATAACCATTGGATCACGCTCGAGTACCTACTCCCTATGTGATCAATAGCTGGGGATTAATTGCTTTCCGTCCAAGGATACGAGTATATATTAAAAAAAAATCCTTCCAGTCTTCACTTTTCCATTCGAAACCTTTTCCACTTCAAAGCCTTGAAAAATCCTTCCCTTGGCCAAGAACACATTCATCAAACCAGAAGCTCATCGTCAGTGATCCTAGAAGACTGGAGATAATCAAACTATTTTTTGGTCAACCGCACTAAGTACTTTCACGTTCAGACCAGATTCAACACCTACAGGAGCTTCATATCAAGTACGTTTCTCTGACTCTTTTGTTTGAGCATGTTCTTGCTATTTTTTTTTATAGATTTTTGGTATAGGCTCTGAGAGTTGTAAAATTTAGAGGCTATTTTTACCTCTTTTAGCTCTATCTTGAGTCTATGCTAGTGTTAAAACTAGTCATGATGGACCGTTTAGGCTCTTTGGCATTTTTTCGCATTCTGGGCACTCAACCAATTTCTAGAAAGTTTCCAAATTCTTGTGATGTTCTTGAGTTTCTGGTGGTGTCTCCGAAAGTCAACCTAGTGTTCCAGTGACACACATTTTCCTTAGAATTTTTTCTTTTCCTCAACTCCCCAAGAAATTGTCTTAGGGGTTCTCTTGTTTTGGCCATTTTTCTTTTGGTCAAGGCGTTATCTGCTTGGTTTTTGTTTCATATGTCTGAGGAGCTTCGTGGACTACACCAGAAGGGATGTTACGCCTTTGACAATGAGTTGCTCGCCAGGTCCCAAGAAGGTGGTAGATAACCAATGGAGAGGCGTGCACCAATCCATTGCGGGCCTAGGCAGTAGCAATTAGAGAGGCACCTCCGGTGCTGGAGAGGCCAGATCAGAGGGGTGCCTAAGAGGAGGAGGTCAATATAGCTCCCTTTCTCCATGCCACCCAGCGATATGAGGTCACGGGGTTTGAGGCGGAGCTACTCCCCAGCAAATTGAAGCATCATTGGGCTCTGAATCATATTATAAGTCACAATGAGATCAAATATTTCCTTGTGTCCCTTTGCCAGGACATGGAGAGGTCGCACCGAAGCGTGAACGACCTCAGGGACTGGAGTTAGTCACACCTCTAGGCTAGAGTTGCGCCACCCCTCAACCAGTACGTCATGGATTTCTTGAAGTACATGGGAATCGCCTCATTCCAATTATCCTTGAATGGGTTTAGGGTCTTCACGGACCTATACATCCTGTACCGAAGGAGGAACTGCCCCGGCCTTCTCCAGCTAAAATCCTATACATGTACAGCTTTCTGACATGCCCGAAGAAGAAGTAGGGTGACCTCAATGGGTACTATACTCTGATGAAGTACACCAACCCAACCATGGAGTATAAGGTTCCTCATCATAATGAGAGCCATGTACCAGATTACAAGGACCATTTTTTCTTCACAAATGGTTTCCTAATGTGAACCAACCCTACCCTTATCATCGAGTTTATTTGGGTTGGTAAGTATATCTATCTTCTCTCACTCTTGTCCTCCGATACCAGTCATCCTTCCAATACTTAATAATTTCACTTTTTTAGGTCCATATCGATGAACCCCCTTCGTCCAAGCATACGACAATCACTTATAAGAGATGAAGAGTCTTCCGGACGTGGAGCTAGAGCTGAGACACTTGGTCACGGAGGAGAACTTGGTTGTTGCTAGTCTTCTTCAAGAAGGACAACACACAAGCAACGTCTACCTGAATCAATATCGTAACTTAAAGTAGTCTCGAGAGTTGGATTCTCAAAACATAAATTACATGGATGGACTAGCTTGCATCCAGTATAATCAGCGCCTACTGGAGGAGCATTTATAGAATGCTTAAGCTATCCTAGAAGCTGAAGAAACTCAGGAGGACCAGGAGCTTAAAGAAGAGCACTAGGCTGGGGTTTAGTATTCCTCATTAGACTAAGGTAAATCCCCCATTGTAGTTTATAATGCTAAACATGCAAGGGATGGGGTAAGTCTTGCGTACATGTGGGCTTCTCCTTCACTCCTCTAGTGTGGGCTCACAACAGACTGTCCTTGGACCGCAGAGGAGTATCAAGACTATCATGACCTGATCGATCATTATCTCCACCATCCGAGGAGAAGATTACCTCTGTGGGGCTTTGTACCATTGGACGATATGACGTCTTTCCATAAAAACTAGTTTTTTCCAATATGAGACCAACACTATTCAAGAGATTGGTAAGCTCGTGAGAGAGTTTGCACTCTCCATTCTTCACCTAGAGGAGTCACTTAATGGTGGGGCTTCGTGAGAAACCCACGTGCTCTTGACCTTATGCCTCTTTTGTATATTATACCTGCATTTACATCATTTTATAAATGTTAAATATCATCTTTTTCCCTTTACAGAACAAATGGACTTACAGTTGCTACCTGCGACAAGAGGCAAGATTGGAGGGTTTAGCCCAGATAAATGTCCTTGCGGCACCAGCAATTGTGCCCGCGGCTCCAGCAGCTACTCCCGTGGCCCTAATTTCAGAGGCCGTGGCTCGAGAGGAGGTACCAATGGTGGTGGATCCACCAGTGATCGACGTTATTGGTGGGTCTCCGAGCCCAGGGGAAGGGATGTTTGGAGTAGAGACAAACTAGTTATCCCTCGAGGTATCAAACAACCCAGTAGAAAAGCCTCCTTGAATGGTGATTTTCCTCGAGCACTACGAGGGGGAGGAGTTCACCAAGTATCGTGCGGTGGTGGAGTATTTCAATGCTCGCCTGGAAGAGGGGGACTAGAAGTTTAGGACACTAGCCAAGTTTCAGCTAGTATAAACCTCCTAAGGGCAGGCTTCATGAGCCTCCCATTGACCAGGCAAAGTTGGAGACCCTTTTCACCGAGTAGCTCAGTGGAAACATCGCACCATTGACGACAAACTACTTGCCTTTTTTTCCTTTCCACTTAACACGTTTTTAACGCAAGGTTTAGTAATACTAAAAATTGGACATAGAATGTACAAGGTTTTTATCAAATATTCAAGATAATGTAACATCACAAAAAAATTGATTTATAAAACCTTGTTTTATCCACCATGCGTGGGCCTCAGTCTAAAGAGACTTAATTTTTGAATGCCCTAGCTAATGCAACTTGTGACTTGTGCCCGAGTCTTGGTGACTCAGGTCTTGCAAACCTTTTAACAAATTTTTGGCTTTTGAGTGCTTAGTGTTGCTTTGTAGGCACTTGGTCCTCGGGAATTAACTTTAAGCTGGTCCCAATATAGGCAACTTGAGGCTTTTACTTGAGTCTAGGTGACTCGGGTCCTAGAAGGAAAAAACAACATAGGTTCTTAGAACTTAGTGTTGCTTTGTGGGCACCTGGTCATCGGGAAGTAACTTTAAGTTCCTCAGTTTGCGTGCCAAGTCTAAGGGACTTAGGACTTCCTTGTTTAAATTATGGTAACTTTAGGCTTGCACTCATGTAGATTCTCTGAATTTTACTTAGCTAGATAGCAGAAGCTTGTGCTGTAGTATTTTAGTTTTTGTGGTTATTGGTTCAAGCCAGGATTTAGTTGGAAACTCATGGAGATAGTTATGGAATTTATGAGTTTAGCTTATAATTTAGAAATATTAATTTTAACATAAGGTTTGATTAATATAGTTGGTCCTAGAAATGTTATTTATTATAAACTAAGGTTTAGATAGAATAATTAAGAATGTGACACTTGTCACATGTATGTTTATTAAGCATTTAAGGATTTTAGATGAATAAATTAATCAAGGATAAACCTAGGAAGTCTAGAACCTTTCCTCAGCTGTTAGGATCACATTTTACTCAGTCAAAGTGGTTTATACAAATTCAAGTGTGCTAAAAGTGTGCAAAAAGGTGTTTGATATATCAGCGTATGTCGATATATCACAGCTATTGGGTCGATATATCGCCTATGATTGATACAGAAAAAACACGCCGACTTCACACGAACGAAACCACGGAGGCTCGAGATTAGGGGGAAGGTGATATATCGTCTATAGGGGGTGATATATTGAACCCCTTATGAATTTGTTAAAATCCGTTGAATTTGAGCTAGAAACAGCCCTCAACAACTTGGACTTGCTCTTGAACGCTCTTGACCGAGTTTTGAGCATCTGTTGAGCAGAAAATTCAAATTTTATTCAATTATTTATTAATTTTAAATGGAGTTAGTTTCACTCCTTGAACTCTATAAATAAGACCTTTCACTCAGCCATTTGCTTCATCATTCAAGCATTTTTTAGAGCCTCCAGGTTGCTAAGTTCATTCTAGAGAAAAACACTAGGGTTTTGGGGTTAAGAGCTTTCAAATCTAAGCTTTTCTAAACATTTGGGAAGTAAGATAGAGTGTTATTTTGGTATTGAGGTGTACATCAAAGTTCTAATCTATCTAATGTATTCTTTATCTTCAGGTTTAGTTCATTATAGTTCCTCTTATTCTTTTCATTGATTTCAAATCCTAACTTGTTATAATGGTTTTTGGTTAGGTGTTTGATATCCTTCGAAACTTAAGGTTTTTGGTAAGTTCTTATCTTGATGGTTTAGATCTTCTTTTCATCCTCATTTCTTTAGAAAACTTGTGGACCTTAATGTTTGGTTTTAGGAGTTTCCAATCCCGCTCTTTTCTCCAGTATCCCGGTTTTTTGTAAGGAATATAGGTTAGATTTTATGTGTTATGATTATGTTTATAGGCTATGTATGTATGTATGTATTTATGTATGTATGTATGTATGTATGTAAGTAAGTATGTATGTATGTATGTATGTATGTATGTATGTATGTATGTATGTATGTATGTATGTATGTATGTATGTTGTAGTCGCTTGGGAAATATGGTTTCTTAGATAGCAAATAAGCAAATCCCGTGATTTTTATCATTATCGTAGACTTTAGTTATGTTTAAACCTACCTCTAAATAGTAGCAAGAGGACCTAGATGGTTTCTATCACATACTACAGTAATGAGTTAATGGTCATTAATTTGTAGTCTTATGTTTTATGGTTTAAATTTTTACGTCATACGTTTTATGATTTATGTTTTAAGGTTTTATGGTTTATGATATGTTTTAGTAGTTTTTCCATATTGGGCATTAGGCTCATTCCTTTTTATTTAGATTGTGCAGGTAAATGAGTATGGAAGGCGGGACGGATCCATGGCGGCTTTGGCATGTGTATTGGGTGAAAACTAAGTGAATGGACTGATGGGAAAGATTGAGGATGGTGTTTATGTTTTTAGTCTTCTTATTATTGTATTTATGATTTTCCGCATTTAGTATTTGAACAATTAATTAAAGGTTTTGTTCTCTTTATGATTTTATGTAATAATAATGGAATCCTGTATTTTGGATTTTTATAATAAAGTTCTATTATTTTATGTATGTATTCCAAAATAGTAGTTATGCTTAGTAGTTTTTAATGGTTCGAGGTCTTTATGTTAGTCAGGTCATTACAGTTGGTATTAGGGCCCACGATTCATATGCATGAAGTTCTCCTTCATACAGTCGCAGAAGCTCCGGATCTAACCACCAATGTATGTGTTTATGTTATGAATATTATGTTTATGTTAATAGCTAACATTTTAGTCATTATGTTTTCAGTCAAAATGAATGGAGCTTTGACCTATCAAGATATCCGAGCCATTAAGGAATTGAAAAGGGTTAGAGAGCCAAGGGATACAATAGGAGTGCTAGAAAGAATCACTCAAAGATTGGTCAAATTTCACAAGGAGATAGTAACTTCAAATCACTAGGCAAATTATGATGAGAACCATGGAACAATATGTTCTTATAATTAGGCTTTTTAAGGATTTTCCTTCTGTAGTTTCAAAATTGGAAGAATTATGGGAGACTATGGATGGTGAAGATAATTTACCGGTAGCCATGAGATATTATTTTCTTATACTTAGGTTTACCTATAGGTTTGAATTTCAATTCACCAATGAACAAAAGCATAATATCCGAATGAATATTCCCCATGGTAGTTTTGAGGCTTATGATACTGGTGATTATTAGGAAATAACTTATGATATGCTAGATGAAGGGTCAAATGTAGAAGATCATGATTTTTAGAAATTTTACCCTAGATATTATTAGTATAGTTTCTTTATTTATTTTGAATTTATGATTGTAATAAGTGAAAATATTTCTCCAAGGGAATAAAGTTGTTATTTTTAATGGCATGTATGAGTTTGACTTTTTTTTACAACCATAATAAATTCAATAAATAATGGCTGAGTTCAGTGAGGGTGGATACAAATCAAAGGACTGGGTTCTGTATTGAGAGTTTAGGGGGCCATAGTAGTGGGAACGATTTTACTGATCCTAGCCCTCCCTCAATATGGTTAACTTTGGAACAACGACGAGTTTCGAGCCTGAGAATTAAGTCATATAGGGTGGTTAGAAACAAACTTAGAAAATAATAAAAGGTGGCTTAATAGTCTAAGTATAGAAACACACCCTAATTTATAAAGATGGCTTACATAATTTTTCATAAGAAATCATAACTGGTAGGTCTGAGTTATGTTTTCTAAGACTAAGTTTTTCCTTAGAAACTATTAGGGTAAGTTGTAACGTGTTTTCTCAACTGTTAGAACTCTGTCGAAGATGTCACTGCAAAGGTCTGCCCGCACGAACGACAATGCCCCTTGCACCGCCAGCGAGACTCACGAAGCCCCTCCAGTCCAAAGAAGGGGAACACATGCTACTACTCTTGTTGCCAATAGAAATGCACCACCACCAGTTGACAACAACACTGAGATTATCCGGTTACAGCAACAAGTAGAAGAACTACTACAACAACAATGACAATAGCCTCAGCCGCAGCCTCAACCAATGGCTCAAGATAGCAATGGCCAAATGTAGGATATCCTATGGGGGATGGTCGATGGCGAACTATGCACCTTATCTAGCTCAATACATGGGGCTAATCTATGTCCATTTCCATAAGCAACACAGTCCACATTTTTAAGGGACAACCGACCCCTTTGAGGCTGAAGAATGGCTTAGGAATGTAAAGCCTACTCTAGAACACATTAACCTCGACAACACTGATCACATATCCTGTGTTTCCTCTCTACCGAAAAAGGATCCTAGAATCTGGTGGGATTTGGTACAACAGACTCATGATGTCACCGCCAAGACATGGGGTCAAATTTGTGGAGCTGTTTAACAAAAAGTACTACAACTCAGCAGTCATCGCTGAGAGGGTGGAAGAGTTTGCCAGTCTGAAGCAGGGCTATTTGACGATAGTCAAGTAAGCTTGAAAATTTGATCGTCTAGCCAAGTTCACACCAAAGTTGGTGCCAACTGATTAATTGAGGGTTACCAAGTTCACCAGGGGACACAAACCCAAAATTGAGTTAGGAGTCAAGCTTGCAAACCCTGGAACCACTTCTTATGCCAATGTTTTAGAGACAGATATAGAGGTGGAGAGGCTTCAAGCAAATGCTAGTAAGGAGGAGGCCCGCAAGTCTAAACCCAAGAAGCAAAATCAGACTCAAAATGGTCGAAACCACAACAAAAACCAAGATAATAATAACGGGCAGAAAAGAAAACATCCTGATAATAAGCAAGCCGACGCTGACAAAAGAGCACGAACCAATAACGGTAATAATAGGTCAGGTTATCTGGAATACCCTCAGTACTCCAAGTGCCAGAAAATACATCCTGGGTAGTGTCGTTCAAACACCAAGGGTTGATTCAATTGTTGCTAGTGTAATGACCCAACTATTTCTAAGATCATGGACCATTAAAACTACTAGACATAACTACTACTATTTTGATACAAACATAACAAATAACATAACTTTATTGAAAACCCAAAATATTGTATCAAATACAAGATAATATAAAAATATAAAATGTGATAGATATGGTATGGAATCCCATTATTTATAAAACATAAAACATAACTTTAAATACTAATTGCAGAATTACATCAAAAACATAATTTAAAAGACTAAAAATTAACGGCATCCTCGATCAACACGCAGTCCATTGAATCAATTCATCCTTAACACACAAGCCAAGCTGCCAAGAATCCTTCCACCTTCCATAATCATTTTCCTGCATCAAGCTAAAAATAAAGGAGTGAGCCTAATGCCCAGCAAGGAAAATCTACTAACACATAAATCATAAATCATAACATATACTATAAAATATATGACTATAAAAGCATATATCATATAGGACTACAATATTAATGGCCATTAACTCATTAACATGGCATGTAACAAACAATCTAGGTCCTCTGTCTACTAATCGAGGTAGGTTAGATCACATGGTAGTATATGATAACCCATCTAGGTCCTCTACTAGTTGAGGTAGGGTAAATCATAACTCTAAACCATGAAAATGATAAATAATCTTGGGGTTTGCTATCTAAGCAACTATAAGCCCCAAGCGACATAAAATATTGGGGTTTGCTATTTAAGCAACTATAAGCCCCAAATGACTACAAGACATATTCATACATAAATATACATATCATAACGTAAAACATATAATAACATAAAAATAAAAGCACATATAATCTATCCTATTTTCCTTACCAAAAATCGGGATATTTGGAAACAAGAACGGGATTAGAACACTCCTATCAACCAACAGTAAAAATGATGAGTTTCTAAAGAAAAAGAGATGAAAAGAACACCAAACCATCCAAGAAGAACCTTAAGTTTCAAGAAACTTAAATGCCTAATCAAGAATCATAAACAAGAGTTAGGATCTGAATAAAAGAAAACTAAAGAAAATTATAGAATCATAAAGAACTTAACTTAGGGATAAGAATACCTTGAATGATCCTATGAATTGATCAAAACCTCACCGAAATCTCACTATATCTCACTTCCCAAGTCTTTAGAATAGCTTAGAATGATAAAGCTCTTAACCCAAAATCCAAGTGTATCTCTCTATAGTAACACTAGCAACTTGGAGGCTCTGAAGACTACTTGAAGAATGAAGAAAATGGCTGAGTACTAGGTCCTATTTATAGAGTTCAAGGAGTGAAACTAACCCCTTTTAATTTGAATAAATAAATGATTGTAAAATGAAAAAGATTTGACTTTTCGTTCAACAGACGCCAGAACTCGGTCAAAATTGTTCAAAGGCAGGTCTAAGTGGTTAAGGGTATTCTTAAATTCAAAATCACAAACTTTTCAAAAATCAAGCTTGGAGCCAATATATCGCCCCCCATAGGCGATATATCGCCTCCCCCTATATTCCCGAGCCCTGTTCGATCGTTCGTGCAAAGTATATCGACCCCTATAGCTACGATATATCGGCATACGTTGATATATCAAACACGTATTTGCACTTTTTCAGCATAATTTGAATTGAGTAAACAACTTTGACTGAGTCATAATACGATCCTAACAATTTCTGGAAGGTTCTAGTGCTTCTAGATCTTTCTTTTAATTAAATTATTCATCAAATTACTTAAATCCTTAATAAACATGATTATGACAAGTGTCATGCTCTTAATGGTTTTATCTAAACCTTAGGTTATAATAAATATATCTAAGACCAGCAATATTAATCAAACCTTATGTTATAATTAATATTCTTAAACTATATGTTAACCTTATAAAATCCATAACTGTTGCTATGAGTGTCCAACTAAGACCCGGCTTGAACCAAAATCCACGGAATCTAACATACTACAAACTAATACCAACTACTACTACTATCTAGCTAGCTAAGTTAATATTTTGGGACACTACAGCCAGGAAGATCATCAAAAAAGAGATTGTCCATAGCTCAAAATAGAAGAAAAGAAGGACAACAAGATGGTTACAACCAGAGTCTTTGCATTGACCCAGTAAAAGCCAAAGCTAGAAAAAAGGTGATCACAGGTCAGCTTCCTATCCTCGATAATATATGTTCAGTATTGTTTGATTCGAGAGCAACATACTCATCTATATCATTAGGAATGATAGAGATTTTAGACAAACCTTGTGAGATATTTAGAACTAGGTTTATTACGGAACTGCCTTCGGGCGAAGTAGTTCTATCATCATGAATAGTACAAGGAGCACCGATAAAAGTTGAGGGCACGGAGCTAGAATGAGACCTAATAGAGCTAGAGATCAAGGACCTTCATATAATACTGGGTATGGACTTGCTAGCGAGACATGGTGCAACCATCGACTTGAGACACAAGCTAGTAATGTTCGAAAATCGTGACGATCAGAAACTATGTTTTATGGGAAAGGTTTTAGAACTACGGATACCACTTATCTCATCTCTCAAAGCTCAGAGGATGATAGAGAAAGGATGTCACATATTCTTAGCAAGCGTCACGGTTGTAGCATGGGAAACACCATTAAAGGTTGGAGACGTCCGCATTATAAAGGAATTTCCAGAGATATTTCTTGACGATGTACCAGGGTTACCCCCTACTCGGGAAATTGACTTCACAATCGAACTAGTACCATGAACCGAGCCTATCTCAAATGCACCATACCAGATGGCACCTACCAAACTCAAGGAGTTGAAAACCTAGTTACAAGAGCTCTTGAACTTGGGTTTCATTAGACTGAGCCATTCGCCAAGGGGAGCACGGGTTCTATTTGTGAAGAAGAAGGATGGAAGCATGTGGATGTGTATCAATTACTGCAAGCTGAACAAGGTGACAATTAAGAACAAGTACCCGCTACCCCAGATCGATGACTTATTTGATCAACTCCGAGGAGAGACTGTATTTCCAAAGATTGATCTACGGTTCGGTTATCACCAGCTCAAGGTAAGGGAAGAGGATATACCAAAGACAGCATTTAGGACTCGATATAGACATTACGAGTTCCTAGTTATATCTTTTGTTCTTACCAACGCTCTAGTCGTATTAATGGATTTAATGAATCGGGTCGTTAAGGATTACTTGGACAAATTTGTCGTGGTATTCATTGATAATATATTGGTGTAATCCAAGGACGAAGTCTTGCAAGAGGAACATTTAAGACTGACCATGCTGCGACTAAAGGAGCATCAACTTTATGCCAAGTTCAAGAAATGAAAATTTTGGCTATCGCAAGTAGTGTTCCTCGGCCACATAGTATCCAAGGATAGAGTCGCAGTAGACCCAACTAAATTAGAGGTTGTGAAGGATTGGCCAAGACCTAAGAATGCGCCAGAAGTTATAAGTTTTCTCGAGGTAGCACTCTATTATCATAGATTTGTAGAAGGAATTTCTTGGATAGCCACTCCACTTACTAACCTTACCTGAAAAAAACAAAAGTTCATCTAGACGGATAAATGTCAAGAAAGTTTCCAGTTGCTCAAAGATATATTATACTCAGCACCAGTACTTTGCGTACTGACCCAACCACAAATTGCTAGTATATTGTGATGCGTCCAAGCAAGGTTTGGGATGTGTGTTTATGCAAAAGGACAAGGTGATTGCCTACGCCTCAAGGCAGTTGAAGGAATACGAGCAATGTTATCCAACATACGATATGGAGTTTGCAGCAGTGGTCTTTGCTTTAAAAATCTGGTGCCACTATCTTTATGGAGAATGGTGTGAAATTTATACATACCATAAGAGCTTAAAATATTTCTTCACGCAAAAGGAGCTTAACATGAGGCAGTGCAGGTGGTTGGAACTAGTAAAGGATTATGACTGAGAAATCCTACACAATCCAGGAAAGGCAAATGACCCGACAAACTTAAAGACCGCCGACCAGTAAAACTACTAAGCATAACTACTATTTTGGAATACATGCATAAAATAATAGAACTTTATTAGAAAATAAAAAGTACAGGATCCCATTGTTATTACATAAAATCATAGGGAAAACAAAACCTTTATTTAATTGTTCAAATCCTAAATTCAGAAAAAAAACATAAATACATAATTAAAAAGACTTGAAACAAAACATCATCCTCTATCTTTCCTTTCAGTCCATTCAATCAGTCCTCGCCCAATAAACATGCCAAAGCTACCATAAAACATATGACGTAAAAACATATATCATGAAACATAGGACTACAATATTAATGGCCATTAACTCATTACCGTAGTATGTGATAGAAATCATCTAGGTCCCCTTGCTACTATTCGAGGTAGGTTTAAATACAATATAATATATGATAAACCATCTACGTCCTCTTGCTACTATTTGAGGTAGGTTAAATCATAACGATAGTCTACGATAATGATAAAAATCTTGGGATTTGCATATTTGCTGTCTAAGCAACTACATTTCCCAAGCGACTAAAACATAAAACATCATATAGCACATAAACATAATCATAACACATAAAAGCTAACCTATTTTCCTTACCAAAAACTGGGATATTGGAGACAAGAACGTGATTGAAAACCCCTAAAACCAAACAGTAAAAATCATATGTTTTCTAAAGAAAATAAGATGAAAAGAAGATCTAAACCATCAAGATAGGAACATACTGAAAAATCTTAAGTTTCAAGAAACTCAAACACCTAACCAAAAGCCATAATAATAAGTTAGGATTTGGAAAAAAATGAAAAGAATAATAGGAATTATTTTGAATACCTTGGATATATTAGAACTTCGATCTACGTCTCAATACCAAAATATCACTCTATCTTACTTCCCAAGTGTTTAGAGAAGCTGAGATTGGAAAGCTTTTAACCCCAAAACCCTAGTGTTTCTCTCTAGAATGAACTTAGCAGCTTAGAGTCTCTGAAAGATTTTAACCCCAAAACCTTAGTGGTGATTTAAATGCTTAGTGAAAGGTCCTATATATAGAGTTCAAGGAGTGAAACTAACTCCTTTTAATATGAATAAAAAATTGAATTTTCTGTTCAACAGATGCCCAGAACTCGGTCAAAAATGTTCAAGAGCAAGTCAATGTTGTTGAGGGCTATTTCTAGCTCGAATTCCACGGATATTCAAAACATACAAGTGGAGCCTCCCCCATTGTCCTGAGCCTCTGTGTTTTCATTCGTGTGAAATCGATGTGTTTTCTGTATCACCCATAGGCGATATATCGACTCCTATATATAGCTGCGATATATTGGCATACGCTGATATATAAAACAAAATTTTGCACACTTTCAACACACTTGAAGCTTGTTTAAACAACTTTGACTAAGAAAAACGTAATCCTAATAGCTGAGGGAAGGTTCTAGACTTCCTAGGTTTATCTTTTATTAATTTATTCATCTAAATTCCTTAAATCCTTAATAAACATGCATGTGACAAGTGTCACATTCTTAATTATTCTATCTAATCCTTAGGTTATAATAAATATAATTTCTAGGACCATGTGTATTAATCAAACCTTATGTTAAAATTAATATTTCTAAACTATTGGCAAAACTTGTAAAATTCATAACTATCTCTATGAGTATCAAATTAAATCCCAGCTTGAACCAATAACCTCTAAAGCTAAAATACTGCAACACAAGCTACTACTATCTAGTTCAGAAAAATTCTAAGATGCTACAATTCTCCTCTACTTAAAAGAATTTCGTCCCAAAAATTTACTTACCAAACAATTCCAGAAACCTTGCTCAGATGTCTCCCTCTAACTCCCACGTTGCCTCTCATTCTATACTATTATTCCATAAGACTTTGAATATCATAATACTCTTAGACCGTAATTCCTTCATCCCCCTTCTCTAGGATGCTAACCACTCGTTCCTCGAAACTCAGGTCTTTCTGAATTGCTAACATATCGTACTTGAGAACGTGGGATGGGTCTAACACATATATACGCAACATCGAGATGTGAAATACATTGTGGCTATCTGCTAGAGCTGGATGTAAGGCTAATTTATATCCTACTGGTCTCACCTTCTCCAATATCTCCGCTTCACTCCTTTCATAGGAGATATTCTTAAGAAGACATAATCTCCGACTTTGAATTCCACATCTTGTCGCTTGGCATCTGCATAACTCTTTTGTTGACTTTGAGCAGTGAGCATACGCTTACTAATTAGCTCCACTGCTTCGTGAGCCTCTCTAACAGCTTTGGGTCTAAGAAGTTGTCTTTCTCCTACCTCCTCCCAATGTAACGGCGATCGACACTTTCTTCCTTAAAGTAACTCATAAGGTGCCATATCAATTGTTGCCTGGTAGCTATTATTGTAGGAGAACTCTAAGTGGCAAATACTTACTCCATGATCCTCTAAAGTCTAGGACACAAGTGCGCAATATATCCTCTAAAATTTGTATGGTATGCTCGGAATGTCCGTCGGTCTGAGGATGAAATGTCATATTGAGACTTAGCTTGGTTCCCATGGATTGCTGCAAGCTTCCCCAAAATCTCGATGTAAACACCGATCCTCTATCGGATACTATGGTCTTAGGGATTCCATGCAGGCGTACAATTTCTTGAAGATAAATGCTTGTGTACTGGTCAGCAGTGTACGTAGTCTTGACAAGAAGGAAGTGAGCTGATTGGGTGAGTCTATCTACCACAGCCCACACTGAGTCGTGTTGCTTATTTGTTCATGGTAATCCTATCACGAAGTCAATGGCTATGTCTTCTCACTTCCATTCTGGAATATTAAGCGGTTGCAATAAGCCTGTAGGTCGCCGATGTTCTGCCTTCACTTGCAGGCATATAAGGCATTTGGACACATATTCTGCTACATATTTCCTCATTCCCGAACACCAATATAGTGTTTTAAGGTCGTGGGTCATCTTGGTTGACCCCGGGTGAACTGAGTATGGGGTAGTGTGTGCCTCTTCTAAAATCTTCATCTTAATCCCAAAGTCATTGGGTGTCGGAACACAAAGTATTGGTGCTAAGCATAGATTATCCTTGAGCAAATGGAAGCTCTCTTGACATCTATTTGTCCAGTTAAACTTTTGTTGTTTCTAGGTCAGGTTGGTAAGCGGAGTGGCTATCTTAATAAACCCTTCTACAAATCTCTGATAATATCCTGCTAGCCCGAGAAAACTTCTAACCTCTAATGCATTTTAGGTCTTGGCCAATCCATCACAACCTCTACTTTAGTTGGGTCTACCGTGACTCCATCCTTGGATACTATATGGCCAAGGAACGCCACTTGCGATAGCCAAAATTCGTGTTTCTTGAATTTGGCATAAAGTTGATGCTCCTTTAGTTGCAGCATTGTCAGTTTTAAATATTCCTCGTGCCCGTGCTCGACTTTGTTCTTGGAGTACACAAAAATATTGTTAATGAACACTGCAATGAATTTTTCCAAGTAATCCTTGATGACCCGATTCATTAATGCCCTAAATGCGCCTAGAGTGTTGGTAAGACCAAAAGACATAACTAGAAACTCGTAATGTCCGTATAGAGTCCTTAAAGCTGTCTTTGGTATATCCTCTTTCCTTACTTCGATTTGGTGATAACCAGACTGTTGATCAATCTTTGAAAATATAGTCACTCCTCAGAGTTGATCAAATAAGTCGTCGATCTGGGGTAATGGGTATTTGTTCATAATTATTTCCTTATTGATAAACGAGTTTTAGGCTCGTTTATGGTCCTAGTTTTTAGGCTATTTTTCATTAGTTAGGATTATTTTATTTCGGAATTATGCTCGTTTGTTCTTGTTTCAGGGTGATTATTGTTAAGTGATGCAAATATTGAAAAGGAGCGAAAATGGAATGAAATCGAGACGGATTTGTGAATTCTGTTGGTTCTGTAAGTAGCGCTACAGCGCCACTAAGGGAGCGTCGTAGCGCTAGGAAGGAATTTTGAAGAAGATCGGCACTGACTTTAGCGCTACAGTGCTACAACATCAGCGCTACAACGCTTGGACACAGTTTTCAGAAAGTTGGTTCCTGACTTTAGCGCTACAGCGTTACAAGGGTAGCGCTACACCGCTGGTTTCGCGATTTCTGATATATCTGGTTATTTTTTATGGGCAATTCAATCTTTTCCAGAGGGAATTTTTAGTAGGGATTCTTGGGAAACATATATGCGACTGAGACAAGGCTAAAGGGGATAACGACGGCTGGAGTAAGAACACCATCTTGGAGGATTCATCCCTGAGTTTTTCATCTTTTTCTTTAAATTTTCATGTTTGTAATTGAACTATCATATGGCTAGAATGAATATCATAGGCTAGATTTTCTTTTAGGGCTTTTATGTGAATCTTTTGGAAACCCTTGTTATGGTTTAATGCAAAATTGATATTCTTCTTCATCTCTTTCAATTCCTTGCAATCTATGTTAATTGTGCGATTATTGATTGATCACCTCTAATTGCTATTTTATGAATCAAATTGAAATATGAAAAGTGAAATTTGATATGCTTTGATTGTTTGGATGCAAATTTAATTTAGAACGAAAGTACCTATATTATTTGCCTATTTTCTGAGTTGCGTGGCTAATGCCTTCTACATGATTCAACTTACCATCGAAATATAGGAAGTTGTCATTTAGATTGAATTTCATAAATCTTGACCAGATTATGAATTGTTTTTGCAACTTATTCTTGAATAGGGAGAAGGGGATATAAATTCTTGCATTAGGAAATAAGAGGGTGGAAAATAGAGGATCATAATTGTCCTAATTGTATTTTCTCTGTTATTTTGTTTAAATTTTCATTGTGCTTTGTTAGTATTTTTCTTAGTTTAAAATCTTTGAAAATTGTTTAATCAAATAGAATTAAAAAGATTGATTGATTGGTAATTGATAAATCAGTCCTTGAGGACGATACTTGGTTTTTACCATTTTACTACAAATTGTGACTGTGTGCACTTGCATAGCAAAAATATCGCAACAAGTTTTTGGCGCCGTTGCCGGGGACTGAAAATAATTATCAATATCAGTCTAATTAATTTTTATTCTAATTTGATTTTAATTTCTCTTGTTTCTAATCTGTTTAGTTGCTTAATTTGTCTAACTCAGGTGACTTTTGGTATATGCGTGGCAGAAAAGGAAAAGACACACTTGTTCCTCTGAATCCTGAGATTGAAAAGTCTTGCAAGCAACTCAGAAAGAACAAGAGGGAGGCCCCGAAATCTATGAAGATGGCACAGAATGAAGGGGATGGCAGGAATGTTCTAATTCCTGGAGTTGTACAAGGGGGTCAGGCTCAGAACAATGCTGAGAGGAGCCTGAGAGATTATGTACTGCCCACTTTGACGGGAGTACAAAATAGTATACGCCCACCAGCTGTAGAGGCCAACAACTTCGAAATCAAGCCTGCTATTCTACAAATGGTGCAGTCCTCTGTGCAATTCAATGGGTTGCCTTCTGAAGATCCTCACACCCATTTGTCCAATTTTCTGGTGTTGTGTGGAACCTTCAGATATAATGGGTTGAGTGATGACGCTATCAAGCTAAGTCTTTTCCCATTCTCTCTGAGGGACAGAGCTAAAAGATGGCTGAATTCGCTGCAGCCAAATTCTATTGTCACCTGGCAAGATCTAGCTCAGAAATTTTTGTCTAAATTCTTCCCTCTGTCCAAAGCTGCTAAATTGAGGGGAGAGATCAATAACTTTTGCCAGAATGACGGAGAGTCACTGTATGAAGCTTGGGAATGGTTTAAGGAACTCCTGAGAAGATGTCCTAATCATGGCATTGAACAGTGGATGCTAGTACAGAATTTCTACAATAGTTTATGTCCTACAACCAGAACCATTATTGATGCTGCAGCAGGTGGCACTTTTATGAGCAAGAGTGCAACTGGTGCTTATGAGCTGCTAGAGGACATGGCCACAAACAATCATCAGTGGTCTGAGGAAAGATCAACAGGAGTTAGAAAGGTAGCTGGGGTGCATGAACTGGATGCAATCATTGCTCTAACAGTGCAAGTTGCCTCTCTAACAAAGCAGTTACAACAGAGCAGTGTATCTGCTAATGCGGTTCAGATGGCAGTGAGGTGTGAAATGTGTGGTGGTGCTCATTCTATCAATCAGTGCCCTATTTGTATGAATAATAACACCCCAATGGATCATGGTCAAGTTCAAGCGGTGGGAAACTTTCAAAGGCCACTCAATAACCCATTCTCCAATACCTACAATCTTGGGTGGCGAAATCATCCCAATTTTTCGTGGAAGAATAATCAAGGCCAACAACCTCAGTTTCAGGGCCAATTTCATAATAACATACCTCAGCCACCTATGCATCAAGCTTCGCCATCACAACAGCCTAGGCCTCAACAATCAATGCCTCAACCTGAGAGGCCTAATGAACTGTAAGCTGCCTTGTTGACTCTCACTAATACTCAGACTCAATTTATGACTGAGACCAGATCCTCTATTTGAAACCTTGAGACACAGGTTGGGCAGTTGGCCAATATGCTCAATAACATACCTCAGGGCAATTTGCCCAGTAATACTAAAGTCAACCCCAAGGAGCAAGTTCAGGCAGTTACTCTGAGGAGTGGGAAGCAAACTGAGCAGCCTAGACCTCCACAGGCAGTGGTTCAGAATAAAGAGACAGGTGAACAGTCTGATTCAGAAAGGGTTACTGAAGACCACCAGCAGTCAGAAAAGAGTCTGCCAGTTGTTATTGAGCAGCCAATTAGAGTTCCATACCCTCAGAGGCTTAGAAAGACTACACTTGATAAACAGTTTTCTAAGTTTCTTGAGGTGTTTAAAAAGCTGCACATAAGCATTCCTTTTGCTGAGGCCTTGGAGCAGATGCCCAGTTATGTTAAGTTCATGAAGGAGATTTTGTCAAAGAAAAGGAGAATGGAGGACTATGAGACTGTAGCACTCACTGAAGAGTGCAGCGCGATTTTACAAAGGAAGTTACCCCAAAAGCTGAGAGATCCGGGGAGTTTCACCATACCTTGCACCATTGGCAAGTTTGAATGTAAGCACGCCTTATGTGATCTGGGGGCAAGTATCAATCTGATGCCCCTATCTGTGTTTAAAAGACTTGGTTTGGGGGAGGCAAAACCAATAACTGTCACTTTACAGCTCGCAGACCGATCGTTAACACATCCACGAGGTATCATTGAGGATGTTCTTGTGAAGGTGGATAAGTTCATATTTCCAGCTGACTTTATTGTTCTGGACATGGAGGAGGACACAGATGTCCCAATTATTCTCGGTAGGCCATTTCTAGCCACAGGCCAAGCTTTTATTGACGTTCACAAAGGAGAGCTTAAGCTTAGAGTTCAAGGAGATGAGGTGGTCTTTAATGTCTTCAAGTCTATGAAGTATCCGGTGGCTAGTGACAGTTGCTTTAGTGTGGATGTGATAGAAAAGGCAGTCTCCAAGAGAAGGATGAGCAGTGATGCCTTAGAGGCAGTATTATTGGGTGATGAGGGCAACGATGATGATGATGCTGAGATCAGAGAATGTGTAAACTGGATCAACTCGTTCTTACCATATTGGAAGAAATTTCAAGAACTAGTAGATGCGACTGATAAACCGCTAACCTCCATTCAGCAGCCACCGCAGTTGGAATTAAAGGTCCTCCCAGATCACTTGCGCTATGCTTATTTGGGAGAGAATGAAACTTTACCTGTCATTGTGTCAGCTGATCTGTCAAAGATATAATTGGAGAAATTGTTGAGGGTTCTAAGGGAGCATAAATTGGCCATTGGGTGGACCTTGGAAGATATTAGAGGAATAAGCCCGTCGACGATGATGCATAAAATCTTATTGGAGGAGAATAGCAAGCCATCCATAGAGGCCCAGAGAAGACTCAATCCAGCTATGAAGGAAGTAGTATTGGAGCAAATTCTTAAATGGTTGGATGTTGGGGTAATCTACCCAATTTTTGATAGCGCATGGGTGAGCCCTGTGCAAGTGGTACCTAAGAAGGGTGGAATGACTGTGGTGAAAAATGAGAACAATGAACTCATTCCAACAAGAACTGTAACGGGGTGGCGGATTTGTATAGACTACCGCAAGCTCAATAAGGCAACAAGGAAGGATCATTTTCCTTTGCCTTTCCTTGATCAGATGCTTGACAGATTGGCGGGCCATAGCTACTACTGTTTCTTGGATGGGTATTCTGGGTATCATCAGATCGCTATTGCACCAGAGGATTAAGAGAAAACAACCTTTACATGTCCTTATGGCACATTTGCTTTCAGGAGAATGCCATTTGGACTATGCAATGCCCCTGCAACATTTCAACGGTGCATGATGGCCATATTTTCAGACATGATAGACCGGTGTATTGAGATATTCATGGATGATTTCTCTGTTTTTGGCTCATCATTCGACCTCTGTTTGGGTAACTTGGAGAACGTGCTGCGTCGTTGTGAGATGGCAAATCTAGTGCTGAATTGGGAGAAATGCCATTTTATGGTGAAAGAGGGGATTGTTCTCGGCCATAAAATTTCAAGTGAGGGAATTGAGGTAGATAGAGCAAATATTTCTACCATTGAAAAGCTGCCTCCTCCAGTTTCAGTCAAATGAGATAGAAGTTTTCTTGGTCACGCTGGGTTCTATCGAAGATTTATCATTGATTTCTCTAAGGTGTCCAAGCCTCTCTCAAATCTGCTTATGAATGGAGTTGTCTTTAATTTTAATGAAGAATGCTTGAGGGCTTTCAAATTCTTGAAAGAAACGCTTATTTCTGCTGCAATTGTGATAGCTCCGAATTGGGAGTTGCCTTTTGAGTTGATGTGCGATGCCAGTGACTAAGCAGTGGGGACAGTTTTGGGACAGCGGATTGACAAGGTATTCAGGTCTATTTATTATGCTAGTCGGACTCTAAATGATGCTCAGCTGAATTATGCTACTACAGAAAAAGAGCTGCTAGCTATTGTGTTTGCTTGTGAAAAATTTAGACCATATCTGATTGGTAACAAAGTGATTGTCTACACTGATCACTCTGCCAATAAATATTTGATGTCAAAGAAAGATGCCAAGCCCCGCCTGATTAGATGGATTCTTTTGCTTCAAGAATTTGACTTGGAGATTCGTGACAAGAAGAGCAGCGAGAATGTGGTGGCTGATCATCTCTCCAGACTTGAGTTGGAGGAGACTGAAAATAAGAAGGCAGTGCAAATCAATGATCACTTTCCTGATGAGCAGTTGTTTGGGGTAAGTGAAACTTTAGCTTTCCCTTGGTTTGTAGACATAGTGAACTTCTTGGTTGCCAAGATTATGCCTCCTGAAATGTCAAAGCAGCAATTAAAGAAATTCTTTTCTGAGGTGAAACACTACTATTGGGAGGAACCTATTCTCTATAGGCACTGTGATGATCAGATTATCAGAAGGTGTGTTCCTGAAGAAGAGATGCAGTCCATTCTTAATCACTGTCATACTCAACAATGTGGAGGGCACTTTGGAGCATCAAGAACAGCGGCCAAGGTATTACAAAGTGGTTTCTATTGGCCTTCATTATTCAAGGATGCCAATGTTTTTGTCAAGGCTTGTGATAGATGTCAGCGAATTGGTAATATCTCGAGGAGAAATGAAATGCCTCTACAGGGGATTCTTGAAGTGGAACTGTTTGATGTATGGGGCATCGATTTGATGGGGCCTTTTCCACCATCTTACAACAATGAATATATTCTATTGGAAGTGGATTATGTATCCAAATGGGTGGAGGCTGTAGCAACTAGAGCCAATGACGGTAAAACTGTGCTTAATTTTCTGCAAAAACATATTTTTACTAGATTTGGCACTCCCCGAGCTCTGATTAGTGATGAAGGGAAACACTTTGTGAATAAGCAACTGGATGCATTGCTAGCTCGTTATGGAGTTTATCACCAAAAAGCTTTGCCTTACCATCCTCAATCAAATGGGCAAGCTGAAGTTTCAAACAGAGAAATCAAAAGCATCCTTGAGAAGACCGTTGACAATTCAAGGAAAAATTGGTCGAAAAAGTTAGATGATGCGATTTGGGCTTACAGAACTGCATTCAAAACACCAAAAGGCATGTCTCCTTACAGGTTGGTGTTTGGTAAAGCATGTCATCTACCAGTTGAATTGGAACATAGGGCATTCTGGGCTATGAAAAAGTTGAATTTTGATTGGAGTGCCGCTAGTGAACGAAGGCTGTTGCAACTGAATGAACTTGACGAGTTCAGAAATGAGGCTTATGAGAATGCCAAGATTTATAAAGAAAGAACAAAGGCTTGGCATGACAAGAACTTAATCAGAAAAGAGTTCCAACCAGGGCAGTAGGTACTTCTTTTCAATTCAAGACTGCGACTGTTTCTTGGCAAATTGAAGTCAAGATGGTCAGGGCCATTCACTGTTGTTCAAGTCTTTCTGTATGGTTCTGTAGAAGTTCGGGGCAACTCAGGTGATTCCTTTAAAGTAAATTGCCAGAGGTTGAAACCTTACTTGGGTGGTACTTTTGATCAAGCAAAGTCTATCCTCCTTCTGAAGCCTCTTTGAAGAGGGATCCAGCGTCCGGCTAAATGACGTTAAAGACAGCGCTTTGAGGAGGCAGTTCTCAGTTGTAAATTTATTTTATTTTATTTGGTTTTGAACAATGATGGGATTTTGTATTTAGTTGTTATTTTTATTTTCATGTATTGTTTGAACCGTGAAAATCGTGAAAAAAAAAACAAACAAAAAAAACAAAAAAAAAATGAAAAATATAAAAATGTGGTGATTTCAGGTGCCATAGCGCTACAGCGCTACACTTGCAGCGCTATGGCGCTCTTCTCAGAGAAGAAAAGGAACTTCGGGGGTCAGTTAGCGCTACAGCGCTGGTTCCAGAGGCCAGAGTCCCAATCCGTGCATTAGCGCTACAACGCTATTCCTTTAGCGCTGTAGCGCTATGTTCAGTTTTTTTTAAAAAAAATCAGAGGGTTTCGTTTATTTCCCCCTCATTCCTTCTTTTTCTTTTTTTGTCTTCTTCATTTGGTCTCTCCCCCATCTCTCTCCCAGATCGTGTTCCCCCATTTCCCTCATAGCTCCATCGTTTCTTCCTTTCAACCTCTCCCAAAAATTTCACCACACCTTCTCTCTTTCTCTCATTTATTTCTTCTTCTATTTCTCTCATTTCTTTGATTTCTTCTCCAACCCAGTCAAATCTCCCCAATCATTTGAAACCCTAAAAAAACTCACTGATTTAATTTCTTGTTGGAGATGGAAATTCTCAAGGGGCTGTCCTAATTCATGCATATAGGAGTCCATTGCAAGGTTGGGTAAGTGGTTCCTCATCCTTTTCCCCTCAGATTTTTGTGGTATTTGGGATTGGCTTATTTTGATTGATTAAAGCGGGTGAATCCTTTCTGTGGCTTGGGTTTGGGGATTTTAGTTGATTTGCTTGAAAGGTTGAATATTATCACTGTTTGTGAAGAGGAAAAGGGTCCATTGATAGGGGAGGTGCTGTAAAAATTTTGTCTTGTGGTTTGGTGATAATATAGATAATGGCACCCAAGAGTAGAACGGGTAGAAATAAGGACAAGGGAAAAGGGCAAGCATCTGCGTCTCAACCAAGGGAGGATAGTTCTGAGCATGAGTATGATGAGACTCGGTTTATCAATTTCAAGGCTCAGGAGCGGTATGAGAAATTTGTCAGGAAGCCTTTGATTCCTGAGCCTGAAGTTGAATTTCAGTCTGAACCGTTTGCTCATCCGATTTTTGAACGGGTTCGGGCGAATCTCATGAATAGGAAATGGGGCGATTTTGTAACTAGATTGGCACAGGCTAATGTATCATTGGTGTATGAGTTTTATGCGAACTTAAGAGATAAACACAATGACACAGTCTTTGTTCGAGGTAAACGTGTGCCTTTCACTGCTGAAGCGATTAATAAGGTGTTCAAAGCCCCGCATATAAAACAGGAGGAGGAGGAATATGCCCAGTTCTTGAATGGATCTATAGATTTTGCGGCTGTGGCTGATAAACTGTGCTTTGAAGGCGCTCCTTGGAATTTATCTGGCAGCCTCCCTAAAAGTATAGCCTCATGCCAGCTTAACATGGAGGCGAGATTTTGGGCGTTCTTTGTGTGTGCTCGATTTATGCCAGTTAGTCATGTGTCTGATATGACTAAAGATCGAGCCTTATTGATGTATGCATTGATGCAGGGCATGAGTGTTAATCCGGGCATTTGGATCAAGGCCAACATCAATTTCATTGAAAAAGGGCACACTACTGGAGGTTTAGCCCATGGATCCGTCATCACGATGTTGTGTTGTAAGGCTGGTGTCCCAGAGTTCGTTACTGACATTTATCATTCGCTGCAGCAATCGTTGTCCATCAATTTGATGAATGACTATCCTGAGCCTGCTCTATATGTGCCGCAAGCAAGAAAAAAGGGAAAGCGCCGTGTGATAGGTGATGTGGAGGAAGAAGCTGAACCAGTTTTGTTGGGTGGCAGAAGCAATTCAAGCTTGCAGCTAGTTAATGAAAAGTTGGATTATCTAATCCAATAGAATCAATATGTGGTTCAGCAGCATCATATGGTGAATCAGTATTTGGGCAAGCAATATGATTATGAAGTGAGTCATGTGGCTCAATTAAACAATTTGGTGAGCCGCTGGTCGCTAGATGATTCAGATCGCACTTATTTTGCTCCACCTCCACCCTATCCACCGTACTCTCCGTTTTACCCTCCGCCTCCACCCCCATCCTTTGCTGGTTTTCCTGCACCTCAACCTCCGCAATCTCAGCCTTTCGAAGGTCCTTCGTTCCATCCGCCACCACCACCATACTGATGTGGCTGATCAGGTAAGTTCTCTTCCTCTGTTCTTTTTTTTTTTTTTTTATCACATTGGGGACAATGTGCGTCTTTAGTTTGGGGGGGAGCTTATTCTATTTTTATTTTTGCGTTATTTAGTTTAGCTCTTAGTCTTTTGTTTGATTTTCTGTGTTGTTTAGTGTAATAGTTAAACCATCATTCGTGTCTGTTGTTGCTTTGGCTTTGCTCGTGAAAAGGAAATTGAATTCAACTGTGTGCTTGGTTCAATTGTTTTAGAGTTTAATCTAAAAGTTTTGTGGGAAAATTTTAATATGTTTTGAAAATGCAACATTTTGGATTTTATTATATGAGTTTGACTAGGGTTGGTGGAATGACAATTTGACTTTGATAGAACTTGCATTATTTGGCCTTTGAGGCGAAATCCTTGATGACATGTGTTTAGAAAAGTGATTTAGGCAATTTTATTGGATCGATTGTGCCTTTTAAGCCAACCTTGATTTAATTATCCTTAGTTACCCTTTTTGAGCCTTAAACTTGGTTTTTGTTCTTGATTATACTATTTGAGCCTAAATTTCCTAACTTCATTATTTTTGTTTTCCTTTTCCTTTGTTATCATAAGCATATAATTTGTGGGAAAGAAGAATGAAAAATAGTGAGGAATTGGTATGATTGGAATGTAGTATGATTGTACAAAAAGAAGAGAGAGAGAAGTCTTTGAGAAAAAAAAAAAAAAAAGGAATCACTTTGTCACACTCCTTGATTATATATATAGAAAATATTA